>NW_024412400.1:20303436-20359085 GCF_014898765.1 Herpailurus yagouaroundi
GACACAAAGAAATGGAAAAACATCCCATGCTCATGGATTGGAAGAACCCATTGCTGATGCCTAAATTGGGTCTGAAGAAAATGGGCCAGTCTTCAACACTCAGATTTTACATGCATGTGAAAATTCTGGATTGTAAGCTAAAGTAATCAGAAGGTATTGCATGGCAACGTGCTTTGGCAACAGCCCGCCTTGGGCATGTACCTCTCCTCTTGGCCCCACCGCCAAGATAACTATCTGTGTTATCTGGCATCATCTGTAAACATTCACATTTTTGGCTCCTGCTAGAACAGTGTCTGCGAATGTGGTCCCTTTGCAGTCATTTGGACTCATCACCCACCATGTCCTGCATTTACACAGTCACCAAGGCACCATCCATGTTGTCTGCCCACACCTGATCAGTGACAGTTATCAACCTGGAGGCTTACAACCTGGAGGCAGAGAGGGAAGGAGGCAAACCATAAGAGACTCTTAAAAACTGAGAATAAACTGAGGGTTGATGGTGGGCGGGAGTGAGGGGAAAGTGGGTGGGCATTGAGGAGGGCACCTGTTGGCTGAGCACTAGGTGTTGTATGGAAACCAATTTGACAATAAATTTCATATTAAAAAATATGTATAAAACATTAATAAAGATGTATATATAAATGGTATCAAAGTATTAAAGATGCATAGTATGCAAAACAAAAGTAAATAAAATTATTGTATATAAAGCACTTAAGTTATTCCGTAGCACATAGTAAGTATTGTTTGAACATTCATATTATTACTCTTGATCCTTTTTTTTATCTGACCACTGTAGTTGTATTCTCACACTTTGATTTTACTTAATTTCTTAATATCTGTGAGTACATTAATTGGGCAGATCTCTGTTAAATCTAAGCATCTAGAGCAATGAAAGTCACTTCTGTTATTAATTCTAAAAGTGCTCAAACCTTACATGTACTGAGTCCCTTAATGAACCCAACATCATTGGTCTCATTCTATACCACTACACCAGCTATAGGATACTCTGAAGTTCTTACTTTGGGCCTTTGTCTATAATAATCTGTACGTTTCAGCAGTGTGAGAGTCACATGACTGAACCTAACATGTATTTGAATCCATGATTAAGTAATTTGTACTGAAATTCACTGAATCATCAATTGATCTAAAATGCATTCTTTTACTTTCAAGTCATATTTAGGATGTCTTTTTGTTTGTTTTGCTCAACTTCGCTTCATTTGCCCTCAGCCTGAAACAGCTTTGTAATCTATCTAAAAGTGCAAAGGAAAAGAAACATTGTTAACATGATTTCATTCTATTCTCAGTGAAGATGTGTTGGTGTATAACTTTAATTTGATAGGAGAAATCCGATTTAGTTTCTCAGTGTGATCCTTTTTAGTGTTCTATGGCAGTGGGTTTTCAGATGTTAATAAAAAAGTTATATGTGCATGGTTATATCATAAGTATATTCCTTCAGTCCTGGTCTTTGAGTCTAAAGCAGATGGTCTCTACACAGACTGATGGGTGGCCCTAAGCACATATGAGTTGAGGTCATTCCTGACCAGGCTCATTTACTACACTGCTGCCTCCAGTACTCACTTTTAATTAATCCCTTAAAGTCTTTCTGCTATTCTTTCACCATCAGGATTCCAGTTGAACCATATTTATTGAAAATTTTGTGATACCATGCTTGCATAAGGCATGGGTAGGGAAGATAAAAATAAGAGACGGCCTCAGAGATGGGGGAAACACTTGTAAAGAGGAGACTAAAATCCATGTTATTTCTGAGATACAGAGAACTGTGTACTTTTTTTCTATGTATTTGCCTCCTCCAGAACCCTCGTTTTTATCTCCAGTCCTTATCTTCCCTGATCCTCGCAGTATGAGTCCTTCCTGCCCTCCTGGTTAAATGATAAATAAGCCACACTGGCCTGTCTCTTAAAAAATATTCGCTCTTCTGATAACTATTTTACATGTTATTTCAAAGAGTAGACGCCATTTCTAAACAGTAAGTTTAAAAAATTTTTTAATGTTCACCTTGGAATTTTTTCTTTTCCAATTTTTGTTTTATATTCCTTTTTCATTCTTAAAAAATAATGTACTACATGATGTAGAATTTGTGGAGTTTGCTTAGGACAAATATCACTTCGTTTCTAGAAGTATAGATTTTTGATAAGATCCAGGGTATGCTCTAGTGTGTTCATGTTTACTTGCCAGTCTAGGGATTTTCTGATATGTCATTTCTTTTTTACTCATTTCCTTTGGGGTTTATTTCTTTTGGGTACAAAGAACTGAACTAGGATCATTGAGTGCTGTGTTATTTCTGGACGCTGTTAGTTTTCTCTCAAGTTTTAAGGAGCCAAGAATAGAAAGTTTATTGAGCAACCCCAGGTAGAGAAGAAGGTCAGAGTTCAGGGAGGGTCTTTTTTGTAAAATAAAGTTGAAGTCAGTGAGCCAATACAGAAATGGCAGTATACAATTGGCAGTTCAACTATTTTGAAATGCTTGTGAGACCTATACTTTTCGCTGCTTTATTTATAGATAACAAAACAGAAGTATAGGAAAATTAAGTTGCCTGAAGTGCAAAGCCAGCCAGTGACTAAAAACCTATTCACACTCAGTTCTGGCTTCCAGTCTGGTACTATTAATAGACACAGGGTCTCTAGTCTATACCCTTTTCTGCCCCTGCGTGTCATAGAAAACAAGCTAATTGAGATTTCATGAATTTCATCACTTTATGGTATAGGTTACAGCAGAGTTACCAGGTAGTCTGTGCATGAGACCCAGTCGAGGATTTTTTTTTTTAATATTCCAAATCCAAATCCAGTTTCTACCCTAGACTAATTAAATCACAGTCTCAGGGGGAAGGACATAGGCATCAGTAATCTCTGAGGCTCCCCGTAGGATTCTGATATACAGAAAATTTAGGAAACACTGAGAGGAAATGCTTGAGAAGAGCCTAACGGTCCTCATTCCTAAGTCATTTTTAACATTATATTAGATACCTCCAGTTGGTTGGAGATTTCCAAAAGGAATTTTGTGTTTCGACTCATATCAAGTACTTGTTAAGGACTTGGCACTGAGAAATTTACCTATGTAAGTCCTCCCATTATGTATATAAGAAAACGGAGGCTGAGAGAATCAAACAACGTGCTTAAGGTCATAGACATAGTGGAGAACCAGAAATCAAAACTCAGGTCAGCTTGACACAGAACCCAAGGTGAGGGACTCTGGGAATAATTTGATCATCTCTATGGGTCTACTTCTATAGGTCACTTTTCTTTGTTTCTATCCTTATAATACCTGGGGACTTATTTGTGTTGTGGGTTTTTGACATTTCTTTTCACTGACCCTGACTCCTCTTGAAGCTTTGAGGTTTGAAGCAGCCATATTTAGCATAACTCTGGTTGCTTCCCATGTAGAGTCTTAATCATGCTAACTGCTGCGTTTAGAGCCTTATCTATATTTAGGTTCCAGCTGTTCTGGCTGATGAAACTGCTGGAGCACAGAAACTATCTCCATCCTGGGTTCCCCATGTGGTTCAACTTAAAAAAAAATAGAAAAAGAAAAAGAGCCTCCACCAACATCCTTGAAATCTATGCATCCAGTTTTGCTCCTGCCACCTGGGTCTCCTTTTAGCAGAGAGTGCACTGGCTATCACTCTCGTTATGTTCTTAACTGTAGTCATAGCTCTTCACCTCCACACCACTTAAATAAAGAATTTCCTATCATGTATTGTATGACCTATAATAGACTCCTTAACCAGAATTTCCTAAGCATCCCTTAATAAAAGATTCTTCTTAGGGGCGCCTGGGTGGCTCAGTCGGCTAAGCGTCCGACTTCGGCTCAGGTCATGATCTCACAGTTTGTGAGTTTGAGCCCCACATTGGGCTCTGTGCTGACAGCTCAGAGCCTGGAACCTGCTTCAAATTCTATGTCTCCCTCTCTCTCTCTGCTCCTCCCCTGCTCACGCTTGGTGTCTCTCTCTTTCAAAAATAAATAAAAACATTAAAAAAAAATAAAAGATTCTTCTTAGAGAATAAAAATGAGCTATTTGTGTTGCATGTTTGAAATGTTATGAATTTAGATTTTAAAATTAAGAGAGTTGCTAATTTTAATTTAATTAGTAAAAGTTATCAAATATGTATGCAGTAATTTATTTACAAGATGTTATCTTCTCTTGTTCATGTTCCATCACAGTATTTGGAACCTAGAAAATGAATAAAAGCATATTAATGAATGAATGAACTTTAACAAGTCTTAGAGGTAGTGTATATATAGAAGCAAATCCTGCTTTGGGGGTCTGTGGCTTGTGCAGTCATAAGGGGCTCCATGCTGAGAGGGACCCTATACTCAGCTTAATGCTCTGTTGTTACCACCTTGAAATTTTTTAATAATTATGGAAAAGGACCCTGTATATTTATTCTTCACAAGTTCCAGAAATTATGCATGGGATCATAGTGTTACATAGTTTGTTCTGCATAGAAGAAATATATCTAAGCATAAATTTAGAGTTTCTAGAATTGGTTAAACAGAAGTTTAGGGGCTATTTAAACTCCTAGCATCAAACATGTTCATCACAGACACCTAAAAACCCCTTACTTATTGTACTATATATATATATATATATATATATATATATATATATATATATATATCACTTTAGAATTAGGCTGAGTAATCACATTCTATATATACATGTTCACATTTTTCATGTATATACCTGTTACTAATAAAACACAACTTCATTTAGTGTCTTTATTGAAGAAACACTGGTCTAGAAGAAATAGAACTCTCTTCTAGAACATAAGTGTATGAGATTCCTTAACAGGAAGTAGCAAGTGCTGAAAATATAAATAAGCTTATTTTCAAATTTATGTCGATTCATCCATGACCTTCATAAAGTCCCTTGTAACAATATGAGAAACTCTTCCTTTTTTATTTGCTCTCAAAGAATGACAATCATATGCTCCTATAATGTCCACTGTCCCCTGTGCCAGTGGAAAAAGATGCCCTTTTGACAGGAATGTGGGCACATTATTCAGTTATCCAGGAATTGGAGCCTTGGAATGTTTCTCTAGAACACCGGCATAGTGGTTCAAACATCAAAAGCATAAGAGTGCATTGAGGGCAGTCATGATAGGGAGGCCAAGAGGTGAAGATCCATTACCAGAGATAATGCTGAAAGAATATACTGGGAGAACAAAAACAAGAGGAAGACCAAGAACCAGGAGCCAGATGGTTTCCGTAATAAAGAACTTGCTGCTGGAAATAAACAAGGAGTATTGATGATTGAGTTAATTCCTAGATGAATATTCACAGCTCAAATTTCTGGGCAGAGAGATGTAAGTACAGAGTTCTTAACTGGATTGATGGACAGGAAAGGAATTGTGAGTCACCAAAGTTGATAAACCAGAGGTTTGGAAATGAACTCCAGTGAGCATCCAGGCTGCCTACAGAGGATAGAGACAAAGTTCCTCAGCATTATTGCCGCTGAGAGCAAAAGAATATTGTTATGCCCAGAATTCGTGATCCCCAAAGACCACCAGGGAGCCGAGTCCGATGCAAAAGCAAAAGAGCCTTTATTCAAGCTAGCTCGAGCTCAGTCCCCTACCTGCACTGACGCAGCAGTGAGATACCAGGGAGAGAGAGGGAGTTTCAAAAGCACAAAGGTTTTATAGGGGTCTAGGGGCAGCCGATTGGCTGGGGAAGGGGCGTGGCCTCGGCCGATTGGCTGGGGAAGGGGCGTGTTTTGATCAGGAAGTTTGAATGGGTGAGCGGGGGGTTACTCAAGGGGAGGAGGCGTGGTCTAGGTGAAGGACACAGAACAAGATGGAGTCGGCAGGCATAGGCCCGCCTTTCAAATATGATCATTTGAAAAGTTGTGATAAGCCTAGATATCTTCTTTCGAGTTCCCTTAGCGGTTAATGATACGAAAGGGTTTGTATCCTTTTATGGAGCATAGGGAAATAAAAATTATAGTGCAACGAATGTGTTTGCAATCTATTAGCTATTATCAATGTTTATATGCTAATTCATGGTATAATAAATTGATGAAGTGGTGCTCTGAAATGGATCTACCGGCATGTTGTTTAATGCTTGACACTAAACTTATTTGCTTTAAATTGAATCTTGTAATTCGCAAGGAAGTAATTCTTTAGTATCTTACTCTATGAATTATTTGCTTAAGGGAACAGAAAATAGACGCATCTTGTGGCCACAGCTACATTTAAATTTTTAAATTTTTTTTTTCAATGTTTTATTTATTTTTTTGGGACAGAGAGAGACAGAGCATGAACGGGGGAGGGGCAGAGAGAGAGGGAGACACAGAATCGGAAACAGGCTCCAGGCTCTGAGCCATCAGCCCAGAGCCTGACGCGGGGCTCAAACTCACGGACCGCGAGATCGTGACCTGGCTGAAGTCGGACGCTTAACTGACTGCGCCACCCAGGCGCCCCTAAATTTTTAAAAGAGTAGTGATACATGCTCATTATAAATGATTCAAACAATAAAAGTATATATAAAGAGTGAGAATTCTCTTATTCTGCCTCTAATTCACTCCTCGGGCCTTTGTAAGAGCTACTTTAAACAGTTTTCAGGTTAATTTGTAGCTTTTACTTTTAGATTTAAAAAAAAATGTGAAGTCTGTTTCCAAAGCTTTACTTTTGTCTACCATTTATTGATTTCTGTTTTTATTGAATTATGCATTTCTATTTTGTGAATATTTACATAGAAGTTCAATTATTAAGAAATATATTAAGTTAATTACTATTCTTAGTGGTTTTATTTGTTCATTCTTAGTTTTTGTGTATCATATCATTTTCCCTTCAGTTCATTTTTCTCTTTTTTTAAGAATTTTTTTAAGTTTATTTATTGTTGAGAGACAGAGAGAGACAGAGCGTGAGCATTAGACGGACAGAGAGAGGGGGAGACACAGAATCCGAAGCAGGCTCCAGGCTCTGAGTGTCAGCACAGAGCCTGACCTAGGGCTTGAACTCACAAACAGCAAGATCGTGGCATGAGCCAAAGTCGGATGCTTAACTGACTGAGCCACCCAGGTGCCCCTTCAGTTCATTTTTCAATTTGCACAACATATCATATTGTTTAAAGTTCCACGGACAAGAAATCTTCTGAGTATTTGTATACATAGAATTCTCTGTTTTGAATATGCTGGAGAGTGGGTGTACATTTCAGATTCAGAACTTTCTTAGGAAGTTTTACATAGTGCTGCATTTTGTATTTTTGTTTGTTTTGTTTTATTAGCATTCCTTATTTCCTGATATAAATGAGTTTGGTTCATATTTCTTCACAGATATCATCTTTATTCTTCCTAGCAGTTTATAGGATTGTTGTTTTTATCTTTAGAGATTTCACTGTCTAGGAGTGTTGCAAGTGTGGTGCTTGAGGGTGTATTAATGCTTCTATATTCTATGTTCTAGGAGAATCTCTTTCCTTGCTTTTATATTAATTTAATTTTTTGCCTTTGGACAATTCTATACTTCTGTTGACTTGTCTTTTTCTTTTTTTTCCCTTTCTCCCCCACCCCACCCACTCAACCTTTAAAATTTTCAGCACCTGTGTTTTTAATTTCAAAGAACCTTGGGTTTTATTTCTGTTTTTTAAACAACAGGGCCTTCTAGTTTTAGTTATGCGATAGCATCGTGAAGCTCTTTGAATATACAAATCATGTATTTTTTTCCCAGTGATTTCTTCTCTTTCCTGATTTAGTTCTGCTTCTTGGATTTACTCCTTACTTTTACAGACTAATGGTCAATAATTTTCCTCAGATATCTGGTGATTTGGATGATTTGTTTACATATACATACATATATGTTTATATATATGTTTATACACACACACACACACACACACACACACACACACATATATATGCTTACATATACATTTATTTGTAAATGAAGATCTTGATTGACCAAAACTTAATAGTGGGTCTTAACTCAGTACTCTTAAAGATCTTTATGACTCATTAGATGATAGTGCTGGAAACCAGAAGTCCAGTTGGCTTGTTTTCCTGGGACTGTGGAAATACACACTCTCTGAGTCACCACCCTGCTTTATCCCCCAGCCCTCTCCCCCACTTTGTGTTTCCTAGGGAATTGCTTATATTATTCACCAAGATATACTTAAAGCCTTAGTCTGGCTGGCTGGACCTTCAAAGCTAACCAGATCCTTAATTAAGTTTTCTACATGTTGCTCCATGGACTGATTTTGCTTCCAACACTGCTACCTGAGTTACTGGAGCTTTGTCAAAGGTCTACACTTTTTTCAGTTATTTTTGGGATGCCTTAACCCAAATGTCAAGCACATTAAGGTATTCCCATATCAACAGTAAATGAAAATATTTTGTAATATAAACAATATAGTAATTAAAAATAATTTTTGGCTTAAAGTAACTAACTTAATACAGTTGGCTCTGATTTCTCAGTAATCATCATCATACTTGGGAATTCTAGCGAAGTGAGAATATCTACCTTCAATAACATGTAATTAAATTTATATATGCTGTGTATAACAAGTGAGACAATAAGTAGAATTTTAAGTTCTATGGACATTTAAGCAAGTGTGTTTTTCATCTGAAGTTTGTACTTTTTGTATTTTGAAGCCAATATATTTTTTCCATATTGAAACATTTTTGTAGATCTTAAGCAGTGACCCACATTTTAACCTGTGTGGTTTGCTTATTTCTTAGCTTTTTTAGACTTTACCTTCTATAAAACAAAATGAGCTGTAAAGCTCATCTACTTTAAATCTTCTATATATTCCTCAAATTTTGTTCTGCTAATAGTCTTCTTCTGCTTTATAGTACTAATATTGATTCATTTTCAATTTTACATTTCTTCAATCATTCTAATGGGATTTGGGGAGGTGTAAAAATGAAAGACTGTGTTGAGTCAGCTATCTTTGACCAGAGCCTACAATCACTTTTGATTGAGAAACTCTCCCTTTGACCATATACATTTTTAATAAATATAATCTATTGCCAGTACTTAAATTTAAACAGAAGCTAATTCCCAGTTCTTAACAAGTCTGTGTTCAGCAGCTCATGGAGAATGTTCTTAACCCTGTACTGTAACACAGTGGGGTAGACACCCCTGAAAGAGTCTGAATGTATCTAAAGACCAGAATAAGTCACAGTACTTTCTTGCAAATGAATGTATACCAAGCTGCTGTCACATCAGTATTTCTTTCTCATACTAATTGTTTTAAATATTTGTCTGGATATGATCAGATCTCCTACTTAGACTACAATTTAGGAATCATAATTCATTCATCTTTATAATTCCCAATTATGGGACATTTTCTGGAGCACATGTGTTTTCTGGAAGAAAGAGAGAAGAGGAAATATTAGAACAAGCAAAGGAAGGAGGGGGAAAGAGAGAAAGAGAGGAGGAAAATTTTATGAGCAGTGTTTGACAACGGCTAATGCAAATAAAGTACTTTAGTTTTTAGTGTTGATACATTTATGGAAGCTATATAGTGTGTTATCTCTTTAGAATTGACCAAACACTTGATGAGTGTTAATGGTACCAATATTTTGGTAAAGTTCAGAAAGTGCTATGTATTTCAATCTTAGCTTGTGAATATAAAGACTTTAGGACAATAATTCTTAAAATATCAAGAAGGAGGCATGTCATGTACCCTTTAAAGTCTAGTATTGAAAAGAAGGCACTTCTACCCTGAAGAATGAAAAGCAGGTTGTGCTCATGATTAATGAAGAATGGTGAGCTCTCTGGGGTCCCTCTGTGGGGCTCCACAGTTAGGACTTGTAGAAAGTTAATATAACTTCCTGCTTGATAATGTGCTGATTATTTTATGTGTACGTTGAGTCATGATATTTGAAAGAAATGAAAGAAAAAAGGGAGAGAGGGAGGAAGAACAAAGCTGCTGCCTCTTCAGGTCCTTTAAAAAAATGTTTAATTTGTGCTGATAAATACAAGATGTATCGTAGCAGCGTAACTATTATCTTTAGACTTAGAATTTTGGCTCAACAACTTTACCAAAAGGGTAGTCTTAAGTAAATTATTGTGTTACTGCCTGTTCAGTACTTCTCTTTCTAAAAATAGGTTAATAATAATTACCTACTTTCTTCAAGGGTTTGTTGTAAATATTAAATGACTATACATTACAGATTATATGATTACGTCGTTAGATTTTTACAACCATGCTTCTTAATACAACTCCTTTCCTAATTTACTATTTTTTGGATTCTAAAATGTGCCTCTGATCATCCATAACTTTATTTTATACATCAAAATTTAAAAGTCCCTAAGGTATATCAAACTCTATTGTTATATATTTCTCTTTTTTATGTTTCCGTTAAATACCATGATGGTAAGAATTGTGCCCTTCTTGTCATTAGGTGAATCTGCTAAGCTTATTACTGTGAAAAAATGAAATCGGGTAGAGAGTAACCCAGGACCAAGTTCATTCTTGGGCAGTTTGCTTCTACTTTAGTGATAGTTGTATTTGGAACCTGATGATGATGCTCTGATGAAATATAGACATGACTTTTTTTTAATCTAAGAATAAGTATACCATTTTTTCAATATTTTTAGATGCTTTAAAATAACCATTTAACCATAGTTTGTATTTATTTCCATAGAAAGCTTTCTTACTGGGGACTTTTGCTTACATATACTTGTTTTAGAAACCATAAACAGAGTGGAATTTACCCATAATTTACTATAGTTATGTGCAAAAATACATCAAGCTCTACATAATTATTTACTATGCTTCTGGGAACAATTTAGGGATGATTCATTAACAAAACTTGTAGAATTTCACATATCATGTCTTCAATGAGTTATATTAATAATTAAACATTTTCAATTATAATCTGTTGAAATATTCTTTCCAGGATTCTATTATGTATATTTAGCTCGAAATAAATGATATTTTTGCTGGAACTGGGAGTGGGCAGGAGAAAGGGGGCAAAGGAAAACAACTCAGAGATTTATTGAAATAGCTCTCCTTATATCATTTTCCCAGTTCAAAATATAAACAACCCAAACATCTATCAAAATAATTATTCACACAGGAGCACAGAAATTGTTGTATTCTTATGAAGAGATGGTCATACACCTGGAAAGAAATCCAGCTGGTTTGTCCCTGTGGGGTGAAATTTGGCCCTGAAATATTTTGGTAGTTTTGGGTCCATGGGTGCCTTGTGTGCACGGAGAGTCAGGGAGTCTTAGATTCTGAATTTCCAGACTTGAAATGTAGTCATTGAACTGCATCGTACTGGACTCCCAGTCTGCACACTGACTAAGATGCAGGTTTTACCCTACACAGAGCAACCTCAACAAAGTGTCTTTTGTTTTCCCCTCAACAAATTCAAGGGCTGGCTTAGAGGTGAACTGGCATTGGGAGTAAATAATTGTTTTTGGAGATAATATTCTTTCTTTGCTAAGGCAGAAAGCCTTGATAAACTATGGGTGTATAACCCTTGTGGATTTGCTCTGTCCCAAAGTTAATTTCCTAAATATTCTCAGTCTTGTGACATAGGCTAATAAAGATTTAGAAGGGTTGATGTAAATCTTTTCTTCTTTTTCCTTTATACTGTTTTATCCTCCAGCCTACTGGTTCTATTCCTATTGTTATTTCTACGTCCATCCTGTTCCCTTTTCATTTCTCTTTTATTTATTTTTTTGTTTTATAATATTTTGGTAATACATTATTTATAAAATTATAGATTTAATGTAATAAAAATCTGTATACTCATAACCAAACTTAAGAAATAAAACATGACAATGCAGTTGACGACCCCTGAATACCACTTTAAAATTTGCTTGTGTCCTTTTTAGCCATAATTAACTACTCTCCAGATTTGGGCATTTAAAAATTCCGTATTTTAGGGGTGCCTGGCTGGCATCATCAATGGAGTGTGCAACCCTTGATCTCGTGGTTGTAAGTTCATGCCTCTCGTTAGGTATAAAGATTACTTAAAAATTAAATCCTTTAGAGATTTCACATTTTAGTATTTAATTTGCATACTTGAAACATTAAAAATTTGTATATTTGACATAACCTTCTGCAACTTCTCACCGAATCTATTTTTTAAAGTTTAGTTTATATCATATAATACTCTCTTGTATGGATATACCGCAATTTATTTGTTCATCCTCTTGTCGATGGATGTGGATATTATTTGTAATTTCTGCCTATTCCAAATGTTACTTCTCCCTATTCCAAATGTTACTTGAGTCAACTTGAGTTACATATATTTTAGGAGACTGCATACACAAGGATAGGATTACTGGGGATTGCTTGTTTTAGGGTATAATTTAAATGGATTAGATAAATTGTTCTCAAAAGTAGTTTGACCAAGTTGCCCTCCTATTATCAGTACATGAGAATTCTATTCCTCCACATCTTTCCTAATGCTAGGATTTGTGCAACTTTGTAACATTTTGATTTCTTTTTATCTGCCTCATTTTGAATTTCCTTTTTCCAACTTCTTTTGCTTTATTATATGGTTTTATTTCTGTCTTCCTGTTAGGCATGACTCTTTTTTTTTTTTTAAGATTTTATTTTTTGAGTAATCTCTACACCCCATGTGGGGTTTTCATTCTCAGTCCTCAGGATCAAGAGTTGAATTCTCCACTGACTGAGCCAGCCAGGCGCCCCATGTTAGGCATGACTCTTAACACGTTTTCAGACTTTTAAATGTTCTAATATAAGAATTTGAAGTTACAATTTTATTATACACACTGATTTAGCTAATTACTACTTGCCTTGCTTCGCAGTAGTTTTATACTTGTTTGCTTTTAAGCATTTCTTGATTTTAATTCTTGTTACTCAAAGTGGGTGTAAAAATTTCCACACTGCTTTTCCTTGTGTTTTATTTTTACTTTCCAACTTGATTGCATTGTAGGCAGATAAAGCAGCCTGCATGAAAGTGATTATATCTGTTTAGTTTTGCCTTACATTCTGGAAAGTACTTTTCCCAAAATGCAGGCCAATAAAAGTAAGCTTCCTTGTCATCTCCCTATGTTTCTAAGTGAATATGTTTCTAGCTTACCTTATTTTGAAATTATAGCAGTTTGAAGGTCTAAATTTTATGAGGAGTCTCAGTTCTAAGGCTCATCTATAAAATGTAGGTTTTGAAACATAAATGATAGGCCAACTAAATAACCAGTAATAAATAAAATGGGACCTTACTCCTCACCAAACCCCAGAACAAAGTCCAAATGCATGAATGATCTGTATGTAGAGAGATGAACTGTAGAAGGCCTAGAAGAAGATTAAAGGACTATATCTGAAAGATCATAAAGTTCCTTTATAATCTGGATATGGCCTAAACCTAACCAAAACTCCAAATTCATATATAATAAACAAAAAATCGATAAATTTGACCATAGAAAAATTATAAAAATAAATCTTTTGTATTAATAAATAGAAATCAAGTAGAAAATTCCATTAACAAAAATATAAAATACAAACTAGGAGAAAATATATATATATGTACATGATATATACATAGTATATTACATATATATGCATATCATGGATAAGCAAGGAATAGCCCCAATATATAAATTCCTAAAAATCAAGAATCAAGAAAAGCTGTTAAAACCCAATACAAAAGTTGAGAAAATACGTAGTTCAAATTAAATGTATATAAATGGCCCTTATGCAAATGATGGTTATTTAAATTTTACTCATAAATTTTAAAATGTGAACTACAACTACACTAAACTATTATTTCTCACATATTGGCAAGAATTCAAAAGCTAGGAAGTACCCTGTATTGATGCAACTGTGAAGAAATACTCTCCTACGTTGCTGATAGGCATACACAGCCCCTCTGGGGAAGAATTTGTGGTATTTATGGAAACTACAGATGCATTTCCCACTGAGCCTGCAGTGCAAGCTATTTATAGCTATAAACACTGAGGATATACCTCAGTACACACCAAACAACTTATACACAGATGATTCGTGCTATGTTATGTGTAAGAGCAAAATTTTGGTAACAACCTAAACAAATACCAATAAAAACGCTGCTTTGACTTGACTATGATAGATCTACACAAAAGACTATAATTCCGATGTTAAAAAGAATGATGAAGGTCTTTAGGAACTTCTAGGAATGGTTTCCAGATATATTGTTGAGTGGGGGGAAAAATAGCCCAGGATGCAGTCGAGTATTGCTTATTTTGCATGAAGAACCATGGAAAGATGAACAGAAAACTGAGGATGGTGGTTAGTAAATAGGAGTGGATGGAACCAACATAGAAGTGTATGGATGAGATCGAAAACTTCTCTGCACATACCTTTTCACAGAGTTTTTCTGAAACCATGGAAACAATTTTCCTTGCAAAAATATTAATAAACGAAGATTTGAAAACTACAATCTATTCTATCTCTTTGTTAGCCGACAACATGAGCGTCTTCATGCTTCACAAGGCCCGCAGTTTGGAGTCTGCAGAGCTGTGAAAACCCAGGCCTCTTTGTTCAGACCCTCTCAATACCAGCTCTGCATGAAATTCCTGCTCACCATGCTTTTTTTTCCCCTTTCTTTTTCTCTTTGGTTTTGATATTATTACCTTGGAACCTCATTTTTATATTTCGAAGGATGTTTATTATATTTTATTCAATTTGTTGTTGTTTTTACTAAGTTTTTCACAAATTTCCTTTACTGTATTGACAAAAATTTAAAAGAGTTGTTTCTTCATGTCTCTTTTATTTCCATTTCTTTCCCTTTCTTTCCACTTTTCTCTCAATTCTAGTTATCTTTTTAATCTTAATTGCTGCCTTGTTTCTCATTTTCCACCTCTGACTCAACTTCCTTTGTCTCATATCTATCCCTATTCTCCATTTGTTACTATGGTCAAAAAGAGATAACTATCCTGTCATTTTAATGTAATCATAAAAGTTCACATAAAATGTCACCTCTGAAAACACCTGTAGTTTCATAAACATACAAATTTGAAATATTGTGTCACAAACATTTCTAACTTTCCAAGTATTTCATTAAGTAAAAAACATATAGAAACACAACCCAAATTATATTTCGGTTAAAAAGAAAAAACCCAAACCATTTGCAATTGGCTTTTTATGCAATAGGTATCAACAAGGATGATATTTTGTCTTATCACAGATGCACCAGTTAGTTAAAATCCTTTCCCTCCTCTTCTCATAAAGTTAAGCCAAGATGTAAAGTTACCTAATTGTTTTCATTTTGCCACTTCTTTTTAAAAACATGCATCTGACGATTAAGGAATGGTCCAAACCCAAACCATCATGTGGAATTAGAACCAGAAGGTATGTCTCTGAGGCTGTATTAAATACATAAAAGTGCTATTCTTTCTCTTTGCATTTACAGTCAAAGCTCAAAAAGGCATATTCAAGAATGGAAAAAAGCTTTTAAAAATTTAAATACCTGTGAGTAGTCAGCCATTAGAGATAGAGATAGGTCTCAAAATAATGGCCTTTCATATATTTCTGTTCCTGCTTTGTTTTGTTCCTGTTTCTGCTTTTAACTCTAACGCTCATTCTTGTTCCCTCAAATGAGTGTTGGAACAAAGGAATGGGCATTTTCAGTAAAATAGTGGCATTTTGAAATTTCACACTTAGTGTTCTAAAAGTTGTCGAGTGGGTCCTTCCTTCATTATGTTAAATTTCCAGAGGGGGACTTACAGAGGACCATTCCCTAAGTGGGTAGGGGTCAGGGGAGGGTTAGAGGAGGAGAATTTTTAATATTGAATTGCTGTTGCTGAAACTCATATGACAATATATCGTTTCAAAGCTTAAGCAATTAGTTTGATGAGTGGGTACTCACTGACACCTTCTTTCCCAAGGATGTTTTTAGCTTTTAGCATAGCTTTGTACACCCATCAGTTTGTTCAGGATTTATCTTAGGTAACTTTTTTTAAAAAGTCACTTCTCATTCAAAGCATATCTTTTATCTTATAAGGCGTAATTTTATTTGCCAAGGATAGAAAAACTCCTAAAAATTTTAAATGTCATCTTAACCTTAGTGATAAGTGTGTCTATTCTTATTGAGGCGGGCACTTGGGATGAGCACTGGGTGTTTTACATGTAAGTGATGAATCATTAAATTCTACTCCTGAAACCAATATCCCACTATAAGTTAACTAACTAGAATTTAAACGAGAATTTGAAAAAAAAAAAACTAAATGCAAACTTAAAAAAACAAGTGTGTATATTCTATATAAAAGTAAGGAAGATTGGCAGATTTATTCACATTTCTGTTTGGAAAAAAATAATGAATTCATTGCCTCTCTCTTTCAGTAATTAACCAAGACCTTCATTGTAGCATCACTGTGTGTGAATAGCAGTAGGGTTTGTGCCAAACTGCAAATATAAATCTTGATTCCTTGAAAGCTTAAGCCAACATTACTTAAATTTTGTCTCTTAAGAAGACCATCAGAGGAATAACTGTGATTATTGTTAATGCAAATATTTTTTCCATTGTATCTCTTCCTGCAGAAGAAATAGTATAAAAAGGAGAGTGGGTGGGGAAAGAGACAAAATGGGACTCGGGATGGCAAAAGGGAAAAATGGAAAATAATAAGGTGTTCTTGCCAACATGTTGTAAAATTTAAGACAACAAAATAATACTAAAGTCTTTGGACTTTTACTAGTCAATCACTAAGATCAATGAAATATGACTGATCTAGGTAACTATCTGATTTTCATACTTGTTCATTTAGTTTCCATGTGTCTAAGTATGCCTATGTGTTTGGACTCATTTCTCTTTCAGTTTTATTGAAATATTAACATATAGCACTGTCGATGTTTAAGCTGCAGGGCATGATGACTTACTTGACTTACATATATCATGACATGATTGCCACAGTGAGTTAATATCCATTATCTTATATAGATACAACAAATAGAAAAAAAATGTGTTTTTTTTTTCTTGTGGTAATGTTTGTTTGCATTTCATAGTTAATTTCTCTTTAAGCTTTTATCTCTTTCAGGTGATCAGAATTTTAACTTTTTAGGGAAATGGCAATTGTATTTTAAAGCGGGAACATACTAATATAGAAGTCCTTAACTTGGGATCTGTGGGGAGACTCTAGTAGTTTTTTGGTTTATGCTGTTGCTCTTAGATGGGTGTGTGTGTATTACTAGAAATTTAAAAAATCATATCTTTATTTATACTGAATGATATTTCCTCTAGAGGAAATATAGTGGTTCCTTCAATTATGAATGTAGATGACAAACCATAGTACTGTTAGCAACTCCTGTGAGTTTGTCACCAATAGACATAATAGAAATCTGTTGCTGTTGCAGTTAACTTGACTACTTAATACTAATGACCACCTTGAACTAACAATCATTATGAGACCTCCTGAGAAATTGGTTACTTAATGTGTTAATAAGCAATACCAAATATGACCATATCACACTTTAAAAATAACTTGATAATGGCATTTTCACGTGATTGGTTGGCTTTGTAATTATTTGAACTTTAATGTTTTATTTTGGGTACTTAAAAACCATCCTTAGAAGTGCAGAGGCTGAACCAGACTGCCAACAGGCTCCATTGCATGCACTCACATGCACACCCTGAAGAGTTCTTGAATTAATTTATGCAATTACAGTACAGCAGAATATTTCTTTTGCAATGTACGCTCCTTGAAAGAGGATTTCTTTTGCAATATGTACCCCTTGACAACAAGAATGATGTGGACTTGGTTCCCTCGGTTCCCTAGGTTGAGTTTTCTAAAAGACCTTACCATACCTCTTAAGTCCTGTCTGCTCTTAACGTACTCATTGTGGGTTTTATTTTAGCAACGTAGAAGTTCAGCCATACACATCAGTCAGGCTCAACGAGCTGTAGCATTTCCCTTGTGGTTTTGCTGTTTTTATCAATAAAAAACCAAGGACATAACACTGCATTGAAATGCCACATAGCAAAGAGATTTTGAGAGTTTCACTGACATACAATTGCTATGAAGTTAGCTTGATAACTGTTGTTGCATCCATCTGCAAAGACACCTAAGATAAGACAGAGTGACTATTTTCTCCTTCCTTCAATGTCTGATTGTAAAATGTACACATTTTCATACAATCTAAGCATATAAAATGAGAATATTTAACATTACTAGTATGAATTCGGTATTTTGTGAGTATGTTCTTCTAAATGAAGGGAAACAAAATTAGACATCACCAACATCCTTGGACCGCCTGTTTTCTATCTGTATTCTCATTAAAATTTTTAACTTTTATGTTATTGTAAAGCAGAAGCATAGTCTCTGGATTCACTGTTACTAATATTCAAATATGGTTCTACTATTACTTTATGACCTCAAACTTGTTAACTTATATCTCCAAAACAGTGTTCTTCTTTGTTAAATGAAAATTATGGCAGCTAAGTCAAATAAATGTTTAATAATTAAAGGAAATTATATGTATACACACACATCCACACACATCATATATGTGTATACGATCACACACATACCCACACCCACACCCACACCCACACCCACACACACACACACACACACACACACACACACGGTGTCCTGCAAAGAGCCTGGTTTACTGTAAGTGTACATAGTAAGTGCAAGATAAACAGGAGACATTGTGATGATTTCTAAATCCTTAACTCCAACCAATCAGCAAGGCTGATTTTCACAGTTCAAGTTCTTTTAGAAGAAGGTAATTCCATTACATGTCTTTATTCAGTTTTTATACTTTCCCATAGCATGTGATCAAGTACATTATTTATTAATGATGAGTAAACATTTAATGTAAGCAAACAACAAACATTTGATTGAAATTCAGAGTCAGTGTGCTTTTCTGGCCAGTGCAACTTAGGAAATTTTTACTTTCTGTTAGGTCCTAGGGATTCAATAAGTTTTGAGTTGATCTATTCCTCAGTAGTTCATGACCTAGAAAGGACGAGAGAGAAGTAAACCCTAATTTTACTATAATGGAATAAGTGATAACATAAGGCATGTGCATAGATCAGAGAAGGTAACAAGCTTTGTCTAGACAAGTTGGGAAAACTTCATAAACATTGTGACAATAAATTGGGCCTGGGAGTTTTAGAAAATTCTGTGAAGGGAAATGCAAAGATTGGATGCAAGGAAAAGGCTTAGGGGATAAAGATAGATATGAATGAATGGTAAAGTATTGTCCACATTTTGTTTTCAGTAAATGATACTTTTCTCTCCAGGCACCCCAGTGGAAATAAAAATACAAATTAAATCAATAGGAGACTTAAAAATCTGACATATTGATAAGAAACTTTTTGAAAATATACATTGCTAACATTCAGGATTGGCAAGGATTCAGTGAAGTGAGCAACCTCTAAAATTATGGAAGAGAGAGCAAATTACTATCACATTCCTGGTGGGGTAATTTGACAGTATAATAAGGGTGTTATAAATGTTGACATCGTTTAGCATACTGACTCTGCTTCTTGGAATCTATACTAAGGAACTAATCAGATATGTATATAAAAACTTACACATGAAGATTTGTATTGCAAATAATATACAAAAGGTAAGGGACTAGAAACAACCTAAATATTTGGCAGGAGAGAAAGTGATAAATAATTGCACAGACATACACTAGGACGCTTTGCAGCCAAGAGAAAACATGTTTGTGAAAAGCTTTTAATGACATGGAAATATGCTCATAGTATCATAAGGTTTGCAATAGAGTATAGTAACTTACACTGTAGACTCAGAGACCAGGGTTCTTGTCATATCTTCATTACCATCCATATAACCTGGAAAACTTAATGAAGTTATTCAGCCTCTTCACCTGCAATATAGGTAAAATAATAGCACTTGCTCTACAAGATTGTTTTTGGGATTCAATGGGAAAACATTTAAAGAGTTTATTTGGTGCCTGGCATCTAGAAGAGGAAGCACTGAATAAATGATAGCTGTGATGGATGATGATATATTTTAAACTTCTATTTTTTTCTGTTTCATGAGAATGGTCATTCTACTGCCTCTTGCTGCTCTCAGATGTTATTTTTATGCCTTCTATTATGTTTGACATGAGCTTGTTTGGGTAATAGCCCTAGTGTATCCTTTTATTTTACATACAGAACAAATAGTAAAGGCTTTAAGATGCCCACAGCTATGCCTTCTAGAGGCTTTTTCTGATCTTTGACTATTACTGCATATCTCCTTTCTGTAAAATTAGCTATTATGGTATCTAGTAGGCAATATTTATAGCACTGATGAGTTGGAGTGGAAGTAAGATAATAGCAAATAATCCATATAATACCAAGTGCCAGGAATTATGCATTTATACATAGGCTGACTCATTTAATTTTCATAGCAACTACATGAGGTAGGATTGTTATAATTCTTATTCTACAGGTAAGCATACTAAACTATTTAATTAGTTAACTAAACAAATTAACCTGTCCAATGTCACACAGATAATTAGTGGGCAAGCCAGGATTTAAGCCCATGTGATCTGGCCCCAGAGTCCATAACTCACTAACATGTCAAACTGCATTCTAGAAGGACTGCATTGCCAAATCCATGCAGGCAGACACCTGCTAGACTCCTTACTACTGAAACCCCCCTTCCTACCACTGTGATTGGTACAAAGTAGCAACTCATTAAATCTTGCCCAAAGCATGACTGGCCAAAGTGAAGAAGGCAGACATTTGAAATTCCAAATGCAGGTTGTTGCATGCATTACTCCTAATAATCATTCTGCAGCTGCCTTATACATCCAGGGCTCTCAGGTAAAGTACTAGTGAGCCTTCACCATACTACATCCCTTCATCTTATCAGCTGTTATGCTAGAGCATTCCTATTTGTGGTGGTAACATTATTTGTCAGCCATTTGGCTAATCATTTTTAAATTATGGAAACAATCAACCTAAAACAGTGAGATGACTTCCAAATTATCTTATTTTAGCTGTATAAATACTACCATTTTTTTCAGGCTCCCCCTTTTTCAAATGTTTTCTAACCAAAAAAAAAATGTGTTTTTCGTCCCACTTTATACTTAGAAAATACCCAGCTTTGTGGTAGCATGTGGCTACAGATCTCAAAGCTGAGAGCATGATTTTGGCTCTTGTTTTCAGTTTGCTTGACTGAATAGTTTATTATAACTACAATTTCAAAATTCCTTAGAAACATGAAACAGCCTGTGCCAGGAGTACAACTGCTTTCCATCTAAAGTGCCAGCATTTCAGTGTGTCTTGAAACATTTTAATTAGTTTGCTTATGGAATCAAATACACTCATAAAACACTGAAGGCAAAAAGGAAAGTCTCCCTCGCCATAATTACTTTTTGCAAAGGATTCCTTCCATTTTCATAATTATTCAAGTGTTTTTGTGCAGAGAAGTTTACATTTTAAATGGAAAATTATACCTCCGTACAACCCACTGCAAATTAGCAGCGTTAATATAAGCATTCTAATTCTCAGTACAGCGCACTGTTGATACTATTGTAGGATCGCGTACTGGTTGTTTAGAAAGATAGATTTGCTGCAGCAACCTGTTAAATTTGAGTTATTGCCAGAAGGTTTGTTGTCCTTTAATGTAGCATTCTGTTTTCAAAGGAAGTCCAAGCTGTACACATTATTTGCTAATGGTTTAAGAAACTCACAATTTCCCCATGTGGGTGCAATAGGTGTTTCAGCTCATGATCTCTTTCTGTTAGAGGATGTAGAGATAGGCTGAGCTCTATAAAAATAAAATCAGAAAAAGACTCAATAAGATTTCTTTACCTACATTTGAGTCAATTGGTAACTGTATATATGACTTCTAGTATCAGTTTTCCAGACAGAATTACTGTGTTTACACAAAGATATAATTTATAGTATATAAATTATATATTAAGTATAAATGTAGATCCTAACACAGCTTATTTATATCATAGAATAGAGTAGAAATACTCGTTCACTCTTAAGGTTAATGTTAAGGAATATAAATGAACAGAAATGAAAATAAAGATCAATTCTAGGGGCGCCTGGGTGGCGCAGTCAGTTAAGCGTCCGACTTCAGCCAGGTCACGATCTCGCGGTCCGGGAGTTCGAGCCCCGCGTCAGGCTCTGGGCTGATGGCTCGGAGCCTGTTTCCGATTCTGTGTCTCCCTCTCTCTCTGCCCCTCCCCCGTTCGTGCTCTGTCTCTCTCTGTCCCAAAAATAAATAAAAAACGTTGAAAAAAAATTAAAAAAAAAAAAAGATCAATTCTAATCTTATTATCCAGTTAACATTATCATCTCTTAAAAGGAATTTAGGTAAGTTCATGCTCTGGTAATATACAAAATGGATCATGATTTCTAACTTTAAATCTGTGAAGAGTTCCTTGTTGCTTCGAATGAATCACTGGTGTTGACCGAGGCTTTGCTAGTTTTAACCATAAGAAGTAAGAACCGTATCTGTTCCATTGTCAATAGATCCCTAAGGTGACAGAGTAATTTCATTAGCAATTATGGAATTTTAGCTCAAAGATTCTTTTTTCAAAGAAAATAAGCACCCCATGACAGTTATTCATAGATGACACATCCCTACAAACTCTTAAGAAAGAGAATTGAAGAAAGCCTTTAGAATTTTGTATCTGCAATCAGGGTAAAAAATATACCAATTTTTATAACATCCCATTTAATATTTGTCTTCAGTTAAAGCTGAAAATGAAAGATAAGTGAGAAATTGTTGTGATCTTGTGTTGTAAAGGTTACACATACAGCTTTGCATTAAATCAAGCTCGCCTGTGAAACCTCTAGGGGACTAGAAGCAGAAATAAATTCTCACTCAACAGCTGAATATATTCTACCAGTACATATGTGGAAATGGCAAAGGTTGTGCCAAAAAAGATAGTAAGTTACCAAAAGGCTAATTTTGTGTTACCTGGGTCAGCTGAGGCATCTTAATGGTATTAAAATGAGGAGAGCACTCAAAAGTAATTACATACTTACAGACTGTGTGTGTGTGTGTGTGTGTGTGTGTGTGTGTGTGTGTGTGTGTGTGTGTGTGTTTTAATGCAAAGAAAGCATGTTGCCCTAAGGACAACCAGTGCTTCTCAGGATCAGAATAAAATGACTTTTGCTACTTGGGATTGTTTAAGATATTTGAAGCCCATTTTATCTTTTATTCAAATATTTGTTCCAAGTCAAAAGCCCAAATACCTTTTGCAGGAGAGAATGAGCATCATTTGCTTATAATTATCTTTTACATGTCTAAAGTGAGAGGTAATCCACAAATAATTGGTTTCCAACCGTTGCATCGGAACATTGCGTCAGAAAAGCTGGACTATGTTGCCATGTGATTATAATTTAGATAATGACAAACACATTGAACCAAGTGTCCTGAGAGACTGAAGTCCAGAACAAATCAGAAAGATTTGGTAGAGCTCCTGTCCAGTAGGTTGAACCATATAGAATGGTGGATGTACTATCTGCAGAAACAGTAGTTATATATGGCTCACCCCAATAATGGTATTTTATGAGTTCTGTGACGCTGCTTTTCACTTCAACATGACAACGTTATTAGTTATCTGTTGCATTGTAACAAATTACTCCCAAATTTAATGGTTTAACACAATCATGATTTATTATGTCAGTGTTTCTAGGAGTCAGGAATTTAAAAGGGGCTTAGTTGACTGGTTCTAGTTCAAGATCTCTTATGAGATTATAGTCAAGATATTGGCCAGGCCTGCAGTTTTCTGAATGCTTGACTATGGCTGGTGGATCCATTCTCAAGGTGACTTACATGCAAGTTAGTATCAGTTGTTGGCAGAAGGCTTAATGCCTTGCCACAATGGCCTGTGCATAAGGCTGTTTTACTGTCCTCACAAGATGGCAGCTGGTTTCACTGAGTGAGAGATCCAAGAGAAAGAAAAAGAGTCATGTACCTTTTGTGACTAGTCTTGGAAGTCAGGCACCATCATTTGTACTATATTTTATTCATTAGAAATGAATCCCTAAAGGTCTTATCAACATATTTGTGAACCACAACAGCAATAGTTAGTCTACAGTAAACATACATGATTGATATTCATATAGTACTTTCAATACAAGTTCCTTTGTCCTAAGATTTGATATGTATTTTTTCACCCTGGTGCTCTCTTTATCTGAGTACTTATGTCCTCTTCATCTTGAATCTTCCTGCAGATTTTACTCTTCTTTCTTCCTTTTCTCAGTTTATCTATCTGCTGAGGAGGAGTATCTAAAAATAGTAATTGTTTTAGGGGCCTAAGAAATAGTTATTATTGAACTTTCCTTGTTAGAATATAAAGGTTTTACTGGAGTGGGGCAAGACCTTTACTACATCCCCCTTTTTTAAAAAACCTCATAATCACATATTTTATAAAGAGCTACCCCAAAAATTTATTACAGGAAAAACTCCTTCTTGTTGGCCCGGGTAAATTCTAGTTCAACTTAGTTACTAATTAACTGTCAAATGTTGAGTAAGGAGCTCAATCTCTAGACCTCAGTGTCCCGTATCTCAATGGTAAGATTTCCTCTAAGGTTTTATTTAATAGTCAAAATATTATATGATTATGATTATAGTGATGTATGGGATTAAGTGTACATAGTATGACAACACAGAATTTTTTCTCTTTTTTTGTTTGATGCAGTTGAATAGAAAAGTGACAAAATACTTCGTGTGCACCATTTTTGTAATGTGGGACCTAGCCCAGACACTTTTTCAAGCAAATGAATCATCAATGAGCTATCATTAGGTCAAAGTGACCACTGAAAAAGAAGATCGGCATGCACTAGAGACAGTCACAACTATTTTCTTTTTGTTTTATTTCATGTTTATTTATTTTTGAGAGAAAGGCAGAGTGAGAGCAGGTGAGGGACAGACAGAGAGGGTGACACAGAATCCAAAGCAGGCTCTGAGGGGTCAGCACAGAGCCCGACACAGGGCTCGGCTCGATCTCACGAACTGTGATATCGTGACCTGAGCTGAAGTTGGATGCTTAACCTACTGAGCCACCCAGACGCCCCAAGTCACAACTATTTTCTATTGTTCTCCATCTCATTATGTCCATTGGCTACTGGAGCTGGTGAACTTGGATTCTTGGAAGTTGTATCCAAAACAAATAAGCTTTTAAAACCTAAAGTTCTGATTTTGATATTAACATGAAGCAAATATGTATGGTTTTGTCACACATTTTCAATTCTTCTAGGGTATTTTTATAGAATTGAGGTCAGTTGTGTAGGAAACATTTGTAGTCATACTGAACTTGTTAAGGTGGGTTTCACATGCTATGTAGCCTCACTCCCAGGAATGCTTTTTAAAGTGTTAATTTGCCAATTTGTGATTTTCTTCCCATTACATTTCCCTTTACATTTTCTTCCCATTACATATGTCCCATCTAGAGACATAATTAGTGGGATGCTTTGTACTCAGAAAACAGTAATCGTATAAAAAGGTATATGGAAATTTTTACTAATTTCCATCCTGGTCTGGAGACCAGTGTAAAAGCTGATCATAAACATATGTGCCAAATCACAGGCAAAACCTCTAATCTCAGAGAACATTTAGCAAGATTTTTAAATCACAGCAGGATAAATGCATCCTACTATATGTTTGCCAATGATGGCATAGTTCCAGGGTTATTTTCTTCTTTTTCCAGGAAAAGACAATGCAAAACATGTACCATATTGAAAATACTACAATATCAGCCCTAATGTAAATCCTGGGTTTAGATTATTGTAGTAACACACACCGCACATATGTTTAGTACTTACTCTTTCATAGGTGCTTGATTAGGAAATATAGGTACATAACGAAGTAAGAAACAACCCAGGAATTCAGTGTCTAGAATCAAGAAACCCTAATTAAAAGAGTATAAAGGAATGAAAGAAACTCCAAATGAGTTTGGGATATTTTATGTCTGGAAATGGTGAAAAGCGAATAAATAAATAACAAAACAAAGAATTCAGAGAAAAAATAATTTGTTATTTGACAAGAAGATTGGATATACTTTTTTAAAAAAAAATTTCATTCCAGTGTCATTAATATACAGGGTTGTATTAGTTTCAGGTGTACAATATAGTGATTCCAAGATTCCATACATCATCCAGTTCTCATCAAGATAAGTATACTAGTCATACTTGGATTTATTATTAGGATATAAATTCTCTAGTAGTGTAATTATTAATATCTGGTATTTCTGATTCTTGCCTTTGGGTACATCAACTATCCCTAGGTCTGTTGGACTGCTAGAGGAGGACGAATTGCTGGAACAGTTTGTTTGGTCTCCAGCAGGCTCTATTCTGCTCTTTTTAAGGACATACAGAGCTACTGAGTCGTCTTTCAGATACACACACATCCTCCTCTGCACCTCCTATTAATTTTTTTTCATTTGTTGATATCCTGTCTCCTGATTAATTCTTTGTATTCCTTGAAAGTCAAAGGCAATCAATGTCCAAATAAACTTTCTTAGCTCTGGGAGAATGAAAATGATACATCCATCAGAAACTTAATCTTAATTTTAACTTTAATATACTTACGTTTAATTGTTTAGAATATTTTTTAACTGAAGTCTGTCATGCATACACAAAATCACACAGATCATAAGTGCACAGTGTCGTGGGTTTTCACAAAGCAAATACACTTGTGTAACCCCTTCTTGAGTCAAGAAGGAATATATTAACAGCATCTCCAGCAGCTCCAGTAATTAACCTCTCTCTGATAATAATAATAGATTGATTTCACCCATGTTTGCGTTCTATGTAAATGGTACCATGCACATGTACTTTTTTGTATATGGCTTCTTTGGTATATTCTGGTAGAATGTTGATGTTTTTGTGTGCAGCAATGGTTCATTTCTCAACACTAAATAGTTTTCTATGATACGAACATCCTGACATGTAGTTACTCATTCTACTGTTGATGGAAAGTTTGGAATTATCATAAGACGTACAGATACGAAACATGTAATACATGTTTTAGGGCCCATCTGTTATGTAATATGTTTCATGTGCTTCCCTCTGTACTTACCATCTATTTGCCATCTATGTTATTGTATAGAAGTTGTGTATTCATCTTCCAGTTCATTCATCTCTCTCCAGCTGTGTCTCATTCATCATGCTATGATGTCAGTTATAGTATGTTTCAATTTAAACATTTCCATTTGATTCTTTTCTTATTTTCTGTTACAAGTTTCTACGTGCTCATCTATTTGCTTAAAGGTATTAATCATAGTTCCTTAAAAATTTCATAACTGTATAATTTGTGTCACTTTGTATTGCCTGTTTTTTCTTCTGATCTTTTTTTCTTAATATCCCAAGAAATTTTGGTTTCACTGTCAATCTTATGGGTGAAGTATTTTAGCGATGATTTACCCTATCCACTGGCAAAAAGAGACACATTAGCTAAGTCCATTCAGGTCTGGATCTAACTTGACACTCGTTTGCAGTGTTGGCATGGTTTAGTCTACTCTGGCTTCCTCTACGTGGTATACCCCTCCAGGGATCCCATTTAGAGCCTGGAGTGTTTACTAAGGCCACTCCTTCTCGGAGATCTTGAATTTTGGTCTCTTGAACACTGTAGAAATTCTGAGAGCACCACAAAGCTCTTCAGTCATATTTGGTTGCTTTTCGCACACTTACTTCTTGGCTTCTTTGCATTTCTACTGTGTAGCTTAATCAGATAATGATCCAATAGAACAACAGGTCTTGAGTGCCAGTCTCACTTCTGTGAACCTTACTCATCAGTGGGATTTTGGTCAATCAAGTCCTAGCTGCCTTGTTGTACCAGAACTCCCATTCTTGTTTCCCCAAACGTGAAGTTACCACAAGCTCTTTTGGAGTTTAGGATGCTTAGCAGCTTAGTCACATCTTGGTATATGTCAAAAATCAATAAATGTCCCAAAGAGAAATCCACTGTGCAGAAAATCTGGCTTACCTCAGTAAAATTTCCTTCTCTCCAGGAGCTGGCTCTTCAAAACTAGCTACTCAGGCAGCTCTCTCATGCTTTCAAACCCACTGCTTAAAATTTCTTTCTGATATTTTTTCTATTCTTAGCAGGATTATTGGTCTGCTATAAGAAACCTCAGTGTAATTGGAAGTGGAAGTTTTAGGCTTGCATTTTTATTTATCCCACATTTTAGAATAAATACTCAAATGGGAGTAAGAGAAAGCATTTAAGACAGTAAATGTGGGAAAAGTGAATTGTCCTCACATTATGGAATTTTAAGGAATTTGGGTAAAATAGATGATATATTACTTCCTTGCCCAAGACTGAAATAGATCAAGAGGCCAACAATGCCAAATCCAAAAACTTAAATCACCATGACAGTACTTCTAGGTTTTGTATTTTCACAGGTGTCTGCTTTGTACAAGTCAAAGGTACAAATTTTCTTCATAAAACAAATGTATAGTACTTTTCAAAAGTATTTGGTTTATTTTTCACCTACTGTAAACATTTTTATCTGTGTGTATGTGTTATTTAGATTTATATACATAGATTTCTGCTCTACTATATATATATATATATATATACACACACACACACACACACACACACACACAAACTCAACTATTCTTTCATGTGCATGCACACTTATTCTAAACATTCAGAAGTAAATCTGCTAGTTGACCCCAATAGGTTTATGTGTCACACTCTTGATTAATCAGGAAATGAATATAATGAACGCTGTTGATTGTAAAACGTGTGCTATACGTTGTGAATTTGACCCAGTCCAAGAAATGCTAGCGTTAATTAAATTGAAAGCCACAAATTCCTCTTTACTTCGTTTCTCTCACTTGTTAGGAGAGATGAAGGTGAGGTCAGTTCCTTAGCTTTGCAATGTCACTATGCTGTTTATGCTTGCTATACACCCAGCTTGTTTTCCAAATAAAACACCAGGTTTAGAAGCTCTGCCAGGTGTTCGGGTTGTTTTTCAACTCATTCAAGTCAGTAACATAATTCTTCCTAAAGTCCTGCACTTTACAATTATTGAACACATCAAATCCATTGAGGTAGAGCTGTACTGCTCGATATCGAGGACCCACAAAGTGTAACTCTCAATTTCTACTGCTGAATTCTAAAGAAGATTAGCACAATTCACTCTAGAAAGGCAGGTCCCAAGGCAAAGAGAAAAGGGAATGATACTCTCTACCTTTGCTCAATCAAAGTGCCTCTGTATTGTTCATATAATTTCAAACTGAGAGAAAAGTTTCAAAGATAGTGCAGTGAACTCTCACATAGACATTATCCAGACTCATTATTATTTGCATTTTTCCCTGGTGCTTAATTGTTATCTTTCCTCTTTGTATCCTTCCTCCCTTTTTCATTCCATGTTTTTTAGTCTTTTGAGAGTTGTTGGGAACATTTTGCTCCATTACTCTTGTATATTTTAGTGTGTCTTACCTAAAGGCAAGGGTATCTTCTTACCGTAGAATAGGTAACCAAATCAGGAAACTCAACATTGATATAATATTACCAAATCCACAGTTCACATTTGGATTTGTCAATTCTTCCAGCAATGCCCTCTGGAACCATTTCTCCTCTGTCCAGGACCTGATCTAGGATCATACACTGCACATCGTCTTGCTCTTTAGGTTTCTGTGGTGAAAAAGCTCTTCAAACTTTCTTGATCTTTTCCTGATATTTGTAAAGAGTACAAGCTAATTGTTCTGAACGTTTGTCAATCTGTATTTCTGACACCAGATATTTAAATGTATTTGTTTTCTTGGTTACTTTCCGTATGCCTAGGAAATGTATGTCTAGGAAATATATTTCTCCTGTTCACTTGGGTTTCCTCATCATTAGGAGTGTGACTTGGTACATAATAGGTGTTCAATAATTGATTTTTGAATAAGTGAGTGCTTATATGTGGCATGCAGCTTATGCATAGTATTTTCTGGCTACAACTTTGAAATTGAATTACCCTTAAACCTATTTTGCATATAAGGAAACTTAGGATCCAAGTCTACTAACTACCAAAGTCACCCCGGCTATTAAGTTGCAGTGCTTTGATTAAAAGCCATGTCTCCCTTGGTCAAATATGTTTTCCCTTCAAACTCTTCTCACTCTCATAGTACAGATTTTTTTCATCTTCTGGGCGTAGTACTTCCCAATTCCAGTGCCAACTTTGGAATGCATTAAGCTGGAAAACTGTTAAGGGGTAAGTGTAGCCGGATAGAATGAAATAAACCTAAGCACTAACATTATTTTTATCTGCTCAGTACATGAACACATGCATTTTCCTCAGTTCAGTACCTTCCTAATAGGTGTTTCACAGTCTCCTATTGCTAGTCTCCAAATACGGTCTATAAGAATAGAAATTACCTTTGAACATAAAACAGAATATTCTGTGCTTCAAGATCTTTGAAATTGGAGATTCTTCTTTTCTTTTTTTGGAGGACCAACTGTGGAGCAAATACTTAAGAATTCTCTGAAGCAAGTGTTTACAGAGAGCCCTAGGGATATATTGTTTTTCATTTGTGAAAATGTTTTCACTTTGTTGTACATGTCGTGCCAACCACAGGTTTTAGTAGATGAAGGAGATGCTAAAAAAGATAAGAAATTATCCTTTGTATTTAAAATAATTTAAACTTAACCCATCTTGATTCTTTTCTATCCTGGCTAATGATACTTGGTTCATTCTTTTCTCAAGGTTATAAATTGATTTATAAGTCAAATGGACTTACACGTTGTAGATTATCACTCAAAATTGAATTAGAAGAATTACACAGGCATGGTGATGATGACCAGCATTTATACACCATTTATTATGTTCCTGGCATTGCATGGAACACTTAGCCTGCAATTCAACGAGTATGGGTTATTCAGTGATTATCAACATCATTGCCAGCATCATCATTTTTATTTACTTTGTTGCTTTTTAATGTGTATTCCTGGAATCTTGGGTATGCATATATCTTTAATTACCAAGAGAAGAAATACATAAAGCTGTCATAAAGACATCTCTTACATATTCATTATATATATCTTTTTTTAATATGAAATTTATTGTTCAGTTGGTTTCCATCCAACACCCAGTGCGCATCCCAACAGGTGCCCTCCTCAATGCCCATCACCCACTCTCCCCTCCCTTCCACCCCCCATCAACCCTCATTTTGTTCTCAGTTTTAAGAGTTTCTTATGTTTTGGCTCCCTCCTTCTCTAACCTCTTTTTTTTTTCCTTCCCCTCCCCCATGGTTTTCTGTTAAGTTTCTCAGGATCCACATAAGAGTGAAAACATATGGTATCTGTCTTTCTCTCTATGACTTATTTCACTTAGCATAGCACTCTCCAGTTCTATCCACGTTGCTCCAAAAGGCCATATTTCATTCTTTCTCATTGCCACGTAGTATTCCATTGTGTATATAAACTACAATTTCTTTGTGTATATATCTTAAAGTCAGATGGATAGAGAAATTATCTGACCAGCAGGGGCAGCAAATTATAAAACAAAATGTTTTTAGAAGTAGAGTTCAGTGTTTTGATTGCTTTAGATTTCCAGAATGTGGACTCAGGCCAGAAAGTTTTATATAAGCGATAAGTGTATTCAGAATCATAGGTAATAAGGATAATAATTTGGGTAAGGATAGGAAGCAGTGAGTAGAAGAAGCAAGAAAAACCCCTTTGCCTCCCTATTCTTAACTACTTTTCCACACACTACCATGGCTAGATCATTGATTATAATCTGAAAGACTAGATTAGTACTGCTCACCCTCCTTGTGAACACTGCCTTCACCCTACATGCAAACATACCACACCATACACAGAACCAATGCCACCACAAATATGGAAATTAACCTGCTAAACATATGATAAACTTCTCCCAAATGGCCACGCAACGGAGTTATAAGTGGTGCATCCCAGTTAGCTCACAATTTAACATCCTGTAAAGCATATGAACATTTTAAAGTATTTCTAGACAAATCTTATGAAATCTCCCAGGAAAGACCACGTGGCTATTTTTTTAATGCTTATTTATTTCTATTGAGGGAGAGAGAGCAGGGGAAAGACAGAGAATCCCAAGCAGACACTATGCTGTCAGCACAGAGCCCTATGCGGGACTCAGATTCATGAACCCATGAAATCATAACCTGGGCCAAAATTAAAGGTCGACACTCAACTGACTAAGCCACTCAGGCACTCCGAATTTGTTTTTCTAAGCCAGGTTAGACTATTGAATAAAAGGTACTGCTCAGAACGAGAGACTACTATTTAACAGAGTTGCCTAAAAATAATTCATAAAGTTCTAGTTGTAACAGATGATCTTGGAGGAATTGCCCATGTTCAGATCACTAAGAAAATGTGTCATTACTGTATCCCCCTCACACATTGGACTAATAGTGGTGACTCAAAGATGTCTGGCAAAATCAAAATCAGTTTAAATTTGCTCAATGAAACATTTTCCAGGTATATATTAATATTCCTTCATCAGGAAACACACTTTCAAAACCACAAAACTATGGGACTATATGATAGGCAAAGAACTTACAACACAAAAAGGAAAATGACCATCAGGTACAAAAAATAAAAAATAAAAATAACATTTTCACAGAGGGCCTGACACTTCACCAGCTAATAAAAGTGGTCAGCAGTCAGCATGAATTTTGTATCAGATTTTCCTTCTGGGAGCTGAATTTCTGGATTCAATCTGAAATAAATCAGTACTTCCAAATTCTAGATTCTTACAAAAGAAGTAAGGAACGCAATTTTCTCCGCCAAGTATTTAAAATCCAGACCAAATGTCTTTCTGAACAACATGTTGCTTATGTCTAAAATCCCTATTTGTTATTTACTTCTCTTTATGTCTACCACTAGGATTCTAATCAAATCCATAATCTTCTCTTTGCAGAAATAATGTCTTAAACATTTTCTGCCTATTTTTACATTGCCCATAGTCTGTTCTCCACATCCAATGAGAATGATCTTTTTTTTTTTTTAATTTTTTTTTTCAACGTTTATTTATTTTTGGGACAGAGAGGGACAGAGCATGAACGGGGGAGGGGCAGAGAGAGAGGGAGACACAGAACCGGAAACAGGCTCCAGGCTCAGAGCCATCAGCCCAGAGCCCGACGCGGGGCTCGAAGTCACGGACCGCGAGATCGTGACCTGGCTGAAGTCGGACGCTTAACCGACTGTGCCACCCAGGCGCCCCGAGAATGATCTTTGAAAAACATTCATATGCCCATATCTTACCCCGCTTCACATTCTTCAGCGTCTTCCTATTGCTTTTAGGATTAAGGCCCAGCTCTTTAAGCTGGCCAACAGGACCATGTATGATCTCCCAACATCTCCCTTTGGAGTACCCTCTCTTTCTTTTATTCTCTTCCTTTTAGCCACATTCTTTTTCTTAAAATTTCTCATAGGTCCTTGGGTCCTTTTCTTTTCACAGTCCTGCAAATGTCCCTCCTTCTTTCAAAATCGCTCCCCATCTCGTCTACCATGCCCTCCCACTAAATAATGGATTTGAATGTGTCCTTCAGAATAATTTCTCCAAGAATGGCTTTTCTGAGCCCCAGATAAGGTCAGAAACTCCTGCTATAAGCAGTCATGCCTGTTGGCATTTCTACGTTATGGTATTTATCACAACTTTAATCTAATTATTAATTGGTTACTTAGTTATCGAATGTTTGTCTATCTCTTTAGGATTAAAGAGAGATGGGGATACTAGTTTACATCACTAAATCTACAAGGCTTAGCGCTTAGTAGCTAAATGAACAAAAGCTTGGATGTATGGATGGACACACGGATCGGGGAATGGATGGGTGGATGGGGTAGGTGGATGGATGGACGGATGGATGGACAAATAGATGGTTGGATAAATGAATGAACAAATTTTTAAAAATGGACGTATGTGAATAAGCCCTTGTTCTATTAATATATGAAAATTCTTGGATGCTAAAAGATAACCTAAATTTTTATTACTTTCATTATTCAATAGTAATTTTAAAGATGGGTTTCCTTTACCTTTCTTTATTCAAGTCAATTTACTGTAGAAATATAATCTTTCTAAAGACTTTGAAACCGTAACCTGAATCACTCCTTTTGTTCACTATTTTCATCTTTATTTGGCTTATACTCTACTGTAAGGAGAAGTTACTGTCTTTGCTACACAAGCTTTGACTTTCCACAGCACGCTGAATTGGGTATAGGCCTTTTGGGGGGCAGGTATGTGTATATTTGTTTGTTTCTAATTGTTATCCATTGTTTCTAGTTGTTTTTTTTCAACTTTTTTATGCTTATTCATTTTTGAGAGCCAGAGAGACAGAGCACAAGCAGGGGTGGGGTGGAGAGAGAGGGAGACACAGAATCTGAAGCAGGCTTTTTTTTTTTATTTTTTTTTATGTTTATTGTTTGTTTGTAATTGTTATCCATTGTTTGGAAGCTGCAGTTGGTTCACTTCCAAAATATTAGGGAATCAGTTATTCATCAATTGAAATATAACAATGTAAACTTATAATTTATGTTCTCTACTTTGAAATCTTATAGTTCTATACATATGAAAGACATAAAATTAAAATGCAAAATAAAGTCATTTAATTCACCATTGCAGTTAGTTCCAGGGAAATTTTTCCTGTTTTGCCATAATTTGTTTCATTGCAATTGAACCCTTTCTACAGTTACTCAGTAGTTATACTTAAACTGACTTCTTTTTTAAAAGGATTTTTGACAAAATATATTGGAAACCAAAAAGAGAAGAAAAAAGATATTGACAAAATATCGTGCAGTCCAGTATTCTTCAAGTGTGAAATGAAATTGGCCAAATTGATGGCAGAAAAAAAAGTTATCCCTAAGTAAGTTCCTATTCATTTAATAACTAGTTATCAAGACTTTTTATATGTCAAGTATTCCTCTAGAGTTTGTAAACCCCAAATGAATAGGACTGAGAAGGCTTCTGCCCTTTGCAGAGCTTATGCCCACCCTGTGCAAGTCATTTCCTCTTTCTGGGACAGATTATCTAATTTTTCTGGGTTGACAGAAGCAGTCAGAAGATAGACCTTTCAAGATCCCCCAGTTCCAGGAAGCCACCGCTGGCCCCAAACTCCTTTCCCTGTGCCCACCATAGGGCCAGCCCCCATCTTCCAAGGCATCTGGCTGAGTGACATAGTCCCTTGCATCATCACATTGATGGGCTTTGAGTACTTCAACTCCTGTGCCTGGGGTCAGGCTGAGAACCTCGGAGAGTTGTTGCCAGTGCTCTGAAAATATTAAGTTGGACCGAATGCCTTGATTGCCTGCATTCTCAGCTGGGCGGGAAGGAGAGACATTAAAATGTTGACTCTTTCATCAGAAACACTATGATATTTTATAACTTTGTGGATTATTTTCTCTTATTTTGTTCTGACAGATGAAAAAAACAAAACAAAACAAAACAAACCTTGAGAGAGCAGTGCATTTCTTTGACTGCATTTAGCACTCTTGTTTGTTCCTGACTGCATTTTGTCGTATCTGAAGTACGTGTTTTTTAATCTGTGGGAAGAACTAAGCTTCGTTCAGATTTGTTAATCTGAATTGATTCCTGATTGATGAAAAGCACAGAAGTCTCAAATTGTTAAAACAGTATTTTTGACCTAGATATCATAGGTTATTTGAGATACTGTAAGAGCTAAGTCATTTATGTAACTGAACTATTGGTTGCAAAATCACTATACAAGCAACTTTATTAACTACATGGAATAAAACAACAAATACTAGAAACCTATATTTTATGCTGCAATCCAAGTAGGTGTTATCTTGTGATGTTGCATCGTAAAAATCTCAGGGCTTTAAAGGGAGACATTATAGTTTGTACATTTTTCCCCTTAAAAAATTATAATAGAGTCTTTTATTTATCTTCCGTGTTTTTTCCCCTAGGAATTTTTATAATGAAGAAAAAACTGACACATAACTTTAGGAAAAGAAAGAGATAATATTGTAAACATCCATGGTTTATATTTAGCAGATTTTCTGATTGCTAATCCACAAGCCATTCTGGTTTAGCATTTATTTGGATTTCTTTTTCAATTGTGAAACTTTCTGCACTATTTTTCTCTGATTTGGAAAAATAGTTTTCCTAGTTATATAATCTGGTAACAGAATTTACTTCTACCATAGAATTGTATTATAGGTGAAAATGTTCCTATTAATTGACTGAGAGAAATTGTTTTCTTTTTTATTAAGTGTTCAGCTTCCGGTTAGCCACCATAATGACAATAGCAACACAATACGAGCACTCATTTATTAATTATATGGTATGTACCCAGCAAGGTGGCACAATATAAATGTTGACTCATTACTTCCCACAGCAAGCTTATGGAGAAGCATTATTATCCCCATTTAGAGATAAAAGTACTGAGGTTTTGAGATATAAAACTTACACAAAGTCCAGAAACTGGAAAGCAGTACAGTTTGAGCTTTTGTCTGACAGCAAAGCTCATATTCTTGGCCTCTGCTATCACAACCCAGTGTCCCTACCTACAAAATATAGGTCTTCTTATGATCAGCTAATAAAATGATTTTGCACAAGCCAACATCCTTAGGTTGAGATAGAATATGATCTACAATGCTTAGTGACATTAATTTTACAAATCACTAAGGAGGCAAGGATTTTCAGGGAGGAGGCAGATAAGCCTACACATGTCCATTCCAATGAATTGCAGCAGTTTTATTGAAAGAGGATATCTCCATGGCTACCATGCTCCCACAACCTCCTTCTCCTTATATGTGTGTGCACGCACCTGTATTTGTGCAAGTGTGTGGAGTAGCACTCCGGGAGAGTAGCACTTGGGCACACCAGAGGTGTTCTAGAGAATCAGGGTGCTTATTTAAACATAACAGTTTTGTCAAATACTGTATGCTACCTGTGTCCCCAAATTAGCAGTCAATTAGTACATTGAATGGAAATATTGTGTCTACTAATGGGACATTTTATTTTCCAGTTGAGTAGGGACATTTTATTCTTCAGTAGAGGTGGTCCCGTGGGCTACAGAATGGAGAATTGAAGGGGAAAAAGCCAAAGCAAAATGTTGGTCAGGCAGAATAAAATTCATTGTCATCTCTTAAACTGTGAGAGAAAATCAAGGTAGAGGGAAATGGCATGAAAATGAATGGTGGCCAGATGGTTATATTCAGAGGCAAAGAACTGGGGACAAAGCCTGCCATAGCTTCCCAGGTCAAGCTGTGCACCACAAAAATAGCAATATCTTGTTTACATCCTTTGGGACCTGGGCAGAGTTGCACCATGTGAGTACATGGAGATAGAAAAGAGCGTAATTTTTCTTTACAGACCATTGAGTAGGATTGCAGCAAGAAACTTTTCCTCCTAGAAGAATGCCCTTCTTTTGCAGACACGGATGAGAATTATTATTATCCACAAGGACACTATTGCTCTCAAGGTAGGAAGATTCATGAAGTTTAGTAATGGAACAGGAACTGGGTCTTTGGAACCAGAAAGCAATGAACTTGTCATGGAGTTGCTACAAGAACAAAGTTGCAACACAGAAATAGTAGTTTAAAGGAAGAATATAGTTGGTAACTACAATTATTGAATTAGGTTACCTGCCAGGTAAAGGAAATCTTAGTGTAAGAAGTAATTAGAGTACCAAGGCTAAGGATACAGAATCTTGGGAGATAATACACCTCAAGTAAAGGTTCCGTTGGATCACCTGTTGAGGAAAGACTATAAACCACAGGATAAAATATTACAGATTTCTTTCTTCTTGGGGTTTGCTTTCAGTGAAGGTCTGGAATTGGCCCCTGCAGCTGTGCATCCCTCTTTCTGAAAGCAGGCTCATTTCATGATTATTCTGAGAGACCATGCTTATCATAACACATCCTCAAATTACCAGAATCATAAATCAGTGTTTCTCATTGCACAGGCATATCAGAAAGCAGAAGGTTTCATCACTGTGAACAGGTATCTCTGACATACCGATTGCTTTAAATGTGTTGCATTGTTGACCACGATCTCCCTCTCATTTATTGAAAAGCTAAATATAATGGAAAATATTTAGTTTTCCCAGGGTAACTTCTCAGTTGTCTCCTTCTTAAATGTTTACAGTAGATCTCTATGGGTAGTCATTTTTTCTCTCCTCTTCCACCCAAACTTTGTCAGTTATAAAGTTGCCTAAATCTTTTTTTTTTTTTGTAACTATAACACAATTTAAAAGCGAGCAAGAATATCACATTTATAAATCAAACCCCAAATGATAGGGTTGGGCAGAACAAATACCACTTTATAAAAAATTATAAAGGCAGTCCCCCCACCTCAATTAATTACTAGGAAATTAAATACATTGAATCAGCTTTTATCTTGTATCTATAGCTATTTATATGTACTCTGCAAGCAAAGGTTTTTGTAAAATCTTGTTTAATGGTAATGTTTCATAATTTTATGAGATATTTAAGGTAATGGATGCAATGTCAAATCCATTCGCTTTCAAATCAGGGAAGAACAATTAGCCTTTAGTAAGCAAGTCTAGCTCAATCATCACAGTGTTATCTCAGTGTTTTGTTTTTTTTTTAATTTTTTTTCAACGTTTTTATTTATTTTTGGGACAGAGAGAGACAGAGCATGAACGGGGGAGGGGCAGAGAGAGAGGGAGACACAGAATCGGAAACAGGCTCCAGGCTCCGAGCCATCAGCCCAGAGCCTGACGCGGGGCTCGAACTCACGGACCGGACCGCAAGATCGTGACCTGGCTGAAGTCAGACGCTTAACCGACTGCGCCACCCAGGCGCCCCGATCTCAGTGTTTTAATAAACTTCTTTAGAAATATAGTCCTTGGTTTATATCCTTACCTCTCACCTGTAGTTTGAAAGAAAGTTGAAGAAAATGTTTATTGACAATAGCTAAAGTGAATGATGTCTGAAGCCAGAATGTACTTTGAAACAGTGAGGGAGAAATAGAAATTGGAGAAAGAATCGTCAAAGAAAGATATTCCATAGGGGTCCTAATTGTTTTTGTATGTGTGCAGCAATGATTATTAGAAGACCCAAATTTTTCAGACCCATTGATCTTCTAAGAGCTGCTATATTTTTCTTGAGCCCTGGATATGTGCTAACTATTTAACTATGTCTATAAACTGTTCCCACCCTTCACTTTAATTTATCTATGATAAATAGGCACTAATAAAGGACTCTGTCATTTAAATAAATGACATACTTCATCACTTCCTTTTAATGGTTTCTGCCACCCTTCATATTATCAGCACAGCTGACAAGTAGCAAAATTAAATGAGTTGAGTCTCATCTCTGCCTTGTAGTCTGCCCACCATCTGGTAGGTTATCAAAGCCCTGGCATCTATGTTTTGGCCTGTTGGTTATTTGCTTTAATTTCAACAGATTAAAGAAAGTTATTAAACTTAAACTGTCTAATACTTCTTGTTACTACAAACATCAGTGCTAATTGTGTTTTTATTCTTTTTAATGAGTCCATTTGAATAAGTATCAGAGGTTCAAGTTTGACTTTTTGGTTATAACCATAAATTCAAATATTTGCGGTTAGGAAAATAAGCAGTAATAAATACACAGAGAAGTATTGAGGAATGCTACTTGCCTTGAATTGCTATTGTTACTATTATTATTTTAATGCAAGCAAGAAAGCACTATTAATAGAGTCTGTTTCCTGTCATATTGCACTTTTTTATGTCATAGAATGTACTTTTGAGAAATAGTAACCTGTTTTAGACAGACATGCTGACAAAATATTGTGTATTTATATGACGGTAAATGAAAGGTATATATTAAATGCATCAACATGTGTTGTGTAATATTTACACTGTAAAATGTTGCTAGCAATATATTTAATAGTACAATACTCTAACAATTTCCATTAAAGTCAGGAATAGTCTAAATTTGTTCCTATCAGTCATATCATTTAAAATTATTCTGAAAATTCTAGTCACTTCAGTTAGAAAAGAGAGAAAATAAGAGGTATAAATATTATATAGTAAGGAACACAAGTTTGACAATAATATGATATCCAAAGCACTAGTCAAGAATATTACAAATTCAATAAAATGGTTATAAAAATAAATATTGAAAAAATCGATGATATTCTCTAAAACTACTCCAAACAGGTTCAGTTATATTTTAGAATGGCAGGGTACTGTGTTATCTCTGGAGAACACCTGTCTTATGGCATGACTGGTAGGTTCCATCAGGCTTTCTGAGTTCTCCAAGGCCTGACCCTATTGCCATAGTTTGGATCCTTATATTTGGTGCTATAATGGAGCTGGGAATAAGGATCTGGCTTATGGCTAAGAATCTGGATGAATAAACTCAAGTTCTTATCACTTGTTAGAAACCCTCGAAGATGTTCTCTACTCTGAATTATGGAATACTAATTATCTGTATAACTCTTGTGTTGCTATAGACCTGCCTTGCAATAGATATCTAATACAATCTATAGTTAAATTTCCTGGGGCGATAACTCAGAGTGGATCCAAAATATTAAATTATCTAAAATGCAAGTTAACAAAGTAAGCCAGAATGAGTCTATGCACTGGCTGACTAGGAATTGGGAATAAAATACAAAATTTAGACAAATCCTAGTTCTTGCTTGGTCTGGCACCATCTAGTGGTGTTTGCGTGACCTTGCTTAAGTACTGATGAGATGTTTCTGGAACCGTTGGCTACCTGTGGGCTTCCTGGATTGCATCATATCCTTAAGGAATCACCTACTCAGGTGTGTTTGTTGGCCAGATTTTGGAATACAAGCATGGGAGAATATTGGAGATGAGAAGACCCATCATCCCTCTCCCCTTTCTTAGAGTGGAGTCCCCTGGATCTTTCATCCAGCCTTCTTCTCCCTTTCATACCCTACCCCACACCTCACAAGAGAATAGGAACTTTAGCTGCTACCTCTCACATCCCATCCATGTCCCTCTAGCCATTTTGAGAAGATGGCCGGGCAAAAGAATAAGCCAGTCACCCGTAACATTGCATATAAATTTGTGTTATTATGCTTACAATATTGTTTTATGGGGAGAAGGAAGGATTTCCTCTAGCTGTTTTTCTTTGTTTGAGGAAATAACTTGTCATAGCTTTCCATGACAGTCCATTTGTAATACAACACAAAAGCCTCTGTTGAATAAAATACCTTGAATTTTTATGATAAGAAACAATTATTTCAGGTCATGGTTCCCAAATTGTGTACAAAGATGGTCCAAAACTCTTCAGTAAAATTCCAGTAAATCACCACATATTTAAAATTTTTCAAAGACAACACAGCCTGTCAGACACAGAACAAACCACTTGAATGAGGCTATTTATTTACAGTTTCAGCCTTAAATCATATATATTACTTTTTGCGACATCATATTTTTGCAAGGCTTAGTTTTTGGTGGTTGCTGTGATAAAAAGCAAGTACAACAAAAATCAGTGAGGAACATAAAATGATGGTGAATGTGTTCCATCTTATTCTAAACGTTGAGAAATTATGCCAGATTTAGCAGGTATGAACATCTCATTATTAAGAAACTGTGGTAATTAAAGAATGAAATAAAAATAAGGTTTATTTTCATTAATATATATTAGTCATTTGGCCACTCATTTTTTTAGGACATAAATATTTGCTGTTTGGACATATCTGCTTAATAAACAAGACTCACATATTTCTTTTAGCCCAAGAATATGAGTGCCACAAAATAAGAGAGTTTGGAAACTCCAGGTTGAGGAGTTATTCTAATTGCACTTTAGATCCTTAGGGATCTATGAAATAATGAGAAGAAAAGATCCTATGATAAATTACCATAAACTACAATTTTGAACACTTCTGTGGTTACTTGAAGCAGTACACACACACACACACACACACACACACACACACACACACGTGGAGAGAGAGAGAGACAGAGAAGGAGAGAAATGGACTACTTTACTGAGATAAATTCCATGTGCTATAGGTCAAAAGTCACACAGTAAAAACATGTTTCCTTGTGTCTTTCTGTCCTTGTTTTGTGTTTTCAGTCAGCTCATGTCTGTTGATATTATAAATATTGCTCAACACAACAGATTGGAAAGGGTCTCATTTTAAAGGAAGACTCTGGCAGTGTTTTGTTGTAGACTGCATGTACATTTTGTGTGTGTGTGTGTGTGTGTGTGTGTGTGTGTGTACTACTCTAATTAGAAACGCCTTTTCTAATTTACTGTAATATCCAAATAGTGCAGTGATATCTTTGTGCAAGCCTAAATTGCCCTCTCATCCCCCATATTCATTTTAGTTACACGAACATTAAAAAAATGAATGGCTAGGCATATTATTTACTGAAATCAAATGCAAGTACAAAAAATGCTCTGTATTCTTTGAATGTTTAGAAAATACAGGTTTATGTCAAACCAAAAATATTAGTTAATGTCATTTTCCTGGAAGCTATATTATTTGAAAACATTCCATAATCACCAAAGCCATTTCATATATTGTATTTTAACCATTTGGTGAAACTTCTGAAAAAAAGTTTTACTTAGAAGCAACTACTTATTCTTACTGGCGTTACATTTATTCAGGAGATTTCAAGTATATCACAATGGAGATAGTCATGAAAGATGAGTCAGAGGATAATGACAGGAAAAATCACAATGTAATTCAGAGAGCCATTTAATTCCACTTTTTCCAGATGTTTTATTGCCACTTGAAGATTAAATAGTTACCCATTGGGCTTGATGTGACTTTGGAGAGGAAAAAACAGTATATTCTGAGTCTCTAGTTTGTAAGCACTACTGTTTGAAATGTTCATTTCCCACACGACCTTTACAATGTTTTATTACATTTTATTAGGAAGAGACAGGGGTATAAGGAGACACTTGAGGAAAATCCAGACAGCAAAGGAGATAATGTTGTAGAGTATTCAGATTTGATAATTGTGGTAGTTTGTAACCCAACAAAGAACATATAAAGTTAGAAAATAAAAAAGTCGGCCACCTGTAGTCTTGATTCTGTGCTTGATGGATGTGTTCAGTGAGGGCAGAGAAAGCAAATGTGTTTATTTTTTTAATTTTTATATGAAATTTATTGTCAAATTGATTTCCATACAACACCCAGTGCTCAGCCCAACAGGTGCCCTCCTCAATGCCCATCACCCACTTTCCCCTCTCCCCCACCCCTCATCCACCCTCAGTTTGTTCTCAGTATTTAAGAGTCTCTTATGGCTTGCCTCCTTCCCTCTCTGTAACTTTTTTTCCCCCTTCCCCCCGCCCCCGGTCTTCTGTTAAGTTTCTCAGGATCCACATAAGAGTGAAAACATATGGTATCTGTCTTTCTCTGTATGATTTATTTCACTTAGCATAACACTCTCCAGTTCCATCCATGTTGCTACAAAAGGCCACATTTCATTCTTTCTCATTGCCAAGTAGTATTCCATTGTATATATAAACCACATCTTCTTTATCCATTCATGAGTTGATGGGCATTTAGATTCTTTCCCTAATTAGGCTATTGTTGAAAGTGCGAAAGCAAATGTTTAAAGCACTATGAGAAGCATTTGGGGAAGTCTTAAATAGGAGTGTATAGATTATCAGCATTTTTCATGTACCTAGCCATTCTACTTTAGGTATATAAACTCCCTTTCTTTGAGGTTAGTTTATCTGTGGGAATTCAAAGTAAGTGGATGTTTCTGCTTTTAGAACTTTTTGAAATCATCATACAAGTTAATATGAATCATGTACCTTTTATTATAGTATTGTATAAAAAATCTTTCATACCAATCTTCAATAATTACTTTACACTTAGAGTAACCAACATATTCGAGTAATTGTTTTCTGTCAAACTCTGAGTTAGAGGCATATTTAATTTGGTTATTTTAATCATCACAATCACTCTCTGAGTTAGGTTCTGTTATTAACCATTATTATTATTATATCTAATTATCTATTACTATATATTATCATCCATTATAAGGATAAGGAAACTGAAATCCAAGGAAATTCCAAGATCATTGGACAGTAAGTCATGGACGATTTGCACTTAACCCATTTGATATAGAGCCTAAGTTCATTATCCCCCAATTTCAAAATTCTGAAATCAGATTTTGGCTTGAAATTAGTATAAATAATTTTATATCATCCTTATTTTTATTAATATCTTCCTTTAATAAAGACTTTTATTAAATCCGTGGTGTGTCTTAAAAATGTATGGTATTTGAGAATCAAGAAAATGGGATATTAGAGAATAAGGCAGAGACCACCAGGTCTGGGGATTGAGGAAGCTGCCAGGCAAGGGAACACAGATAAGTGGAAAAAGAGTATTTTATTGAGAAGTCAAGTCGGGGTTGTGTTTTTTGTTTTAAGTTTTTATGTAACTTCCAGTTAGTTACCCTACAGTGTAATATTAGTTTCAGGTGTACAATATAGCGATTCCACACTTCCATCCATCACCCTATGTTCATCACACCAAGTACACTCCTTAATCCCAATCACCTATTTTACCCATCCCCCCACCTACCCTGCCTCTGTTGATTATCTATTTGTTCTCTATAGGTAAGAGTTTATTTTTGGTTTGCCTCTCTTCTTTATGGCTGAGGAATATTCCATTGTATATGTATACCACATCTTCCTTATCCATTCATCAGTCTCTGGACGCTTAGGCTCTTGTTCATAATTTGGCTATTGTAGATAATGCAGCTATAAACATCAGGGTGCATGTATCCCTTTGAATTAGAGGGTTTTTTTGTTTTTGTTTTTGCGGGTGGGCGGTAAATATACAGTAGTGTGATTACTGCATCATGGGGTAGTTTCTATTTTTAACTTTTTGAGGAAACTCCATACTCTTCCACAGTGGACGCAACCAGTTTGCATTCCCACCAATAGTGCAAGAGCATTCTCCTTTCTCCACATCCTTGCCAACACCTGTTGTTTCTTGTGTTGTTGATTTTTGACATGCTGACATGTGTGAGGTGATATCTCATTATAGTTTTGATTTTCATGATGATGAGTGGTGGTGAGCATCTTTCCATGTGTCTGTTAGCTATCTGTATGTTTTCCTTTAACAAACTTTTTTTTAACATTTTATTTTTTGAGAGACAGAGACAAAGTGTGAGAAGGGGAGGGACAGAGAAAGAGGTAGACACAGAATCCATAGCAGCTCAGAGCCTGATGTGGGACTTGAACACACAAACTGTGAGCTCATGACCTGAGCCAAAGTTGGGCACTCAACCAACTAAGCCATGTAGATGCTCTCTATGTTTCCTTTGGTGAAATGTCCATTCATGTCTTCTGCACATTTTTTTACTGGATTGTTTGTTTTTGGGGTGTTGAGTTTTAGAAGTTCTTTATATGTTTTGGATACTAATACTTTATCAGATATTTCATTTGCAAATCAATTCTCTCATTCCATAGTTTTCCTTTTAGTTTTGTTGATTGTTTCCTTTGCTCTGCTGAAGATTTTTATTTTGATGAAGTTCCAATAGTTTATTTTCGCTTTTGTTTCTCTTCCTTTAGGAGACATATCTGGAAAGAAGTTGATATGACCAATGTCAAAGAGGTTACTGTCTATGTTCTTCTCCAAGATGTTTATGGTTTCAGGTCTCACATTTAGGTCTTAGTCAGTTTAGAGTGTATTATTATGTATTATGTAAGAAGTGGTCCAGTTTTACTCTTGCATGTTGCTGTCCAGTTTTCCCAACACCGTGTGTTGAAGATACTGTCTTTTTACCATTTTCCTGCTTTGTTGAAGATTAATTGACCATATAGTAGTGGGTTCATTTCTGGGTATTCTATTCTGTTCTATTGAGGTCTGTGTCTATTTTTGTGTCAGTAACGTACTGTTTTGATCATGACAGATTTGTAATATAACTTGAAGTCTGAAAAAATCGTGATGCCTCCAGTTTTGCTTTTCTTTTTCAAAATTGCTTTGGCTATTCGGGGACTTCTGTGGGTCCATACAGATTTTAGGATTATTTGTTCCAAGTCTGTGAAAAATGCTGTTGGTATTTTCATAGGGATTGCATTAAATGTGTGGATTGCTTTGAGTAGTATAGATATATTAATAATATTTCTTCTTCCAAACCATGAACATGGAATATCTTTCCATTTCTTTGTGTCATCTTCAGTTCCTTTCATCATAAAACTGTTAGTTTCAGGAGCATGAGACATACCCGGCTTTTCTAAAACAGAGAAGACAGAGACTCAGACTTACACAAAAATGCCAAAAGTTTTCATGTACTTAACCATTCTACCTTAGGTATCTAAACTTGGATATTTAAGGTATCTAGGCAAAATTTGGGAATTTATCCCAAATGAAATGTACATCCAGAGATCTAAACAAAACAGATAGAAGTAATATGCCTGATGGAGAATTTAAAGCAACGATTATAAGGATACTCACTGGACTTGAGAAAACAATACAAGACATCAGTGAGACTCTTACCACAGAGATAAAAGAGTTAAAAAGAATCAGTCGGAGATGAATAATGAAATAAACAAGATTGGAAACAGGCTTGATGCAATGAACAGTGGGCCAGAAGAGTCAGAGGAATGAATTAGTGACATAGAAGAGAAAATAATGGAAAATAATGAAGTTGAACAAAAGAGAGAAAGAAGAATTATGCAACAGGAGAATCAACTTAGGGAACTCAGGGACTCCATCAAATGCACTAACATTCATATTATAAGAGTCCAGGGAGAAGAAGGGAGAGAAAAGGAGGAAGAAAATTTATTTGAGGAAATAATGGCTAAACACTTCCCTAATCTAGAAGGAAATAGATATACTGATCCAGTAGGCACAGAAAATTCCCATCAAAATCAATAAAAGCAGTCCAACACCAAGACATATTATAATTAAATTTGCAAAATATGGTGATAAAGAGAAAAATCTTAAAAGCAGCCAGAGAAAATAATGCCTTAACTTACACGAGCAGACACACAAGGCTAGCTTCAGATTTCTCAACAGAAACTTGGCAAGCCAGAAAGGAGTGGCATGATATATTCAAAGTGCTAAAGGGTAAAAATCTGCAACCAAGAATTTTCTATCCAGCCAGGCTATCATTCAGAATAGAAGGAGAGATAAAGAGCATCTCCCACAAACAAAAATAAAGGAGTCCTTGACCACTAAACCAGCCCTGCAAGAAATATTAAAGAGGACTCTTTGAGGGGAAAGGAGAGACAGATCAAAAGTGACAAAGACAAGAAAGTATCAGAGAAAAATCTCCAGAATCAACAACAAAACAATCAACAAAGTGGCAATAAATACATATCCATAAATAATTACTTTGAATGTAAATGGAATAAATGCTCCAATCAAGAGACATAGGGTGTCAGAATTGATAAAAAAATAATAATAAAACCCATCTATATGCCATCTGTAAGAGACTCATTTCAGACCCAAAGACACCTGCCAATTGAAAGTGAGGAGTAGAGAAACATTTATCATGCAAATGGGGGTCAAAAGAAAGCTGGAGTAGCAATATTTATATTGTTCAGACTAGACTTTAAAACAAAGAGTGTAGCAAGAGATAAAAAAAGGCCCTATATCATAATAAAGGGGACAAACCAATAAGATATAACAATTGTAAATATTTATGCACCCACCATGAAAGCCCTCGAGTATATAAAACAATTGATAGAAAACCTAAAGGAATTAATTGATAATAACACAGGTAGGGAACTTTAACACCCCTATCTACTTCAATGAATAGATCATCTAAACAGAAAACAAGAAAAACAAGGAAACAGTGGCTTTGAATGACACACTAGACCTATTGGACTTAACACATATATTCAGAACATTCCATCCTAAAACAACAGAATACACATTTTTTGACTGCACATGTTATATTCTCCAGAATAAATCACATACTAGGCCATAAATCAGGCCTCAAAAAATTCAAAAAGATTGAAATCATACCATCTACCTTTTCTGACCACAACACTATGAAACTAGAAGTCAACCACAAGAAAAAATTTAGAAAGATCACAAATACATGGAGATTAAACAATATGCTGCTAAACAGTTAATGGGTCAACCAAGAAATCAAAGAAGAAATAAAAAATTACATGCAAGCAAATGAAAATGAAAACACACCCATACAAAACCTTTGGGATGCAGCTAAAGCTGTCAGTCATGAGAGGAAAGTATATAACACTACAGGCCTACCTTGAGAAGCAAGAAAAATCTCAAATAAACAACCTAACCTTATACATAAAGGAAGTAGAAAAAGAGCAACAAATTAAGCATAAAGCCAGGAGAAAGAAAGAAATAATAAAGATCGGAGCATAAATAAATGATATAGAAACTAAAAAAAAGCAATTGAACAGATTGAAGAAACCAGGAGCTACTTCTTAGAAAAATTAATAAAATTGATAACCTCTACCCAGACTTTTCAAAAACAAAAGAGAAAGGGCCCTAATAAATATAATCACAAATTAGAGAGGAGAAAAACAACACCACAGAAATACTAACAATTATGAGAATATTATGAAAAACTAAATGCCAACAAATTGGACAACCTGGAAGAGATGGAAAAATCAAGGAATTGACCTTATTTATAATTGCACCTAAACAATAACATACCTAGGAATAAACCTTACCAAAGAGGTGAAAGACCTGTACTCTTAAAACTATAAAACATTGGGGAAAGTCAGCATATTTAAGCCCTAAAGGGGAGGGGGTTTCATCATGCTTACCCTATCAGAAGAAAGAAGACAACGTTCTGGAAGGAAAATTCTAAGAAGGTAGGAGATCATTGACTGATTGAAACGAGTCCCATTTCTCCTTCCTAAGAAAGTCTCCAGTCCACTGATGATCTGACATACTGAGGTCCCTGAAAATTCATGTTTCTTTAACAATCTCAACTCGTTTTAACATTTTGGGGAAACATAACATTCAGTTTGATATCTTCTAGGCACATGGTCCAGAAGTAGAACGTTTTCCATTCTTTTATTTTACGAGACCTAAAAAAGAAATGATTATGAATCTGAGAGGGGGGAGAATGTCTAGAATTTGTAAAAGACCTTATATATTGAGAAAACAAAAATGTAGAAAGTTTATTTTAATAAAGAATGAAAATAGGACCAGATAAAAGACTGTCAGTGTACCCACAGCTCCACATTTTAAAAAGAGCATTTTCATGGAAAGTAGATAGTAGAAATAATGGCAAGAGCCTACTGACATACTTAAAAGTGTACAGAAATCTAGTATTTCAGGATTAAAATGGAATACACAAATATACTATGTATCAGAAATGAGATATAGGATAGTAATATCAATATGTGGTATTTAAAAACTTCAGTGAAATTGAATATTTCATTATAAAATGAAAACTTCTAAGGGATTTAGGGAATTTCAAAGATATGAAATTAATATCTATGGGAGAAATGAAAATAATTGTCAAAAAAGGAGCAAGAAGTACGGGTGCGGAAAGTTTTACCAGAAACTTGGCCCCCCCCCCATATTTTGTGTCATAGACTAAGTATTGAAAAGCCTTAATTTCTATTAAATTGATACCCCAGTAGGTTTTTTAGATTAGGGACAGTTATAATTTATTGATTTAATTAATAAATGAGAAAGTAAACCCAGTTTTGAAAAAGAAGAGTAGTGAGGTTGGACTAAACTATCAGATGCTATAAAGAATTAGTAATTATAACAGTGTGATACTGACAAAATAAGGTAGATCATTAATTAGTGAAATATAATAGAAAGTTCAGAATCAGACACAAATTTTTATGAAAATTATAATTATAGTATCTTAAAACTAAAACAGGAGATAAAAAGCACACTTCAAATTATATAAAAAATAAAAAAATAATTGGATATCTACCTCATATTATATGAAAAAATTAAACCAAGGGGAAATATTGGTTCAAAAGCAACAAAATGTGATTTTAAAGTTAAATATTAATAAGTACATAAATCTGACATGGGGAGGGACTTTCTCGATATAACACTAATGACTGAAGCAGTAAAAGAAAAGATTGATAAATTTTATGCATCAACAGAAATACAGGAGATAGATAGTCAGGAAAGTTAAATCATGAAACACGTAAAGTTCATGGAGTGGCAATTTAAAAATAATTTGAAAAATACATAAAATAGTTTTTATAATAAAAATTACACAAATTCATTAGAGTGGTGAATATAATGGAAATTGGTCAACATTCACAAACAATTTAAAAATATATTTAAATTATAAATTGAATATTGTAACTATCCATTTGACATGTGTAGTCATAGGTAAAATGTTTAGACATTCTTATGCACAAGTGATATGTAAGTTATAGCGAAGTCTCATAAGCTAAAATATCCACATCATCTTTGTCCCCAAAATTCCATTTACAAAAAGTCACATTAAGTAAAGAATCATAGAGATTTATAAAGATATTTCTCGAGAATTCTCAAACCAATATTTTGTCAGGAAGGCGAAATTGACATTAATCTATATGTCCACACAGAGGGTAGTTTAAAGAATTATGGTGGGCCTACCCATTGAAATACTTTATGGATTCTTAAAATTGCTTTCAAACAAGATTACATGAAGTTAGAACATCTTTCTTAATATACTGTAACTTAAAACAATTAGTTTATAGAAAATTCTATTTAAAAATATATGTAAGAGAATAAAAAAAAGCCTTCAAAGTAGCTATTCAGTGATTCTTTATCTTTAGAATATAATAAATTCAGTCTCAATTCCAGGATATCTGTAAAGTAATAGGTGACTGGGTAGACTGTTCTATGTGTTGATATTGTTTGTATATAATGCAAAGCACTGAATAGATAAATGCAAAAATGTTTCGTATATATAAGTAATGAAAAAACTAATAAAAAATATTGTAGTGGTGTTGTGTGGTGACAGAGAGTAGCTACACTTGTTGTGAGTGCAACATAACATATAAACGTGTCAAATTACTATGTTGTACACCTAAAGTCAATTAAATGTTGCAACATAACATATAAACGTGTCAAATTACTATGTTGTACACCTAAAGTCAATTAAATGTTGCATAAATTATAAATAAATAAATAATACATTATTCAGTTTCTCTATTTTATTTATTTTTGTTGAAATATAATTGACATATCCTATTCATTTCAGGTGTATATTTTAATGAGTTCATATTTATACATTATGAAATGATCCCAATGATGTCTTGCCACCTGTCACCATACAAAGCTATCATTATAATGCTATCGACTCTATTCCCTGTGGCGTACATTGTATCATGACTTATTTATGTATTTATTTCTATTTTTTCCAAGTTTTTATTTTAAAAAAATTTTTTTTCAACGTTTATTTATTTTTGGGACAGAGAAAGACAGAGCAGAGAGAGGAGCAGAGAGAGAGGGAGACACAGAATCGGAAACAGGCTCCAGGCTCTGAGCCATCAGCCCAGAGCCTGATGCGGGGCTCGAACTCACGGACCGCGAGATCGTTGACCTGGCTGAAGTCGGACGCTTAACCGACTGCACCACCCAGGCGCCCCTCCAAGTTTTTATTTAAATTCCACTTAGTTAAAAAACAGTGTAATGTTAGTTTCAGATGCAAAATTTAGTAATTCATCACTTACAGATAGCACCTAGTGCTCATCACAAGTGCCCTCCTTAATACCCATCACCCACCCATTTAACCCATTCTACCCACCACCTCCCTCCATAGACTCTGCTCTATTTAGTTAAGAGTCTGTTTTCTGGTTTGCCTTTTTTTCCCCTTCCAGCGTTCATTTGTTTTGTTTCTTGACTTACTTATTTTTTAATTAAAAGTTTGTTCCATTTTTAAGTTTTTGCGGAAGGTCAGTAATTTTTTCCATACTGGTTGCATTAATTGACATTTCCACCAACAGTGCATGAGTGTTCTCTCATCTTCACTTTCTCGCCTACACTTGTTATTTTTTGTCTTGTTGATACTAGCCATTTTAACAGGTGTGAAGTTTTATCTCATTGTGGTTTTGATTTGCATTTTCCTGATGATTAGTGATTTTGAGCATCTTTTCATATGCCTGTTGGCTATTTGTATATCTTCTTTGTAAATATGTCTGTTGAAGTCCTCTGCCCATTTTTTAATTGGGTTGTGTTTTTGAATAAAAGGCATGTCAGTTCTTTATATATTTTGGATATTAACCTCATATCAGATGTGTAATTTGCAAGTATCTTCTCCCATTCAGTAGGGTGCCTCTTTGTTTTATTGCTGGTTTCCTTCACTGTGCAAAATCTTTTCAGTCTGATGTAATCTCATTTCTTTATTTTAGGTTTGTTGCCCTTGCTTAAGGATATTAGTCCAAAAAATATTGCTAAAACCAATGTCAAAGTGTTTACTGCGTATGTTTTCTTCTAAGAGTTTTATGGTTTCACGTCTTACATTCTAATCTTTAATCCATTTTGAATTTATTTTTGTATATGATATAAGATAGTGATCTAGCTTCATTCTTTTGCATGTAGCTGTCCAGTTTTGCCAACACCATTTATTGAAGAGACTAATCCCCTATTGTCTATTCTTGCCTCCTTTGTCATAGATTAATTGACCATATATGCATGGATTTTTATGTAGACTATTGTATTCCATTGATCTATTGGTCTATTTTCAGGTTAGTACCATAATGTTTTGATAGCTATAGATTTGAAGTTTAGTTTGAAATCAGGGAGTGTAATACCTCCAGTTTTGTTCTTCTCAATTTGGTTTTAGCTATCTGAGATCTTTTGAAGTTTCATACAAATTTTAGGATTCTTTGTTCTAGTTCAGTTAAAAATGCTATTGGTATTTTCATAGAAATTGCATTGAATCTGTAGATTGTTTTGAGTGGTATGAGCATTTTTGTAATATTAATTCTTCTGATCCATGAGCCTGGTATATTTTTTCATTTGTTTGTGTCATCTTCAGTTTCCTCAATCAACATCGTATCGTTTTCAGTGTACAAGTCTTTTATCTCCCTAGTTAAATTTATTACTAGGTATTTCATTCTTTTTGATATAATTATAAAAGGAATTATCTTTTTAATTTCTCCATCTGATTGCTCATTAGTAGTGTATAGAAATGCAACATATTTCTGTATTTAATTTTGTTTCCAGAAACCTTACTGAATTCATTTATTAGTTCTAATAGTTTTTTTTTTTTTGGTCAAGTTTTTAGGGTTCTCTGTACAGTATGATGTCATCTGCAAATAGGGACAGTTTTACTTCTTCCTTTCAAATGTGGATAACTTTTATTTCTTTTTCTTAATGCAGCTAGAACTTCTAGTACTATGTTGAATAAAAGTAGTGAGAATGGAAATCCCTGTCTTGTTTCTGATCTTAAAGGAAAAGATTTCATCTTTTCACCATTGATTATTATGTTAGCTATTGGTTTTTTTTATATATTTATACATATATATACATATATGTATATATTATGTGTATATATAAAACATATATATGTTTTATATATATACATGTATATATGTTTTATGTATATATATATACATATATATGTATACATATATATATAAATTTGTTATGTTGCGGTAGTTTTTCTCTATACTCATTTTGTTAAGAGTTTTCATAAGTAAATGTTGAATTTTGTCAAATGCTTCTTTTGCATCGATGGAGATGATGATATCATTTTTATCTCTCATTTTGTTACATGGTGCATCACACTGATTGATTTGAAGATGTTTAGCTATACTTGCATCCCTGAAATAAATTCCATTTGATTGTGGTGTATGATCCTTTTAATGTGTTGCTGAATCTAGCTTGCTAATATTTTGTTGAGGATTTTTGCATCTATGAAGTTTGCCTGTAATTTTCTGGTTTTTTTCTGGTGTCTTCGTCTAGTTTTTGGATCAAGGTAATGCTGAACTCATGAAATGAGTTTGGAAAATTTGGAATAATATGAGAAGGATAGGTAATAACATTTCTTTATGTATTTGATAGAATTCACCTGTGAAGCCATCTCATCCTGGATTTTTGTTGTTTGGAGTTTAACTACTGATTAAAATTCATTACTTATAATTAGTCTATTCATATTTCTATGTCTTTATGATTACATCTTGGATGGTTGCATATTTGTAGGAATCTATCAATTTGCCTAGGGCTTTCAGCTATGGCATATAATTGTTTGTAGTAGTTTCTTAAAACCCTTTGTATTTCTGTGGTATCAGTTATAACTTCTTCTTCATTTCTGGTTTTGTTTATTGGGCACTCTCTTTTCTTGATGAGTCTGGCTGTAGATTTTTCAGTTTTGTTTATCTTTTTAAAGAACCAGCATTTGGTTTCATTGATTTTTTTTTTTATAGTCTCTAATTTATTTGTGCTCTTATCTTTATTATTTCCTTCCTTCTACTAACTTTGAGCTTTGTTTGTTCTGCGTTTTTTACTTCCTTTAGGTGTATATATTGTTTATTTGGATTCTTCTTATATCTTGAGGTAGGCTTGTATTGCTATGATTTTCCCTCTAAAAAACTACTTTTGCTGTTTCCTCATTTTTTAAAGTTTTGTTTATATTTCAATTTGTTTTTTATTTATTTATTTATTTATTTATTTATTTATTTATGTTTATTTATTTATTTATTTATTTTAATATATGAAATTTATTGTCAAATTGGTTTCCATACAACACCCAGTGCTCATCCCAAAAGGTGCCCTCCTCAATACCCATCACCCACCCTCCCCTCCCTCCCACCCCCCATCAACCCTCAGTTTGTTCTCAGTTTTTTAACAGTCTCTTATGCTTTGGTTCTCTCCCACTCTAACCTCCTTTTTTTTTTTTTTTTTCCCTTCCCCTCCCCCATGGGTTTCTGTTAAGTTTCTCAGGATCCACATAAGAGTGAAACCATATGGTATCTGTCTATATTTCAATTTGTATCAAAGTATCTGTTGATTTCATTTTGGATTTCTTTGTTAACCCCATTGGTTGTTCAGTAACATGTTTATTCTCCAAATGTTTCTGGGTTTTTTTCCAGTTTTTTTTTTCTTGTAATTGATTTCCAATTTCATGCCTTTGTGGCCACACAAGATGTTTTATGTGATTTCAGTCATCTTGAATTTATTGAGATTTTGTTTTCTGGCCTAACATGTGATTAAAGTATCCTGGAGAATATTCTATATGCACTTGAACGCATGTTCTGCAGTTTGAGGATGAGGTGTTCTGTGTACATCTGTTAAGTCTCTCTGGTCTAATGTGTCATTTAAGGCCAATGTTTCCTTACTTTCTGTGTAGGTGACCTATTCATTGATGTAAGTGAGTAGTAAAGTCCCCTACTGTTATTATTTATTACTGTAAGTTTATCCCTTTATGTCTATTAATATTTGCTTCATATATTTAGGTATTGCTATATTGGGTGTATAAATATTTTGAATGGTATATTTTTTGGTAGATTGACCTTTATTAATCTATAGTGCCCTTCCTAGTCTTTTCTTATAGTCTTTGTTTTAAAACCTATTTTGTCTGTTGTAAGTATTGCTAGTCCAGCTTTTATTATGCTTTTATTTTTATTGAATATATTTGTCCATCCCTTACCTTTAGCTTTGTCTTTAGATTTGAAGTCTCTTATAGACAACATATAGATGGATCATGTTTATTATCCATTCACCTACCCTATGTCTTTTCAGTTGGGTATTTAGTACATTGATATTTAAAGTAATTATTGATAAGTATGTTCTTATTCCCATTTTGTTAATTTTTTTTTTCTGGTTGTTTTTGGATTTCTTCTCTGTTCCTTTCTTCCTCTCTTGGTCTCATCTCTCATGGCTTGATATTTTCTTTAGTGTTATGTTTGGGTTCCTTTTTATTTATTTTTTTTATCTATTATGGTTTTATGACTTACAGTTACTATGAGGTGTGTGTGTATATATATATATATATATATATATATATATATATATAT
>NW_024412400.1:20364085-20538700 GCF_014898765.1 Herpailurus yagouaroundi
GTATTTTCAGGCTTACTTTGGCCATTCCGTTAAACCTCCAGAACTGAGTTACTGTTCATGTAGCATGCCTCTTTTCTTCTTTGCCAGAAAAAAGGATAACTGGTTAGAAAAATCTCTAACTCTGGTTGACGAGATATACAAATTTATATTTGGTACACCACATTAGACTATCCTATGAATGCATTTATGTACTATATACATGTAAAAGCAAGATACTTTCCCTGTAAAGTGATTTTAACTGCTGTGTAGTTTGTTGGTTGTGTGTTGTTAATACTTTTTCTTTTATAATTTACTCTGTACTTTATTATGTGGACTAATTCCTGAATTCAAGGATTGATGAAATGTACTGAATATATTATAGTCAGTAAATATATCGTTTGCTTAGAAGTTATTACTGCACAAGTCATTAATACTTTAAAGTTCAATATTTGATAAATTGGAGCATAGAGAAAGAAATTAGAAAAACAAAATGAGTCAAATAAGGAACAGTTAGTTATTTCTTTAGCGTATTTTTTTTTACCTGATAGGATACATAGAACCAAAATGTGAAATAGGTGTGTTAAATTAATTCCTCCCTTATTTTTAGGTCTTCAGGAATAAAATGGCTAAATTCAGCTGAATGTTAAGACTTTTTCTGGTTTCTCTGATACAATTTTTTTTATTATTGGAACCATAAGTGCTTATGTGAAGTGATATTATAATTATACATTCTCATGTATTATCAAGAAGGACCTAGCAGGGTTAAATTGTAATATCCCATGAGCCAAAATAAATGATGGCTTTAAAGTAAGACTGATGAACTTGACATTCAGCTTTTGGTGAAATCCTCATTTTTCAAAAAAGTAGCAGAGCTGCATGTGTTATGTACCTGTGATTAGGGACATCTCAAACAATGACTTGATTAAAGAACCACAGATAGAAGTGTTCTTTTTTCTCCCTACATCTTTACATTTCTTTCCCTGACAGTTTGTGATGGCGCGTTGACATTTTGAAATATCAAAGCAGAGAATAACCATTGATACAGCTGTCTGACTTACCATGCTTCCTTATTATAGCAATCACGTTACCACGGGCCATACTTCTGTCAACAGCACTTCATCATGGATGCCCCAATTGCCCATATATGCATGGAAGCTTGGAGCTTTGCCTGCCAAAGTTGTAATAAATCAAGAAACAAATTATGTGGTTGCTTCTGCAGTGCTTAGATTTTCTCGTCTCCTCATGGCCATGTGTCTTATCCAAAGTTAGTATATCTCTAAACAATGCATTAGCGAGAGGATGAGTCCCTGTCTTCTGTTTGTAACATATTTTATAGGACAGCAAGATGACTCACTACAAATTCGAACACAGAGCATAATCTTAAAGAGGCCTTTACTAGTACTCAGTTTTAGAAAAGTAACTTGAAACATTTATCACTCCTTTATTCTTCTCTGCTCACAAGTTTGCCATTTTATTTCAAATATAAACCAGTTGAGTACCAACTAGATATTTCTCTTGCAATGAGAACCCATTAGTATATCGGATTTTTTTAAATGGTACAAAATTGTTGATAGCTTATTGATTGCTTGAAATAATATTAACACATTGACTTAAGGTGTTATTGTTTTGTCATGTTCTTAGCTATAAGGTATACATTCATCCACATATGTGTATGTTGCATATACTTTTTTTTATTAAAAAAAAGACAAAGTTTGGTAAAGGAGAATTATCCAAAATCAAACAGGATTATTATATGTAACCTGTATCTCGTTATGTCACTTTCTAAATGAAGCGAAGTCTGTAAAAGAGAAAGAAAAAACACAGTATTTTTTAAATTTTATTTTTCTTTCCTGTAGTAGATCTTAAAGTTTAAGTTGCCATAAATTAATTGTAAACAAGGTGGACCATATAAAAAAGAAATTAAAGAGCATAGAATTAGTATTAGAAAATACCTAGGAAAAAATCCAGCCTAATTACTGCATTTTATAGACCATTATTTTCTTTGCATTTTTTTTTCAACGTTTATTTATTTTTGGGACAGAGAGAGACAGAGCATGAACGGGGGAGGGGCAGAGAGAGAGGGAGACACAGAATCAGAAACAGGCTCCAGGCTCTGAGCCATCAGCCCAGAGCCCGACGCGGGGCTCGAAGTCACGGACCGCGAGATCGTGACCTGGCTGAAGTCGGACGCTTAACCGACTGCGCCACCCAGGCGCCCCTTCTTTGCATTTTTTAGTTAAGCAGATAATTGAATTATAGCTGACATGTGGTTCATCTTAGTATATATATATATTACTACTTTATTTCCAAAGAGTTACATAATTCACCAGAGGGTGTATTGGACTTTTCAGAAAAGTAAATTTCCACAAAATTGGCATCATCAAAAAAGTAACATAAGTTATATAAGCTACACCACACAGCTAAGAAAAATCAGAGCTTGGGAACCAGATATTTTGTTTCCTGAACCTTCTCTTTTAACTACCCCATAATAAGGGTAGCACTCAATTCATTTTATTTAACAGTTGTTGAAAAAACACAAAGTAGATACTTGAAAGGTATCAAAATTTTTCACTGGTTGAAATTACCCTTTCAAAAACAATTTGTTTTTGTTTCTCATTAATCTGTATTAGTGATGATTTTCGAACACTGTAGGTTCGAGTACAAAAATTCTTTATCTTTTAGCCATTGAAAAAATACCTATTATCCAAAAATGCTTGGATGGATCCTCTGTGATGTATATTTTTGAAATAAATTCTTATAAAGTTGATAATATTTTACAGTATTCCAAGCTATTTCCAAATCATAACTTTGTTGACATATATTTTATATAACATATTTTTACATATGATATCTTCTTCATTAAAACAAATTCATATATTGAGACTTACCCGGCCATCTTATCTGAACTGTCCACACCCCTAACCCATCTTACATCCTCTTAGCCTGTATTATTTTTCTTCTCAGCATTTGCAGATAATATTCATTACATGTTTATTATCTGATTGCTTTTTATCTCCCTTACTAGCTTGTAAGTTTCTTGATGGCACCTATCCTGTTGTGTTTTCTTTTTCCTTATTCCTATTCTACAATAAGAAGGAGAGTCTGACATAAAATAACAACTTTGGACATCAATGTTGAAGAATTGATAATACCCAGAGCTAATTTTAGGTTTACTATGTTGTAAACTGGTGCTTTTCGTATGTAATTTCTAATTTTCACATCAATCTTGTCAAGTAGTTACCATTTTCCCCATTGACACGTTGTGTAAATGACTTGCCATTAAATGGCTGGGCTGGAGTCAAATATAGCTCTATCTGCTTCAAAACCTGTGAATACATTTTTCTACATCATGTTGTCTGATGATATTGTCCTTGCAAAAAGTTTTTATTTCATATGTTGAAAAAGGTTTTTTTGAAGGAAGTTTTTTTTTTATAAGGAAGGAGGTGGAGGATAGAGGAGTGGGTAAATATGATGATAAACAGTGTCATAGTTCATGATTGGCTAGAAACTTCTAAAAGAACATAAACAAAACACATTTCCAAAGACCTCTACAAGAAACGGCCCAGGGAAGAAAAGTAAAGGAAGGAATTGGAAAGAAGTGAAACATGCACAGAGAAAAATTTTTTAGTGCCAAATTTTCCTACTACACTAGTCTAGAAGGGTTTTAATTTCTTTTTCCTTGGGACAGTTTTCTAGCTTGCCACCCGTCATGACCTATGTGGTCTTCCTCCTTTCATCAAGTGTGTTTTTAGAAAGTCATCTGAACTAAAAGAACTGGACTTAGGCAGAACTCCCACTTCCAACTCTGAGGCCTTCCCTTCTTATGATGGAAGTGCTTTCCATTCATTTTCCAATGTCTTTCTCCATCCACCTAGTTACTTAACTCTTCAACCTGAAATGAAAATTACCCCATATAAATATTTAAAATTCAACACCCCCAAAATGAATAATCTAATAAAAATGAGCCAAAGTCATAAATAGATATTTTCCTACTATTTTCCAACAGACATGAAAATATGCTCAACATCACCCATCATCAGGGAAATGCAAATCAAAACTCCAATGAGATATCAACCTCACACCTACCAGAATGGCTAAAATCAAGAAAACAAGAGACAACAGGTGATGGTGAAGATGTAGAGAAAGCAGAACCCTCTTGCACAGTGGTGGGAATGCAAACTGGTGAAGCCACTGTAGCAAACAGTATGGAGGTTCCTCAAAAAATTAAAAATAGAACTACCTTACAATACAGCAGTTACACTTCTACCTATTTTCCCAAAGAGTACAAAAATACAAATTCAAAAGTATATGAGCACCCCAATGTTTATAGCAGCATTTATACAATAGCCAAATTATGGAAACAGCCAAAGTGTCCATCAATTGATGAATGGATAAGGAAGATGTTGTATAGATATATATAATGAAATATTACTAAGCTGTAAAAAAGAATGAAATCGTCTCATTTGCAATGATGTGGTTTGGAGCTAGAGAATATCATGCTAAGTGAAATAAGTCAATCTGAGAAAGACAAATACCCCATGATTTTGCTCATATGTGGAATTTAAGAAACAAAACAAATGAGCAAAGGGGAAAAAAAAGAGAGAGAGAGAAACTAGGAAACAGACTGTTAACTATAGAGAGCAAACTGATGGTTACCAGAGGAGCCGTGGATGTGGGGACAGATTAAATAGGTGATGGGGATTAAGGAGTGCACTTGCTGTGGTAAGCACGATGTTGTATATGGAAATATTGCATCACTATATTATACACCTGAAACTAATATTACATTGTATGTTAACTAATTGGAATTGAAGTAAAAACTTTAAAAAACCAGAAAATTACCCCTAAAAACACTCACGGCATCAGATCTTAGACACATCACATATTGCTTTAACACATTTTTTATTTTATTATATTTTTATTTCTTGCAAGTAATCTAAGTTTTATTTCTTAATTGTAAGAATTATCGATTTTAATTCCTTGTATGCTTTACAATATCTAGGTACTAAACAAGACTTGACTGAATAATAATTGTTTTCTAATAGCATAGAATAGTGTGGAACTTATAGGTAATGCTGGTGGGTGATTAGTGTTTTAATGAATAGATACATAGTTCTTAGAAGTTTGAGGGCCTAAACTCTTCCTAGAATACTGTGGCAAAAAAATTTTCAAGTCAGACCAAAATAGTTGTTTATTCAAGTTCTACTTCTTATACCTGTGGAATGGTCTTTAATAAGTCCCTTACTCTTTCTAAGACTTCTTTTCCTGATCTGTAAAATGGAGTTAAGAATACCTGCTTAACAGGAAAAAAATCTCTCTGATCTCAGCCACAGCAATTTCTTACTTGACACATCCCCAAAGGCAAGGGAATTAAAAGCAAAAATGAACTATTGGGACCTCATGAAGATAAAAAGCTTCTGCACTGCCAAGGAAACAATCAACAAAACTAAATGGCAACCAACGAAATGGGAAAAGATATTTGCAAATGACATATCGGACGAAGGGCTATTATCCAAAATCTATAATGAGCTCACCAAACTCCACACCCAAAAAACAAATAATTCAGTGAGGAAATGGGCAGAAAACATGAATAGACACTTCTCTAAAGAGGACATCCAGATGGCCAACAGGCATATGAAAAGATGCTCAATGTCGCTCCTCATCAGGGAAGTACAAATCAAAACCACACTCAGATATCACCTCACGCCAGTCAGAGTGGCCAAAATGAACAAATCAGGAGACTATAGATGCTGGCGAGGATGTGGAGAAACGGGAACCCTCTTGCACTGTTGGTGGGAATGCAAATTGGTGTAGCCATTCTGGAAAACAGTGTGGAGGTTCCTCAAAAATTAAAAATAGATCTACCCTATGACCCAGCAGTAGCACTGCTAGGAATTTACCCACGGGATACAGGAGTGCTGATGCAGAGGGGCACTTGTACCCCAATATTTATAGCAGCACTCTCAGCAATAGCCAAATTATGGAAAGAGCCTAAATGTCCATCAACTGATGAATGGATAAAGAAACTGTGGTTTATATACACAATGGAATACTACGTGGCAATGAGAAAGAATGAAATATGGCCTTTTGTAGCAACGTGGATGGAACTGGAGAGTGTTAAGTGAAATAAGTCGTAGAGAGAAAGACAGTTACCATATATTTTCACTCTTATGTGAATCCTGAGAAACTTAACAGAAGACCATGGGGGAGGGGAAGAAAAGAAAAAAAAAAAAAGGTTAGAGAGGGAGGGAGCCAAAACATAAGAGACTCTTAAAAACTGAGAACAAACTGAGGGTTGATGGGGGGTGGGAGGGAGGTGGGGTGGGTGATGGGTATTGGGGAGTGCACCTGTTGGAATGAGCACTGGGTGTTGTATGGAAACCAATTTGACCATAAACTTCATATTGAAAAAAAAGAATACCTCAGGGGCGCTTGGGTGGCTCAGTCGGTTAAGCTGCCGACTTCGGCTCAGGTCATGATCTCTCAGTCCGTGAGTTCGAGCCCCACGTCAGGCTCTGTGCTGACAGCTCAGAGCCTGGAGCCTGCTTCAGGTTCTGTGTCTCCCTCTCCCTGACCCTCCCCCACTCATGCTTTGTCTCTCTCTGTCTCAAAAATAAATAAACGTTAAAAAAAATAAAAAAAAAGAATATACCTGCTTAATAGTTGTTATTCTGACTAAATGAAATGGTGTATCTATTAAACCCCTGGTTTAGAGCCTAGCACGAAGTAGGAGCCTAGCAAATGCTAGTCGTCGTTGTAATTGTGGTTGTTTCACTGTAATTTCATAGATATTTCAGTAGACAAACATAGGGATTTCACTACTCTTCTTACCCTGGCAATGACAGTACAAAGTTACTGTTAACATGTCCCTGTCTTTACTGGGTGGCTTTCTACTTTCTGTTCAGCTGCCAGCATGAAAAATCAGTTCAGTGATAAACGTGTCCTTTCAATATGACATTCAGCACTGCTAGTAACCAAATTGCAGGTACCAGGAAGCACAAAAAATGGGCCATGACCTGGAAGATCTCACAGTTCAGTTAGGTAATGATCCAGTTGGCTTGAAACAATTAAAAAACAGTTATGTGCTAAATTTCAAAGTAATGACTAAAATTAGAGTAAGCATAATTGGTATGGACTTAACTTGGATAAACAGTAGTAGAAGTGAACTTGCTCTTGACTTTGAGGGATGGTGAACTCTGTACCAAGTAAAGGTAAAAATGATGGCCATTTCACATCAGGGTGTTGGGATGGAAATGAGTTTTAGGGCAAAGTGCACTTAAAACACGGAGGAGAATAGATGACTTTAGTGTGTAGTGGGTGATGAGCAATACGTGTGACTGACATGGCAGTGTCTCACACAGTTGGAGAGGACATGGACAAACCCTAGAGATAAAACGTAAATAATAGTTTACTGTGCAGTAGTAGAGAGTGGATAGAAACATCTCATGTGTATCATCTGGGGCAGTATATGATGAATGGTTGCCTGACAAAGGGTGATTCATGTATAGAAAGGGGGCAAGTGATAATTGCCGAGAAACATTTAGCCTAGTGTCATTCTAGAGTCTAGAGTTCATGATACTCTATGCACTGGTTTTTTGTGTTGAGTATTATTTGAAGCAAATAAAAAAAAAAACTTGAACTTGCTTTTTTACATAGAGATTTGGCACTGTGTTACTACTTCTGGAAATTGCATGTGTGGCATATGGAAGAGTTTGGACATTTGTTGCAAAGGGGAGACATTTTTTAGAAGAATATTATTTTCTGCTTTTGGTCTTTTGGCTTGAGATCTTAATGACAGACAAATATATTTATTTTATAGAGACTATGCTGCATACATAGTTTACACTGAATATGTATTCAGAGAATTTGGGGATGATAAAACCTTGGAGACTGTATAAAACAATTAAATTACTGATACATATTTCATTCACCATCAGAAGGAAAACAGTAACTGTTTTCTCATTAATATCTGTAGGAGTACTTCCATCTGGACTTTTTCCTTTAATTTCAAGACAGACGAGCATAATAAAGTATGATGTCCTTTGTGTTTTTATTTCTAAACATCGATGTAAAGATAAATAATGTTTATAATTCAAGCAATAGTGAAAAATTCAACATGGTTGAGGTTGCTTCATCATCAATAACACAAAACATCTTTTAAGTGTCTTGATTAGATTTTACAAACCCTTGTTAGAGTGACTAAAATACCTCTGGCATAAACAATTATTAATACAATGTCGAATAGGTCCTTAGGTGAACTCAATTACAGTGGCACAATGGGGCAAATAACTGTAAAAGCCATTGGCATTATTGTTCTCCGAAGGTCAAAGGCACTGGAGTGGAGAATGGTGAAATTAGATGACAGAGCAGAATAAGAGGCTGTGATTGAAGATGTTCTGGATCACAGACCTTTATTGTACTTTGATTTTTTTAAAGCTTACTTTATTTGGGTCTTTCATCTGTGAAAAAAAATTAGTGTATGCTGCACTCTACTTTGATTGAAGTATTTGAACTTTTATGAGCACACATTTTTTCTTCCATTTCAAGAAGTACTTTTTCTTTCTGGTAGCACTGCAGCTGTGAGGCTAACTTGTGTTAGTTTTAACATACATATCCCTGATCTAGACTAGTACTTTTTCCTCTGCTTATTACAATATTATGTTATAATCTTTTGTATTCTTCAATATTTTACATCCAAGAACCTGAAAAGTTTGAAATGTTAATAGACTTTAACCACTTGGAAGAGGAATGTTTAAATTTGGCAAATTCACTACTTACTTAGTTGCTACTATCCCTTATCTTTGATTGCTAATAAAAGCCCATAACAGAATAAAATGCATAGCAACTGCCAGATATTACCTCAGGTTTTTAATCCTTAAGATTAAAAAGATTTTCGTTTTTAGTGAGGAGAAGGAACCTGTAGCATTTATTCATCTTGTGCCATAAACTCTGCTAATAAATGGATATACCTTGCTATAAAAAGAGATGGAGTGCACGGCTTCATGAAGAATTGTCTAGTGGAGGAAACACACACTTAACCAGTAAACACATAAATGAATATTATTACAAACTGTGTTAAATGCTGAAAAGGAAAACATAGACACCATAAGAAAATATCAGGATGTACCGATTTAGATTGATTGCCTCACAGAGTTGGTCTAGTTATAGTGCAGGAATTATAGTACTGGTAAAAAGTTTTTCTAAACAGACCAATGCTGACATAAGCAAAGAAAAAAATTGTACATCCCAACCAAGTTCTACTTTTCCAAAGCATGAGCACTTTTATCCTCATTACACTCAATGATGATCAAAATAAGCCTTTTTTGGCAATCTCTATCAAAATACCAACAGCATTTTTCACAGAACTAAAACAAAGAATCCTAAGATTTGTATGGAACCACAAAAGACCCTGAAGAGCCAAAACAACCTTCAGAAAGAAGAACGAAGCTGGAGGTATGATAATCCTAGATTTCAAGATATGCTATGGAGCTACAGTAATCAAAACAGTATGGTACTGGAGCAAAACAAAAATAAAAAATAGAGACATAGATCAATGGAATAAGATAGCCCAGAAAATAAGCCCACACTTATAGAGCTAATTATATCTATGGCAAAGGAAGCTAGAATATACAATTGTGAAAAGACAGTCTCTTCAGTAAATGGTGCTGAGAAAACTGGACAGCTACATTGAAAAGAATGAGACTGGGATACTTTCTTATATCATACATAAACATAAATTCAAAATGGATTAAAGACCTAAATGTGAGCCCTAAAACCACAAAACTCCTAGAAGAAAACAACAAGACTAATTTCTTTGACATTGGCAAGAAACGTTTTTTTTTAGATATGTTTCCACAGGCAAGGGTAAGATGTGTAAAAATAAACTATTGAGAAGACATCCAGATGGCCAACAGACACATGAAAAGATGCTCAACATCATCCTGATCAGGGAAATACAAATCAAAACCACACTGAGATACCACCTCACACCGGTCAGAGTGGCCAAAATGAACAAATCAGGAGACTATAGATGCTGGTGAGGATGTGGAGAAACGGGAACCCTCTTGCTCTGTTGGTGGGAATGCAAACTGGTGCAGCTGCTCTGGAAAATGGTGTGGAGGTTCCTCAAAAAATTAAAAATAGATCTACCCTATGACCCAGCAATAGCACTGCTAGGAATTTACCCAAGGGATACAGGAGTGCTGATGCAGAAGGGCACTTGTACCCCAATGTTTATAGCAGTGCTTTCAACAATAGCCAAATTATGGAAAGAGCGTAAATGTCCATCAACTGATGAATGATAATGTGGTTTATATATAAATGTGGTTTATATATATAATGGAATACTACATGGCAATGAGAAAGAATGAAATCTGGCCATTTGCAGCAACGTGGATGGAACTGAAAGTTATTATGCTAAATGAAATAAGTCAGGTAAAGAAAGACATATCACGTTTTCACTCATATGTGAAACTTGAGAAACTTAACAGAAGACCATGGGGGAGGGGAAGAGGAAAAAAAAGTTACAGAGAGGGAGGGAGTCAAACCATAAGAGACTCTTAAACACCGAGAACAAACTGAGGGTTGATGGGGGGTGGGGGGGAGGGGAAAGTGGGTGATGGGCATTGAGGAGGGCACCTGTTGGGATGAGCACTGGGTGTTGCATGGAAACCAATTTGACAATAAATTATATTTAATATTAAAAAAATAAATAAACTATTGAGATTACATCAAAGTTAAAAGTTTGTTCACAGTGAAAGGAGCTATCAACAAAACAACAAGGCAGCCTACTGAATAGTAGAAGATATTTACAAAGGACATACCCAAAGACAGGTTAATATCAATACATATAAAGAAGTTACACAATTCAACATGAAAAACAAATAATCCCATTAAGTAATGGATAGAGGACCTGAATAGACATTTTTCTAAAGAAGACATACAGATGGCCAGGAGGCATATGAAAATATGCTCAGCATCACTAATCAAGAGGAAAATGAAGATCAGAACCACACCTTTCACCTGTCAGAATGGTTAGAATCACACAGACAAGAAATAACAAGTGTTGGCAAGGATGTAGAGAAAAAGGAACCCTAATGCACTGTTGGTGGGAATGCAAACTGGTGCAGCTACTATGGAAAACAGGTACCTCAAAACTTCAAAAATAGAATTACTATGTTATTCAGTAATTCCACTACTGGGTACTTACCCAACTGCAAAACACTAATCAAAAAGATATATATACACCTGTGTTTATTGCAGCATTGTTCATAATAGCCAAGATATGGAAGCAACCCAGGGGTCTACCAGTAGATGAATGGATAAAGAAGTGGTGAAAAAAAAAAAAAGTGGTGTGTATGTGTGTGTGTGTGTGTGTGTGTGTGTGTGTGTGTCAGAGAAATACCAATACCATAGGATTTTATTTATATGTGGAATTTAAGAAACGAATAAAGGAAAAAGGAAACGAAGGGCCAAAACAAAACAAAAGCAAAAACAAACAAAAAAACAACCAGACTCTCAAACACAGAGACCAAAGTAATGATAACCAGATGATAAGTGGAAAAGGGGGTGGCTGAAATAGATGAAGGGGATTAAGAATACACTTAGTGTGATAAGCACTGTGTAATGTATAGAATCGTTGAATCTTAAATCATCGTATTGTAAACCTGAAATTAATATAATACTCTACGTTAATTATACATCAAATTTAAATAGTACATAAGCCTTTTGGTAAGTTGTTCAAAAGTCACTTTCATCTTCTCTCTTCTAACTCTTTGCCAACTTCATTGTCTCTCTTCTGTCAGCAATGATTTTTTTTTTCATCTGGTGATGTGAATGCAACAATATTCTACTAGTTTCCCATGCTTGAAGCTCTGGAATTACCTTAGACCTTTTTTTTTTTTTACCTTGTTCCCCTTTTTCATATCCTCATTCCATTTATTTATAAAATTTGTCTCTACCTCAGGGAATTACTTCACTTTATGTCCATGTCCTGCTTTCCTCATCGTACAGGGATAACACCTAATCCTTTGGTTATTTTGGGGAGTAAACGGGTTAATAAAGCCCTTAGAACAATGTATGTTGCTTAGTAAGTGCTATGTAAGTGTTATATATAGTAAGTGATCACTGTTTTATTGACGTTCTTATGAAGACTTTTAAGGCATGCTTAGGACTAAAAATTGTTAATTACTAATACCAACAGTGTGTTCTTTTCATGCTCAGTGGACACATACTCCTTCACTGTCTTCTCCTGTACAATTTATTACTAGACAATGGCACTTTTAACTAGATACATCACCTATAAAGGGGACTTAGTTGATAACTCAGATAAATTAACTGTAGTGTTTTAAGGAACATCCTTAATAGTAACAATACAACTAAGAGAAAACAGTGTGCTCAACACAGGACAGCGAGGTAAAACAATTTTTGCTCTACTGTCATTCATGTCATTTAAATAAAAATATTTAAAAAGTAACCATAGCTAATATATGTGACATCAATCTATTTTGTTCAGATAGAGGTCAGAATTATTTGGTATATAAGAAAGTGGAGGATCAATGTGTAAAACACAAATCAACTGTATTTAACAGATTTGTTTACTCATTTGCTTGCAAAACAAGTTCATCTGTTAGTACAGTGAAGCTGCCAGCCAAAGCAGCCTTCCTTGAGGCTAAAATTGTTTAATTATCCCTTAACTGTAGCAGTTGGATCCCCAAATCTGAGCTCTTTTATTACATCACTGGGATTCCCTCATGCTGTGTTGTCAGTCTGTCACCAATTTTTGTCATTAATATATTTTAATATCTTGATGATGTAGTCAATAAACAGTTTGTCTTGGAGGTCAAAGCTACATCTACTTTTTCTGTATTTAATTTTAAGAAAGGGTCTTCTGGTAAAAAGCCACAATCTTTGCATGCTGCTGGATGTTTTAAAATATAAGTTATTACAAATCTCAGAATAAATAATTGATGATGAATGCTAGTAACTTAAAAAAGTGGCAACATAAATTTCCTTGGAACTCAATCTGTTAACAGCAATTTCACTTTTTATATGGATAAGTGCATAGAGAGTATTTCAATAGAAAATAGCCCCTGGTATTCCAGGTTTTATAGACTTTCCTCTGAATATATTCCCATCCAAACGGAGAAATATAATCAACAATAGTTGTTTTCAGATGATTTCCAAAATAAGATTCAACAAACCAGTTAATGCTTGCATCTTAGAGCTAAAGGGGAGAAAATATAGGATATATTGAATGTCGGTTCATTTTGCTTGTCTGGAAAAACATACTTAGGTACCTTTTGTACTGAAACCCAACTTTCAAAATTTTCATTTTCTGCCCAAATTAGTTTTATTAGCATTGAATTACTGTGGAAATAATAACAACTAATTAACTGAAAGCCAACTGTGCACTAGTCAACTTTGCTAAATACCTGATACACATTATCTTATTCAAAAGTCTTGGCAATCTTATGATCTAAGTGGAATTAAAATTTACTTCATTTATTTATTTTTTTAATTTTTTTAACGTGTATTCATTTTTTGAGAGACAGGGCCCGAACATGACCAGAGGAGGGGCAGAGAGAGAGGGTGACACAGAATCCAAAGCAGGCTCCAGGCTCTGAGCTGTCAGCACAGAGCCCGACACAGGGGTCGGACTTACAAACCGCGAGATTGTGACCTGAACTGAAGTCAGACACTTAACTGACTGAGCCACCCGTAAAATTTACTTCATTTACAGTTGGGAAAATGGAAGCCAAGAGTTTTAATGCTATATTTAAGAGACCAGAAGATATGAAAGCTGTTCAGATTTTGTTGTTTGTAGGACCCTTTAAATTGATTTGGAAATACTTTGACTTTTTCAAGTATATGAAGATTCACTGGTAGAGTCATATTAATATAGGACCCATTCATCAGTATTTTCCATGGTATACAAAAATTAATAAAGCTTCTCCTCCTTATCCCAAATAACACTGTCTCAGTGCTAAAAACCAGTAGATTAGGCCCAGTAGATGTCAACCAGATATAGCGGTTTTGATCCTAAGATACAAAGAAAATTATACCCGTGAAGCCTTGAATTTTTTGCAAATGAGTACAAATTCTGTATATTAACAGTATCTTTTTAAAATCTCTATCATTAGCCTCATTATAAAGTTATAAATCAGCTCATAGTTATATCATTTCAAATGTACTATGAATCAAAGCACGCATGTTAAGTAGAAAAATCTAGAGAAAGTCACATAAATTCCTTTTGATGATAGAGAAACAAAAGAAGCTGTGATGAACCTTATTGATGCTTCACTTTAGGTAACAGATCTAGAGGATATTAATGTATGGAGGGAAGGAGGGAAAGCAACATATTCTTTGGAAATGAGGGATTGATGTAATCAAAATTTATTGGTCTTTAAATATATTAGTCCCCAAGTCAAGGCAGATATCCATATTGCAATGTATAGAGTGTCAGTAGCACATGGGGAAATGGTACACAGGAATCGGTTCACAGTTGCCAATGTTGGCAAGTTTCCTTTTCTCCTGGGTTTAGAATGTTAACAGCTCCTTAAGGAAAGCCTGCCCAGCCTGGTTTGGGGAAAGTCACGTGACCTTCTATCTCTACAAACAGTTTCAGGAAATACTTCAAGATAGATCCGGGTAACAGTCCATAAGTAATTATTGCTGTCATAGTTATTTAAAAATAAAATCTTCACCATGGCAATGAAAAGGAACAGGCATGATTGTAAAATTATTTTATAGGCTCCTTTGTGGCATTTTCTGGTGCAGATATGACTTTGCTGTGGCTGACTTTTTAAGTTGTTCACCTGTTTGAGAAGCCAAAAAGTCAAGAAATAAGGTAGAGAGGTTTCTGTTCCAGTATGTGTATTTTCAAGCTACTTAACTTTCTCAAGAAGAGTGTAATCCTGACTCCAGCTCAATTGACTGTTAAAGCTTATGGCTCCCCACCTAATCAGCCACACAGAATAACTGCTCTCTAGATACTTGTCAAGGATTATAACGTCAAACTCACTGCTATTCAATATTTAATCAAGAGCTGGGTAGAGAGATATAATACCTATCGCAGATAGCCTAAAGGAGATGCTGCCCGTCACTTAAATGTAAAAAATCTATCCCGGTTTCAAGCCATAGAGTGCTGCATCATGTACCAAAAACTTGCTTTCACTAATTTCGTTTTCACATTTTTTTCCATAGGCAAAGATTTAGAAAGATTAACAAAGGCAGCTAAATATGGTATTTACTGGAAGGATGGTGTTCAAACTATTCCTCTATCACAAATGCCCTTTTAAATTTTTATTTGCCTTGATCAACTCAACATGTTTTAGCAGCTTTGTTGAAGTATAATTTACATACCATAAAATTCACCCATTTAAGTGTACAATCCAGTCATGTTAGGCATATTTATAGAATTGTGCAAATGTCCCCACAATATAGTTTGAACATTTCCATCATCCTAAAAGTACTTCCCATGTCTGTTGCTGTCAGACCCCGTTCTAACTCTCAGACCAGGGTAACCCCTAATCTGTGTTCTGTCTGTATAGATTTTCACAGCAGTGCAGTCATATAATGTGTGTGCCTATGCAGCTGGTATCTTACAATAGCATGCAATTTCAGTTTTGAGTGTTTGTCCATGTTGTGTCATGATCCTATTTATTGCTGAACTGTGTTCTGCTGTACGGATAAAAATTAAAAATATTTTATTTATCCCTTCACCAGTTGATGGAGATGTTGAGTTGTTTCAACTTATAGCTATTATAAATAATACCATAATGTATATTTGCATACACATCTTTGTGTGGACATATGTTTTTCATTTCTATTAGCTAGGTACCTAGGAATGGAACTTCTGGGTCATGTGATAAGTTTATCTTTAACTTTTTAAGCTGCCAATTTATCTTCTAAAGTGACTATATCATTTTACATTCCCACTAGCTGCTCATGGGGGTTCTAGTGTCTCTACAATCTCCCCAACACTTGTTACTGTCTATCATTTTGATTATAGCTGTTCTGTTGAGTGAAAAATCCTATCTCATTGTAGTTTTAATTTGCATTTCCCTAATTCCTAATGTTGTTGAGAATTCTTCATGTCCTTATTAATTAGCAGTTTGTGTATCTCTTGATATTCAGATTCTTTGCCCATTTTTAAAAAATTGTGCTTTTATAATTGAATTGTAAAAGTTCCTTATATATTCTGGATACAAATTCTTCAACAATAATGATTTGTGTATGGTTTCTCCCCTTCTGTGGCTTGGCTTTTCTTTGTCTTAATGTTGTCTTCTAAAGCACAAATTTTGAAACTTTTGACAAAATTAAAATTATAATTTTTAATGCTCTGCTCCTGGTGTCTTAGCTGAGAAATATTTTCCTAATCAAAAGCTCTAAAGATTTTCTCTTACATTTTTCCAGGGAATTTTATAGTGTACCTCTTATAATTAGGCCTCGGATAAAATTTGAATTTTTTTGGTGTGTGTGTAATGGTGTGAAGCATGGGTTGGAATTTATGTTTTGAATATGGGTACCTGATTTTCCTAGCAAATTTGTTGAAAAGGTTTTTCTTTGCCAGCCTGAATTGCCTTGGCATCACCATAAAAAATCATTTGACTCTAAATACAAGAATTATTTTCTGGTCTTAGTTTTGTCCCTTGTCTCTCCTTTGCCAGCAGCAGAGAGTTTGCATCAACACATCAAGTATTCCTGCAGCATTTATTAGACTGTAATATTTATGTGCATTGTGCATTCTCCAAGAGGGAAGATGGGAATGGAAAGAAATATTTCCCAAACTTCTTTAACCAAGCAGCCTGCCCTCTAACATACCACTTTATTTTAATCTTGAGAACTTTGTAAATTTGTTTGAGATGTAATTTACATGTGATCAATTAAACGGGTCTAAAATGTACAGTTCAGTAAGCATTGGCAAATGCCTACATTCCTGTAGCCCACAGCGGTGGCAAGATACAGAATATTCATTCTAGGAAAGCAAGCAGATTCTTAGGGTTGCTTTATTGGCCATGTGATAAGCTCAGTGCCACTAGAATCAGATAATATTCTGGTCCAAATCTGGCTCTGCAGAGGGTCTCATAGTCTCCAAGAGAATAACACTTCTGCTCAACAATAGTTGTAACATCAATCATAGCTATATGAGGTAAGGGGAAGGTAGGTTTTCCTTGTTTTTTAGGGAACTAGTATTTCACTGGAAGTAGGAACCACTGGAGTTGCAGATTTTGAGCTGATCCCATTACATTTGGATTAAGAAGAAAGGAGGGTTCATTATAGCATCTTCATTGAATCCCACTTCTGTGTTTTTGTATATTTTTTTAATGTTTATTTATTTATTTTTAGAGAGAGAGACAGAGAGAAATCCACCCAGGGTCCACAGGGTCAGCACAGAACCTGATGCAGGGCTCAAACTCGTGAACCGTGAGACATGACCTGAGCTGAAATCAAGAGTCAGGACATGCTTAACCAACTGAGCCACCCAGGTGCCTGGAGTTGAGAGCTTCAAGTGCTCTTTACTAATAGAATACCATGCCATCAAACATTTAAGGCATCTGGAATCACAGAGTACCCATAATTTTAGAATAGTAAACAATGCAATCAGACTGACTTAGATAACAGTGCATTCTTTTCTGATGGGCCAAAATGCAGTTTAAGGACTATCTGTCAGAGCCTAATTTCGTTTACTTTTTTATCATGGAAAATATATATAGGAACATAGAGAGATTTTATATTTGTGTATTGTGCTATCTAGGAGACTAAAAATGTTTTCCTAGATGAATTATTAGTTTTGTTGTTGTTGTTGTTGTTGTTGTTGTTCTTGTTGTTTTAGCCCTCATCAACATAAGTGTATTTCTGGGCTCTCCATTCTGTTCCACAACTATTAATCTATTTTATATTAATACCAATACACATTCTCTAAATTTCTGTAACTTGATAAATAGCACTTGTTATCTGATAGGGCAAGTTTTTTTTCATTTTGTTTATCTTCAGTATTGTCGTGTTACTCATTGTCCTTTTCTACACAATTTTGCCATCATCTTCTCAAATGCCATAAAATACATTTTGAGATTTAGATCAAAATTGCATTAAGTGTATATTTTAATTTTCAGGAACTTATTAGTGAGGACATAGGTTGCCCTTCGTTTTTTTAGGTCTTAGTTGATGCCTTTCAATACTGTTTTCTGTGAAAAGATCCTGGGCTGCTTTTGCTACAGCTTTATTTATAGGTACTTGATAACTTAAGTGGCCATTGTGATGCTATCTTTCTTTCCTAATTTTATTTTCCAGTCTTTACTGTTGTTATATAGTAATAGAATTTATTTTTAGATTGATCATGAATCTAGCTGCAATATTTCCATTATTTTTAATAATTTACAGATTTGCACAGTTTTCTAGAGTGCACTAGCAGGTCATGATACTTGTATTTTTTCTTTTGCAAACCTTTAGGCTTTTGAAGTTACTATTGTCATTGTTGTTATTGCACCAGCTGCGGTGTTCATGTACAAGTTGTGGTAGTGGGAATACTGGTCTCATTTTTTATTTAAAGGGGGTGTTTCCCCATTTAATCTGATGACGTCATCTCAATATTATCTTCAGTGATTAAATTAATGTCTAGCTCATAGTTGAAATTTAATAAATATTTGTGAATGAATGTGACTGAAGTTGGTTATGTTTCTCAGTAAGTATCATATTTAATCTTTAATGATTCTTTTTCCGAGGAAGTTCTTTTTCTGTCTTGGGAATTTTACAGTAGGATAACCAAAATGATTTCCTCTCAGATTTTCTGCTTACCTACAAGCCTGGTTCTGCTCCCTCGTATCTTCTCTGTTCTCACACTTATCAGCGTGCCTACCATCTCTCATGAGCAAATGGCAATAACATCTTTCTTTCTCAAAATAACGGTGGATATATACAAAGTGAAACTAGAAAGGAAAGGAAATCCTAAAAATTAACACAGATTTCACAAATTATAAGCTTCCAAATTCACCTTTAACCAGCCAGTTTTTTACATTATGCCAATTAAAACTGTAAAGGCAATTGTAAGAGAAGTAAAATTGTTCGGGTTATAGATTGTATTTTGACTTTGAATATTTGAATTTTATTTTGAATGAACATAGACTAAAATCACATTGGACCACTTATTAATTAACGACTTTGAGTACATATTAATGCATAAAAACTGTATTTTCTAATTTTCCAATTCATTCTCAGCCTAAAAAATTTGGAAAGAACAAAAAGTAAAATCACTATAATGTCATATAATCTATAAAATTGATAATATGCTATTGTTGACTTTTTGGTGCATTTTCTCTCACACGTTTATCTATATTTACAATTATTAACCAGGGACACTTTGGTATACTATTACTTATTCTTCTAAATAAATACAATATTTTTAATTGCTATATAATATTATACAGAATAGAGATTGAGAAACTATGGTCTGCAGCCCAAACCTGATGTTTCGTTTTTGTTTTGCATAGCCCACAATCACCAAAAAAAAAATGGGTTTTGTACTTTTAAATAGTTGAAAATATCAAAATAACAGTAATATAATATTTTATTACCTGAAAATTATTTGAAATTTAAATTTGATTTCCTGTCAATAAAGTTTTATTAGAACACAGCCACATTCATTTGTTTATGTAGAGTCTATGGCTCCTTTCCCACTACCATGGCAGAGTTGAAAAGTTCTGCCAGAAACTGACTCTCAAGGACTAAAATATTTATTATATCACTACCTACAGAGAAACTTTCCAACCCCTGCCATAGGTTCACAGTAATTTATATAACCATCCCCTTTTTGTTAAGTAGCAGCTCGGTGCCTATTTTTAATTGTTCACAGATGGTCACGTCGTGAACTTTTATCCTTGTGTGCTTTTATTTCAGCTGTACCCTCTCTTTTTCAAGCTTTTTTTCTCCTTCTCTACCTTCAGATCAGCTTCTACCTGTCCCTAAAGTCATAGGACAGTTATTCCCTTCCCTGCAAAGCCTTTGGTGTATCAAGACAGTATAAGACCAGTATAAGGTCCAATATTTCACAAAGCCGTAGATTTCCTTCTCTCATAAATGGTGGCAGTGTTAGTAATGAATACAATTTATACTTGTTAAGTGTTTACTATGTGCCAGAATTTATGCTAAACTCTTTACATGTGTAGGCCGTTTAACACTCTGATCAAATCCATAGGTTATATACAGTGATAATTTCAATTTTACATATATGACCACTGACTTAGGTGAATCAATTTGTCCCACGTTACATGGCTAGGAAATAGAAGAGAAGCTGCTAGAAGGTCACTTCCAGGTTTGCACCTTTCAAAGTGCATTATAGTTATAATTGTCTGTCTATGCAGACTCTTGGATGCCAGGCAACATGTATATTACGTCTTTGAACTCTTTGTGCCAAAATTGGTTCCTGATAAACGGTTGACCATAATAATATTGCATAATGAAAGAATGGAGACTGAAGGCTGGCATTATTCTCCAACATTCTCTAAATCCCTCGGCGATTTTATAATAAAACTATCAAAGACAAGATATGAGGGACAACTATTCAAACAAATGTTATTAGAGAAGACCATGTTCCTGATACTATTTAATGCATTATGAAACCATCTGATAGCAAGTGAAGAGATTTTAAATTAAGGCTGTCTTTATTTAATAGGAGGAGGAAGGATTTGAATATTTCCTCTTAGATTTAGGATCTGGGGCAAGCATTTGAAATAACCTTGGAGCTAATAAATAACAAAGGCTGAGCCTGAAGATAAAGACATTGATTAATATCACAAGATCTCCCTGTCAAAAAGTCATTTCAAGCTGGCAGTTTAACTTTAAAAATTATAAAATGATATTGGAATGAAGAAGAAGAGAAGAAAAGTGTCAAACGAAATGAATAGTTGTTTTTAAACAATAGAGCATGTAATCCTCTGTGTTATTATTTCACATTTCATATCAGATATGCTGATCACTATAACTATTGACATTAGTGTCAAAAGGACAATTATGAGTGTGTCACATATATTCTCTCGTTTGAGCAATAAAAATACTTGTCTCACTCAGGCAAACTACCCACAATTGTCTGAAATATCAAGGAAGACAATTTTAGAATGACAAAATCCACTGAAAAAGTCACCAATTGTGCTTGCTACATTCTCTAATAGATGAACAAGAATAGTAACAACAATAATAATGGCTTCTTCCAGCACCTAAATATCAAACAATAAGAGACTGGGTAAATAAATTGTGCTAGACCTTTACAGTAATTAGTATGAATTAATTGAAGCTGCTTTTGTAGAGAAAGTTAAACTATATTTGAAAAGACTAATTTTAATTCACATTAAAAATAAAGTTACAAAGCAGTATCAATGCTATACTGGAAAGAGTCTATGCCAATGATATATGGCTGATTATGTGCAAGCATAGTATCAGCGGTTAAAGTAGTTAGTTTCCATAGAGAAACCTCTGTCATTTTGTTCTTTATGCTTATTCATTCTCTAAATTCTATAATTTTTTGTGTAAAGATCATATTTTAAATATAAATGCATAATTTAAAAAATATGCATCAGAAGGAGCCAAGAGTAGTATCAACACATCATAAATGAAATAAATAATGTGAAAGATCTGCTTGAGGAACTTAACAAAAAAGTAAAAAATAAGATTTGAATACAAAAAATATGTACACAACAATATGTGTTACTTAGATGGATAATATCTATCCAAGAAATCTCTATTACTTTCCAAATATTCTGATTTTCTATATTATTTTGTTGTAAATGTCAAGTTCTGTTACCTTCAGGTAGCAGAACATAACCTTTAGAGTTTTCACCTTTTGATAGATATTAACCCTTTGATGTGGTGTAACATATACCTTCAATATTCATGGACAATTAGAATAATTTCTTTTTTTAAATCTTTATTCATTTTTGAGAGAGAGAGAGAGCACAAGTGGGGGAAAGAGAAGGGGACAGAGGATCTGAAGCAGGCTTTGTACTTACAGCAGAGAGCCCTATGGAGGGCTTAAACTCATGAACTGCAAGGTCATGACCTGAGCTGAAGTCAAACACTTAACCAACTGAACCACCCAGGTGTCCCAAGAAAGAATAATTTCCGGTATTAAAATAAGAACTTTAAAATCTATTAAAACAAAATGTAGTATATACCTGGTTGTTATTGGTTATCTTTTTTGGGTTTAAGCTAGAATTTAATGGTACCAGTTCAATGTTTAAGTTGCCATTGGCCAATGTAATTAAGAGCCATAGCCATGATAGTCTCAGCATGGAAACCTCATTTCTGAGTAACCTCTTTTTTTTTTTTTAACATTTATTTATTTTTGAGACAGAGAGAGACAGAGCATGAACAGGGGAAGGGCAGAGAGAGAGGGAGACACAAAATCTGAAACAGGCTCCAGGCTCTGAGCTGTCACCACCGAGCCCGACGCGGGGCTCGAACTCACGGACAGTGAGTTCATGACCTGAGCCGAGGTCGGACGCTTAACTGACCAAGCCACTCAGGCGCCCCTCTGAGTAACCTCTTAATGTGTATGTTGAAACTCATACACCAGGGACAAAAATTTTCCAACTAGCCCTCTGTTTTCTGAGTCCCATAGAAGGTATCAGTTGTGAACAGTATCTTTGCTTTCTTTTGACATTCTAAACAAGTCCTTGACTTCCCATTTATGGCCTTCTTAAAGCTGTATTCAACTGACCGACTTGTTGTTTGTTTATAGGGATATATGCCACTTTTTGTTTTTCTTGTTGTCATGTTTCCTTTTATAGTAGGGGGTGGGAGAGTAGCTTCAGGTTTCTTGAATAAACCAATTGCTTTACTCTAACCACTAATATAAATCATCAGTACAGACATTATTTAGAGAAACTCTTACTCATTTTACCTGATGACAGAAAAATACTAGTTAAAACAAGAACATTAAGAGGTGAAATGAAAGAGATACACCTACGTTAAAAAGAAGCATGATAGCAGTTCCAAAGTTACACAGTGCTGTTAGGTGTTTTGTGCTTACAACTCTATTTGCATTGTCTTCAACTAGCAAATACCTGCAATAATAATACCGATCTTTAAAAAAGAAAAATAACCTCCACCCAAGGTGCCTTTTGGGAAATGAAAGGCAGTGTCAGCAGTTCCATAGTGTGTTGAATTTTAATGAACTATAAACCCTTTCTGAGATTCTGAAAGTATTTATCTTATTCCCAGATAACCACAGCACTGTCAAGGCATAGCACACGCGGTCCCTGGTAATAGGAAAAATATGCCATGTAAATGGAATGACAGAGAAGTATACAGGGTGTTAAGTAACACACAACTCTTTCTTGTTGTGTTTTTACGAATTCTTAAGGTTATTTTCACACTCTGGCTTCTTATTGAATATGGTTGTGGTGAGCCACACTAACCAAGTCTCTTAACTTCTCCCCATATTTGTGGTCTGTGCACATATACTACTTTTTATTGAAGGCTTTTTTTTTCTGCGATTAGATATATATGTTTTTTAATATCCCAAGCTGTCTGTGCTAAACACCAGGGTAATTTTTCACAATATTGTTAGATTTGATCTGAACTCCTCATAAGAGTAAGACTTCATCTTTCAGTGAGATAATGAACCTCTTCTTCAATACAAATGAACCAAAGGGCATTCAAGATCTTTTAAATAAAACCTTTTTTTTTTGTTTTAGAGATGCTATACATTTATGATTTTATTTTCTACTTTTTTAGCAGCAATACACAGTATTTATTTTTATTGTAACTTCCAACACAATGAAATGATGCAGCATAAATGAATGCCTTTCATCATTATCTTCTATTTCTAGAAATATTCATAATTTAAATAATTATGTATCTTGACTTCATGCCAATTAAGTTTGTTCATCTAGGGACTGAATTTTAATGAGGTATTTGAATGAGTTTCCATTGATATGATCTTTTGACGGGACACAATCAAATGAGAAAGGTTTAATCTCCTATATTTTCATTTCTTCAACATTTGAAAAAGACAGATAAGACTCCCACCCCCCAACTATCACCAAAAAAAGTCAAATAGAAGCACTGAACAGAAGATGGGTTGGAGGCTGAATAGTTTAAGTGCATCCAAAGATCATTTACTTACTGACACTTGAGGTCAATATGATTTATCTCAAAAATATAATAGGAAATGTTAACCTGCCCTCTTAAAGAAAATTAAAATGAAAAACACAGTGGACAAGTTTTGTCATGGTTGAATTAGTTGGCTAGCTTTAGAGAAAGTATCCACTAAAATTACTGAGCTCAATAAAAAAAGAAAAGAAAAGAAAAAAGTGGGTGGGGGGGAAGGGCTAAATGGGGGATGAGCATTAAGGAGGGCACTTGTTGGGATGAGCCCTGAGTGTTAAATGCAGGTGATGAATCACTGGGTTCTACTGAAACCAATACTACACTATACGTTGACTAACTTGAATTTAAATAAATAAATTTTTAAAAAGAACTGATGGATATTGATAATATATTATCTATCTTCTAAGCAATGAAGGAAGATTATCTTCATGATAGCTGTATGCATTACCAGCGATCAATTCATCTACATGCAAGTGATATATTTAACCACTGTCATTATAAAAATACCATATAGTTTTATGAAGACAATTGACCATATTTGCATCTGGATTAAAGAAAATATAGGGGCGCCTGGGTGGCTTAGTCGGTTGAGCGTCCGATTTTGGCTCAGGTCATGATCTCCCGGTCCGTGAGTTCGAGCCCCGCCGAGCCCCGTGTCCGGCTTTGTGCTGACAGCTCAGAGCCTGGAGCCTGCTTCTGCTTCTGTGTCTTCCTCTCTCTCTGACCCTCCCCCGTTCATGATGTGTCTCTCTCTGTCTCAAAAATAAATAAACATTAAAAAAAAAAGAAAATATATTAATTTATACTTTTAATGGGAAATAGGCATTTTTGGAACTACGATGACAACCACAAGTTTTCAGTGTTTGTTGCTTTAATCTGAACATATTTTCCTCAATTGAATAAAAAATGTTTAGAAGGACAAAAACAAAGAAGAAGAAGGGAGGGAGGGAGGGAGAGAAGAAGGGAGGAAGGAAGGGAGGGAGAGAAGAAGGGTGATTTAATATGCTTCCAGTGTTAACTCTAGGCTACATGTGTCTCCTTGTGAATGGACAAAAAACAGTTCCCAGTTCCCGGGAGGAAGAGGATTTTATTAACTAAATGCCTAACAGCTGCCTCACAAGCATGAGCCTAGATAAACCAAACAAGCTGCAAATCTGTGCACCCTGCATGAAAGGCCACATAATACGAGCTGATTACTTTAGGGCTTGCATTAATGTGGCTGTGAATAAAAATAACCAACCAACAAATCCTTGCCTAATTTTAACAACTCCTGATGAGGGAATCTAAACAGATGGATCATTATGAGGTATGGGTTTATGATGATTTCGCATTGTGATCAAAGCCTGGGAGAATGGCCTTTGGAGTGGAGTCGGTGGTAAGGGAGGTAGAATTACTGATCCTCACCAAGTAAGAGCTCTAATCTCTCTTTAAAAAGCCAGGGATGTGATACTTTTATCCTAAACTGACAGAAACACAATAACTTTGTAGGAACAAAAGGAAGGGCACAAGACCTTTGATTTACTAAAGTGTAGTTTAATAGAGACAAGGTTTTTGTTGTAGAAACTCCCCAAAGGTAAACAAAATAGACAAACTGATATGAGCACCTGTTTGTAGAAATCCACCTTTTGTACAGGAATATTAAAAACCATCTCTTTAAGGAGAGTAATAATCCCTGGAATGTAATAGGCATTCCTCAACTACTCTTCGATGACTTAGCAGTACAAAACTCAGGGATTCACGTAGGTGGTCTTCGAACATCAAGTTTGGGAGTTGGAATGTGCCGAATTTTTCCCTTAATCATAATTTTGTGCCAAAGCTGATACATAACCTGAGGAAATAGTTTTTTGGAGGAAGATAGATTATGAAACTTTTATTCTGTAGGTTAAGGTGTAACAGCTATAGTCAGGAACATGTCACAGCACTGCATGCACATTGTCCTCTCCCCGATAGTCCTGTCCCCATGCACTGACCCCCAGTGTCATCAGGAGTCATTCTCCTGGTGAGAAGGTAGCACATTACTCACATTTGGAGGAACATTGCCTCCCCAGGCAGAAGATTCAGTTTGGTTCAATCACTCTTTCCGAGTCCTTTCCCAGAATCCTAGTCCAGAGTGATTATCCGCTGGTTCACAGAAGTGAGAACCCTATCCAGAAAGTGAACAATTTACGCTTTCCTTATCATCATTGCAATTCTATTTCCAATCTTCTCAAACCACAGTAAGATTGTCAGTACTATTTCAATTTCTTAGATGTGGAAGCCAAGATAGTTTAAGATTTTTCTTTGTATTCTTGGTAGGGAGCCAAATGCTATTTCACAGATGTGTTCAAGAGTAAAATGGCAAATAACAGAATAGGAATGCCGATCTATCTTATTAACAGCTTTTCTGTAGAGGCCCCAGCTTAGCAAATTTATTATCTGTATATTGTAGAATGTAATATAATTGGTTGGGTTTTCTCCTTGTGTAAGTTCCAGAAGGATGGTGAAAGTTTTAATGATATCCATTTCCTACTGATACACAATTAGATATATGTATCTAACTTGCATTTAATAGAGAACATTCCCCTGGATTGCTTTGAGTGGCTCACATGTCCTAGATAAAAGCATGACAGTTTTTTCAGTTTCCTGAACACATGTTCAGTTTTATCTGTACACAGGTGAGAAGAGCACATTATCTTTTACCATCAAGGTCAAAGATGATCATATCTTATATCTCTGGATAATATAAGAGATGTCTTAAAAATTGCTTTTCAGGCTCCTGGGTGACTCAGTCAGTTAAGCATCTGACTCTTGATTTTGGCTCAGGTCATGATCTTGCGGTTTGTGAGTTCGAGACCACATCAGTCTCTGTGCTGACAGTGCAGAGCCTGCTTGGGATTCTGTCTCCCTCTCTCTCTCTCTCTCTCTCTGCCCCCCTCCCTTGTTTGCTCTCTATCTCTCTCTCAAAAAAAAAAATAGAAATTTAAAAATAAAAAAATTACTGTCAGTAAATAGTTTACATGTCCAGTAGAAAAAAAAAATGTGTTTATGAAGTAAAGCCAAGCTTAGTAAACCTACAGCAGCAAGGGAGTATATCACTTAAAGTTAATAATGTCTCAGAATAGGAAATTAGGCAGGAGTTTCACCAGTGTTAGGGACTAACACTGGTAGAAAAGGTAGAAAAATGGTTGAGACTGAGCAGAGTTACTGACATAATTGTTTTGAATTGGTGTGAAAAGCAAATGATCTTGAAGTAAGTCTTAATAAGCAAACTGTTAATCTTGATAAATAAGCCTTTTAGTTGGTTTACAGTCTTAGATTCCAGGAGCAAATATTTCCTGGAGCAAGAAACTGGGTTAACTTTGTTTAGTCTGAGTATTGTTTAACACAGAAATAGGACCTTATTTTACTTCTGGTTCTCATGAATTTCATTTTCAATGTCCTAAATCATTCTCCAGTTTATTTTTAGTTTGACATATTGATAAATGTCCATTTTACTATCATTTATGACCACTGAGAAACTTAACTAAAGTCACCATGATACAAGTGTTTTTTTAAAAAATCCATCTTTTAATTCTCTCTAAACCTTCCAGGTATGATAAATACCTACTTATAAACGCATGGTAAATCCTTCATAGCTCTCCAATTGTAATAAAATAACTTGTTGGTAAATAGTTAAATAGAGAAATTATTTAATGGCCTTTAATGGTAATACAAGTTGTACAACACTAAGAAAATAGATCTTAAATGTTCTTATCACGCATACGAAGTAATTATGTGAGGTGATGGATATGTTAACTAACCCTTTTGTTCTTTTGTTGTTATCATTTCACAGTATAAGTTTGATGAAATCATCACTTTATAAACCTTACTTAAACGTACACAATGTTATGTGTCAATTACATCTCAATAAAGCTGAAAAAAATAAAACTCAGTTAAAATGTTTAAAAAAATTGTACAACGTCTGCAATGTGACTCTTAATTTTCAATAAGAATGTTAAAATATGTTCAGTGTTTCCAACGTGTCATGTTGAATGAGTTCGAGTATCATCTTAGATCTTGTGATTGTCAAAAAACTTTATGAAGTGAATGTTAGTGAGATGGCCATCTTACAAATGCAGAACCTTAAGAACTTACGTAAGTTGCTCAGATCACATATCTCAAGGATGGCAAAGGAAGAACACGAACTCAGGTCTCCAGGCTCTTGCCAGCATGGCCTTAGCACAGTGGGCATATTGTCCCCGTGAAACCAGCAGTCTACAAAGCTCATATATGTATATATGTGTGTGTATATGTATATGTATATGTATATATATGTGTGTATATATATATACACACACATATATATACACTTTTTTTAGTATCTTAACAATAAGCTTTACTAATCTTTCTTACAACATGAATTAAATATAAAAATGAGAGTTAATGAGGTATCATAAAATCCATTTATTTAAAAATACCAATTAATTCTACATTTTATAATACCACAAGTATTTGCAGTTTTAGAAGTCATTAGCTTTTACCAATTCATTTTGAGTTTTAGAAGCTCCAACATTCTTTATAAGAGATTGTTAAACTATATCATTTTGAAAACACATAGATACCCCTTTCTCATCAGCATCCTCCCCTAACACACAGCACATGTGCAAACACATATACATTTCATTCTTAGGAATTTTAGAAAATATCGTGGAGTTTTTAAAATATGAGTTAAAGAGCATTATGTTTCTTTTATACTTCATATGAATGTATGTGAATACGTCGTGATCAAATATTACAAAAGTGTACAACTAAATTTAATTTTAAAGCCTATCAACTCTGTATTTTGAAAATATGAGTCATTTATTTCGTTCCTCAAATACCATCATTTTATTTTCAGAGAATTTAGGTAGTGTTCTTTATATTCTCTCTTGCTTCCTCCAATAAAAACTTTGTCTAATCCCCCTCCCTGGCCCACATCATATCCCACATTTCCACATTCATATTGTGACCTATCAATCATACCTGTTCATTCACACGTGAATATCATTATACGTGAGATGCAATTATTACTTGTGTTTCTGGATGTCTGGTTAGACTTTCAAAGACTTTTAACTCATTTCAGTGGAGCAGTTATATCATTTTTCAGTGAAAATTTTAATAATTTCCTGACAACAGTAAATTCCATTTTTTACTATTTGTATTTTTAGAAGCAAGCAAAAGAGACAATATATAAAAGAGTTTACAGTAAGTGCCAAAGCTTTCTTGCATTTTGACATTTTAAAAGTTTGTTTGTTGAGCTGAGAAATTTCAAGATTATCACTAGAGCAGCTTTTAATAAGCAACTGCCTCTTCCCTATTTCAGGGATCTGGAAACTACACAGAACATATGGAACTTGCATACTAAACATGTGGAACAGATATAATGCCTGGCAAGTGTTATCATTTCCAAAAACAATGAACTAAATGGCTGAATGAAACCCTAAAGCACATAGCTATTGGATGGCAGAGTAGTCCTATCAGTGGCCTGAAGTAGTTACAGTAATAGTTTAGGAAAAAGAAAGACAAATGGTAATTTGTGCGTGTGTGTGTGTGTGTGTGTGTGTGTGTGTGTGTGTGTGTGTGTGTGTTTGAATGTTTGGCCATGTGTGTTAAATATGAGCTAGTTAAGTCTATACACTTTGAAATGCAGCAGTTAGCTAAATGGTTTCTGAAAAGCAGTGTATACTTTTTCTCCAGCCACCTTTAGTTGCCTGTTCATTGTCACAGTCGCACAAGTAATTTGTTATAAATTCTTATCCTATATAATAATAATGATACATTGTTCATAGAGCTAGGCTTGCAAGACATAAGAGTTGCCTCATATATATTCCCACTTCTCTTTTGCCTGATATAATCCCCATTAGTAGTCCCATTTTTCATTCAAGAGAACTGAAACCCATTAAATGTAAGTAATTTTTGGAAAGCGTTCTCAGAATTAGATGTCTGGAATTTGTCTTCCTACACCATGTCCAGTGTTCTTTCTCCCCGAAAATAACTACCACACCTCGGCCATTCCTGCCCACTTATCCATGGGAAATGGGATAATGACTTTGGAGCATTTAAATCAGACCTCGAATTGGGATTCTCGACCTGGACCTGGAGATTCTAAGGATGAAGTAGAATTTGTAATGCCCATCTATGAACCTTCTCTCTTTCCGAACTTGACTGTGGAGCTCAATGTTTAGCTAGCTATATTTAGAGATAAAATGATTGTTACAAAGATTTTGTTACCAATAATGATTCCCATCTGCACATAAGCCAAGAGGACAAGCCTTTCTAATGTTACTATCAGTAATGTTTGGTCCTTTTTTGTTTCCACCTGACATCATGGAAAATGCAATGTCGCCAAATTCTCAGAATATCAGAGTTATTTTGTGTTGTTAAACTGAATGCATGCTGCATAAATAAAAAAAAAATGAGGGGGAGGGGTGGTTGTATTTTATGCAGTGACAGAGTTTTGTCAAGTGGTTCCAAAATAGAATGTGATTGCTTCCATATGCAGCACTTATTATATTCCGACAAACTTACATCTCACAGGACATGGCCATTCTGTAGAAAGAGAAGTTATTTAAAGAAATGGAACATCTGTGTTTTCAACACTTGAGCTATCAATGAGCGATTAACTCTTTGTTTAGACACTGAGACCTTTAGAGAAAGAGCAATTTAAATATCTATCGGAAACTGTATTCCGGTTTGTTTTACCATATTTTTTTAAATTACTAATTTGGGTTTTCTGTAACCTTTTCGTAAGCTAAAAAAAACTTGTGATTTTTTACTATGCTAAATAGAGCTAGGCCATGGCTATAAATAACTCCCCCATTCTGTAGTCACACAACCTTTTTTAACAGCTGCAATTGTCATAACGTTGACACAAGGGTGTGCATGCTCATAATTTGCATGTTTCTCAGGCAAAGGTTTTTTAAGGAGCTAAACCAATCCGTCATACTGTTTATAACCAGTATGCTAAGGGTGATTGAGTCTAGATGTACACGGTTTTCAGAACTTTGCCCATGCTCTTTCCTTTCCCTGGAATTCGCCTGTCCCTCTGTAGTCTGGCCAAATCTGCTAAATTCTGCAAGCCCTGATTTACAGGTTATATCCTGTGTGAAGACCTTCCTCACTTTGTGGGTAGTTAACCCTTCCTTCATTCTACTCCTACAGCACTGTGCCAAGCCTCAGTTCGCAAATTCAGTCTATACAGTATTTCCAGTTGGTCTCTCCACTTGGCTGGTGAATTCTTTACCAACTGGGGTCTTTGGCATTTATCCTCAAATGTTGATATGCACAGTAGGTGCCTAGAATTGTTCAGTAAAATAAACAAATGACACAGAGCATAACACCATTCTCAGAAAAAGTATCTTTCTCAGATAGTATCATTCTGACTCTTTCCTGTGTCAAATGCAGTTCTGCATCCTGGTGTCACATTTTTCTTTTCCTTATGGTTTTTCTTAATTCACCCACCTAATTTTCAAAAGGTTTCAAAACTTTCAAAAGAAGGTTTCATCCTTCTTTTCCCGTGTCCATGAGTCCTAGTTTTTATAAAATATATTAAGAAAGTAAACAAATAACCTTTACCCTCTTTCTACCAGTTTTATTTTTTTTTAATTTTTTTTAACGTTTATTTATTTTTGACAGGGAGAGAGAGAGAGAGAGAGAGAGAGAGAGAGAGAGAGAGAGAATGAGGGGGGGAGGGGCAAAGAGAGGGAGACACAGAATTTGAAGCAGGCTCCAGGCTCTGAGCTGTCGGCACAGAGCCCGACGCGGGGCTCGAACTCACGGACCGGGAGATCATGACCTGAGTCGAAGTCGGACACTCAACTGACTGAGCCACCCAGGTGCCCCACTACCAGTTTTAAACATATTTTTTCCTCCTCATCTTCAGTATAAATGGTCTCTGTTCCTTAAGTGTTTCACCCTTTCACAGACCCCATGTGGTTTTTATTTCCATAGTTTGCTTATCCTTCCATCAGAAAAGGTCACCCTGGGGGGTGGGGGTGCCTGGGTGGCTCAGTTAGTTAAGTGTCTGACTTCAGTTCAGGTCATGATCTCGCGGTCCGTGGGTTCGAGCCCTGTGTTGGGTTCTGTGCTGACTGCTCGGAGCCTGGAGCCTGCCTCAGAGTCTGTGTCTCCCTCTCTCTCTCTCTGCCCCTCCCCTGCTTGCACTCTCTCTTTCTCTTTCTCTCTCTCTTCTCACAAATAAATAAGCATTAAAAAAATTTCTTTTGTTAAAAAAAAAAAAAAAGAAAGAAAAGACAAGGTCTCTCTGGGCCTGTTGCTTCTAGCAGGCAAGTTCATTGACACACCCCGTTGGCCTCCCTCATCCTCTGCTTAGGTACTATTGGCATTCCGATCCCAGAGCTTAAGCTCCAGTCCGCAGTAATGTGTATAGCCTGCAGCAGCATTTTCTGTTACTGAGGATAATAGTCTTTTCTTATATCTTATTGTCAAACATTATAAAAGATTGATAGTACTGCATGTTGGTGAGAGAATGAGGGCGTGCTTCTGGAAGAATAATTGGAACAACTTTGTGCGGGGTCATGTGTATCAAAGAATCTCAGAGTGTGTGTTCCCCTGAACTGATTCCATGGGTAGGAATTTTCCTAGCCTGACCAATGCACGTTCATGACCAAAATGTCCACTGCGGTGCTGTTTAGAATAGTGGAAAAAAATGGAAACCACCTAAATTCCAACCATAAGGAATCATTCATATAAACACTGATCATCTATACAATGAAATATAGTTTAGCTACTTAAAGTTATACATATTGACATTAAAATGGATTTTCTTATAGAAACAAAGACTCAAGGGGTAATAAAATGCCACTTTCATAATAAAAGTATATATTTATGTAGTATACAGGTAAAAGCATTAAGCTATACACAATAATGTTAATATTATTTGTCTCTAAGTGGCAGAATACAACTATGCTGTTATTTATCTTACTGCAGATATATATTTACATATTATATATTTAAATATCTAATATACAAATATATATTATATATTTAAATATCTAATATATAAATATATATTAGATATTTGTGTTATATATTTTATATATTTATAAATGTACTTATATATTTTAACATATACTTCATATATATGTATGTACATATATATGTATACGTATATATACATATATACGTATATATATATATATATATATATATATATATATATATATATATATATGGTGCTTGGGTGGCTCAGTCGGTTATGTGTCTCTCGATTTCCGTTCAGGTCATGATCGTAGTATCATGGGATCGAGCCCATGTCAGGCTCTTCCCTGAGCATGGAGCCTGTTTAGGATTCTCTCTCTGTTTCCCTTTGTCTCTCTTCCCCTCTCTCTCTCTCTCTCTCTCTCTCTCTCTCTCTCTCAAAAATAAAAAAAAATAAAAGTAAATTATTTTTTAAAATATATATTTATATGATATGTAAATTTAAATTTAAACATTTACATATTTAACATTTAAATACTATATTTAATGTGTATTCAAATTCCACTAAACTGAACTTTATTATATAGCTAATGAAAACAACTAAGATTAAGAGACCATTGGGTTGCCTATGGAGAAGGTATGAGTTTTAACAGACATTCTTGAAGAGCGGGTAGAAAATGTATTTTCAAATGGTCTGGTACAAAGGGGCCGTGGTCACAGCCCTGGGAATTGGTGTCAACATGGATCCCGGGTAGCAATACGTACAGCTGCATTCTAAAGAGCGTGAACATGTTGTTAGCTCTCAAGCAGTGGGGAACAGGGCAGGGAAGAGCCCTAGAATTAATACAGAACGGAGGGTCACCTGTCATTGGGCTTTGAAGGGCGCAGAGGCTGAAGACTGAAGACAGTGAATGCAGGAACTTGGGGTGTGTCCTCCGTGATCACTCGAGTTCTCTCAGCTGTTCATACCAGTGGCAGCTGGGGGACAAAGTAGTGTGGCAGACAGACACGGACCCAGGATGCGAGAACAATAATAGCATCTAGAAGCCAAACACCTGGGGATGAATTTTAAACAGCCTGAGTCTCTGGCCAAACCTGTGGTTTAGAAGCCACAGCGAGGCATGAGCATAGAGCAGCTAGCCCATGGCTGTGGGCACAGAGCCCAGCGACACCACAGAGAGCATGTTGGGTGAAGGCAAGGTCAGATACGAAATCATAAGTAAGGGAAGGAAACAGAGGCAAGAACCGGATCCACAGTGGAAAGTCTACAATCTGTGTTCTTCAGGTCACAGGTGGGTGGCAAAGCCCAGGACCGTCCCCAAGGTGATCATTTATTTGGGACGTGAAGTGGACGTGAAGCTGACGAGTCTGTAATGACATTGAAACGGAGCATTGTAATGCAGGAGCTGCTTTAAAAAAGAATAAGTCAAATGATTTGAAGGAAATAACTGTTCTTGGGGAAAACTGACAACCTTGCAAAAGAAATAATTTGGCAGAATAATTTGACAAGGTTCTTTCCAAGTAGAGGGAACTGCACGTAGTGATGTGTCCTGTTTACAGGGCTTGGACCACTTTTAAGATATTTCCTTGTAGGTTTTTCTCCCTAGTATCCATGATTCACAACACTTCTAGTTACATGGCTCAGCCCTTTTATTTTAACCTTTTCTTTAAAAAAAAAAAAAAAAGGAAAACAGCAATTAACAGTTTTCATTTAGCATCTTGATCTCTTGTTAAAACAGAATTTGCAAAAAGCAAAATCAAGACTGGCGGGCAAATATAAAGTGAACATGTAGGATCTCTTATTTCATTTCACTTGTCAATCAGACCAAAGAAAGTTGTTATGACCAATCCAGGAAGCATTTGGAAAATTAAGTATGGGTGGACCATGCAACAAATAAATACTAGGTTAAGATGGCTGAGTTTGGTTAAAAAAAATGATAAGTGTTCAAAAGGCCCTAAGTTTGGATTTATTTCAGGAAAAAAAAAATTACCTCTGTCAGAAAAAATAATTACATTAACAAGTAAAGAAGTGACTTAACTAAGTTTGAGAGCTGTACTCAATAGTCAACAATAGTTCAGCCCTGAACCGTAGATAATCCTTAAGTGGCCATTGTTGCCAAATGACATTTGAGTGATGGGCCACATCCTTTGCACTGTATGACCAAGTTTTAGATAATTTTTCTGATGCTCTGTACCTCTATCATTTGTTTTCCTTGCTTTATTTTTTATTCTCCAAACTGAGGGGTTTAGATTTCCCTGGGAAAAGCTGTTATACTATTCGTGCTTCTTGGGTTGAAAAATGTGCCCTGGTTTGAAATGGAGAAAGGTTGCCTGCTGCTAACAAGTTAAAGTTGATGAATAAATGCAACCTCCGATAAAATTTAGCCTTTATGTGATAAGAGAAAGCCCCTGCTACTATCTCTGAATATTTATCTCTAAAATATTAATCACAGCTTGCCTTGAACATGCAAAGTGACAGCTGTGCAAAGTTGTTTTTGTGCCTTTTCCTTTACAAGTAAAATAACCGAGACAGGTGTAGATGTTGTTGTTGTTTTAATGTTAAAACACTGACTACCGTCAGACTCTGAATGGGGAAACTGGTAATGGTGACCCATTTATGTTCCCTTATAAACCCAAAACTCTATAATGTCATAATTTTTAAAGCATATGGTTGCTTCCACAAAGATGAATTCAACTACTACCAATGTAAAATTTTTTAATCTATTATAGATCTTTTCTTAAATATCAGTGAGATGAATCATAGCTTCATTTCTTTTTTATTTTTCCCTTGTCAATAATATTCTTTTTCTTTCTAATATTTGCCTTTCAACTTCTAGGACATTCCTCATATCAAGTCCAATCTGCTGAAAAGAAATTAGTACAGAGTATCTCAATGAGATAACTAAAGAAAATGTCCTCATTCTCTCATCAGCACCATCCCCTTTCTCCACATGTAGCATATCAAAAGTATTAGGTGATAACAAAAAGAGAGAATCTCTGGTTAGTAAAAATAGAGCTTCTAATCCATGAGATAAGTATGATTTATGCTGTTCTATGGCCTAGAGCTTTGGTCTAGTGCTTTCATTTTACAGAAGCCAAAAAAAAAAAAAATAGGCATAGATTCAGAAAGATACGATTTTGCCAAGGTCACATAATCAAAGGTTGGTTCTAGAACTGTGTGTTGCCTCTCGGTATGGACACTATTACATATTTAGGAAATTAGTCTTCATAATTATATTTCTTAGATATATTTTCAAGAATCCCAGGGAAGGATGCTGCAGTATATTTTCTCGCAACAAGAATAAGATAACACTGTTCCTAGTTAATGTGCACATTGACCTTGAGCCTTACCAGTTTTAATGAGTTTGTGTGCCTATCCAAGGGTACAAACCTTTAGAAATCCACTGAGCATTCTGACACGCTCCATGATTAGTCTGATAAAGGAAAGAACAAATTCGAGGGTCTCATACTGGTCTTTAATTATCGTCTCCAGTTTCTCACAAGGAAGCCCTTCTGTTCCTGCCTGCACAGTCTGAAATGCTATATTTAATCTTTATTGGTTTGCACCCAGAACTAACCTCATGGTGTCTATTGCTGTTGCCACAGGGGCATGTGTTCACGGTCAACACGGACAGCTGTCATTTTTTTAAATCAACTTTATTGAGGTATAATTTCCATACAATGAAAAGCACCCATTTTAAATGTATGGGTCAGTGAATTTTGACAAATGTTTACACCAAGGTAACAACCGTCACAATCAAAATACGGTACAATTCCATCAACCTATAAAGTTCTGTGACAGCCATCAATTTTGATTCTCATAGAATGCTTGCTTAGACACTTGGCCTTTTGCCTGTCTCAGATGGTGCTGTTAAGCCAGGCTTGCAGACTCTGAGAATCTTTTTAAAATAGAGCACAGGTGTGAATGTGACACAATAGAGCCTGGGTCCTATTTTAAATGACTGAATCATTACATCACATATTGTATTTTGCCCTTGGCAGTGGTTCTTATTTGAAGTGAGCCTCCTCACATACACATCTAATTCTGTGATGCCGTGTTTGAAATAGGAGGAAATGCCTCCCCAAATCCTTCTAATGATCAGTTTCTGCCCTCAGGCTAAAAAGCTTATGCATATTACTAGCTATTAAAATGGGTCATCCCTTTTTAGAAAGATGACTGGGTGGTTTGGTTTATCTTATGGTCTCAAGACCGCATGTCGTGGGTGACAGGTGCAATCATTTTATAGGTGTGGGGTTGCAGGCCTCGCACCGCAAATGCTTTTTACTTAAAGTCACCATGACAGAAACTGAGTTATCTTTCCTTTGGGCCAATGGTGACATCTGAGTGGTGATCGCAAAGACTGAAGAAACAGGCTTGTGTTGCTGAGGCTAAAGGACAAAGACCATTATCATTATATAAAAATAAAGTAGCTAGATATTCCTATGGAACAACTGTATCACAAATATTTCAAAACTTCCATTTTCTTTCAGACACCTTTGCCTTGCTTCCTAGAAAATAAAAGCAAAATGTTAAAGATAGATACAAATAATCAAGGAAAAATAACTTCACTGATATCATTCTGTTCATTGGTTATTGGAAAAGCTTCATTAAGTGCTACTCCCAAACTCCATTTTCTGTTTCTTTTTGCCCTTTTTAAATTTTTTCATTGAAGACAACCTTATTCTATAAAAAGAGGGGAGGAATAGAACATAAAGTCAGAGAACTTGATCTGTTCCCACCAAATATTAAGCTATTTCGTGTTGACTGATCCATAGTTTGAGGCCTCTATGAGTCATTGAAGCCGCTACAAAAACGCGTATCTTTGAATGTTTTCGCTAACTTGGAATGAATAGAATAACGTTTTAAATGCAAATAGATCATATATCTTCTGCAAATATTTTGACCAGGCATTGGTATCTTGCCTCCACCATTAGTACAAAATTACATAACGCATATGTTTTTACCTCTTTAGTGTACTGCTGGAGAGATACAGTTTCTAAATCCATTTTAATTCCTGCTTTCCACACTCTTTCAAACTTTAGGGACTAAAATCATTAGTAAATTTGATGATGAATATTCCATTTTAAACCAGAATTTAGAGTTGGGAGGTGAGGGTAGAAATTCGGAGCTAAATGAAGACAGGTAGGGCCTTCGCATCTTCCTTAATCCCTAATAAAGTAACCAGTGCCTCTTTGAAACTAATTAGGTGACCATCCTAAATCTGTGTCTCCCTTTGGACTCCCCTCCCCTTGTTTTCCTTTTATTAAAAAAATTTTTCAGATAAAAAAATAACTTTTTTAAAGAAGAAAATATGAGAAAAATGTTTAAATGTTTACGTGTATGCTTTGGAATCATGCAGACCTGGCTTTAAGAATTCTATGACCTTGAACATAGCCTCTTAATTTTATCATCTATAAATGGGGATAGATAACAGGATTATCTTGAGAATTAAATGGGATAACACAGGCAATTTGCTTAGCACAGCACTTGCTACTCAATAAATGTTAGTCATTAATGCTATGAGGTTTATCATCACCATCCAAGGGCAACACCAGAATTACAGCAGAAAGAGTAGTAGAAAGAGACCTTGATAACAGGCAGCACTAGTCTGGTCACTTCATCTCCCTGAACTTTTGTGTCTTCATCTGTAAAATGGAGATAACACTCATTTCCTTAAAGGGCTGTTATATGCCCTAAATTAGACGATGACGATATCCATAAAAAGCACCAGGAATAGATGGTTTAGTAATCAACAGCCTTTGTCCAAATCCAAGGGCAAAGTTAGTCAGACTTTTTGCCAGGCTTACGTACTGAATGAATGAACTATTTTTCTCTTTACATGTGTGTATGTGTGTACACATGTGTGTACATGCGTCCATATGCATGTATGTGTGGGCATATGTACATATGTGTATGTATGTGTATGTGTGTGCATATGTGTATGTGCGCACATATATATGTATGTATATGTGTGCATATGTACGTATGTGTATATGTGTGCATATGTGTATGTGTGCATGTATATATGTATGTATGTGTGTGCATATGTATTGTGTGTGTGTGTGTGTGTGTGTGTACATGTGTGTATCAGCCACCATGATGCCACCCTAATACCACTACTTTTATTTTTTCAATTTACCTTCTTGGCTTCGTTCCACATTATAGTTCATCTTATGTGACTCATCACTTCTTACTATTTTGTCATCAATTGTTTTGTTATTTTTCCTTCATACCCACATGAGCATTTATAAAGTATAGATATTACCCACTTCCCTATTATACTAAATTGAATATTTTTCTAATCGCTTCCTTTTTAGTGTGTGAATAAATAAAAGTATATCATCATCATCATCGTCATCATCAACAGCATCATGATAAAATAGCTGTAATGTTGTTCTCTTGTTTTGAAGCTGGTTATTACTCTTACATAGATCTAGTAAAATTACACTTTGTTACCTGTTTGATTTTTTTCCATAATTTGATATCTCTTTCTTATTTGATTCTGTCATCCTTCTAGAGCAAAATTTGCCCAAGAGTGCCCAGTGTGGCTCTAGTCCCCCCCCACCCTTCACCAGCGTTCATTGATTTGTTTTCTTCTATCTTTTTCAATACATAGGTTATGCTAATTGGCATGTCTTTGTTAGTTAGATTGAACATTTTATCATTTTATCATTAGCAATTTTTATTTCTTGCTTTGTAAATAGCCTTTTCAGGATCTTACTGTTTTTCAAGCGCTATTTCTCACAAAAGTGTTGAGATCACGTGCCTTACCAGCTGTCCGACCATTCAATTTAAACTACATCACCTGCCATAGAGGTTAGCTGATTTGGTCTTCTGCTTAGAAGAAACTCAACTGATCTGTTTGTTCTTTAATATGGTTCAAATTTTACTATATCTTAAACAACTTTTCTGATTTTCTGTTAGGCAGTATTACTACCATAGGGGTGTCATTTTGATGAGAAATTTGGTCACAGAGGGGTCAAGGTTCACCAAATATAAAACGGTGTAACTCTAGTATATTGCTTATTTTCCCAGTGAGAAAGTAGAAGCCGACAGCGGTTACATTAGTTGTCCAATGTCACAATCTATCCACAATCCCCTGGGGCATGATTGAACACATTGGATCCCAAACATGTATTGTGTGAGCCAACAGCACAAGCATCTCCTTAAAACTTGTTAGAAATGCAAATTTTTGAGCCTCCACCCCAGAGATACTGAATCATAACACCTGAGAATGGGGTCCAGCAATCTTTGTTTAATTAGCCCTCTAGGTAAGCCCTCTGATGGTTTCCTTTTCTCCCCCCCTCCGATATTTTCTGTGGTTTGAGAACCGCTGATCTTATAGTCTTTTCCCCTTTGGGTTTTTGCTAACAGAATCTTGATTTTGTTCATTTATCAAAAGACATTCTATCCAGAGAGGGTGAACAAAGTCCTAGGACAGGCTTTCTCAACCTTGGCACTATTGATATTTTGGGCCAGATAGTATTTGCGGGGGAGGGAGCTATTCCTTTGTTCCATCTTTTATTTTAGGATGCATAATCACATTGTTGCCCTCTCCTTACTAGATTCTAGTAACAACCCCCTTCAAGTTGTGATAACTAGCAATGTCTCCAGGCAGTGCCTAATGTTTCCTGGGGAGCAGCCCCTCCCCCTTCTCCTAATGAGAATCACTGCCCTGGGGGATGATTCATAATCTGAGCATCATAACCCCATTTCTAATTGCCTGTGATGGAATTCTAGGTATATGACCTAGTTCTAGTCAGTGAGACCAGAGGGGAAGTCTTTTGAGAGGTTCTCAGAAACATTTTTATGTCCGGTAAAATTGAAGATGTCCACGAGGAAACCTTCTTTCTTCCTTCTCTTTGAGCATTATCTTCTGCGTATGTGATGCTTATAGCTACGGCAGCCCTTGCTGTCTTATAGGAAATGCCTACAAGATCAGAGGAAACTGGTCATAATTGAGCTACTACATCAATTAGTCCAGGAAACAGCCACCATCAGTCCTCCTGTTATTTGAGAAAATAATCTATTGTTTTTGTAATCTTTAGTTGATTTATGTTACTTGGAGCTAAAACATCTTGATATATGCACTATGACTGGAAATATTGCATTTATAAATTCTGGTAAATGGGAAGTTAGTATATATCTTAGACCTTCTCAAATAACCAAACTGCAGCAAGCTACAAATATAAATAACATGAAACAATACTGAACTATACAGAAAGATAATCTGAAAGTAGTTTATGCATGAACAACATTTTCTTATGTGTTTATGTACGACGTTTGTCTTCCAATAGCAATGAAAATGAAATGCTCCAGAAATCACATTCAGATGTCTATATTAGGAAAATTCCATTAGAATGAGCTATTTTAGAGTAGAGTACTGCCATTATGCTGGATCTCGGTGGTGGGGAGGGGGGTTGTTAGTTAATATATGCCCAGGTGTCTTTGCTGTTCAATGATAATGAAATTTTTTGTGATATTGAACATCACTGAAATGTAATTTTATCTCTTTAGTGCACATTGTTCCTTTTTGTTGTTGTTTTAAAATAATTGGCCTCAAAAATAATACTTAAGTGCATAGAAGAATGGAAAGTTGTACACTTTGATTTGCATACTTCATAGTCTAACATTTGAATGAATAAAAATACAACCCCAGTGCTTATAATTTAGTCATCTGTGTTTATAAAAAGAACCTTTTAGGAGGTAAAAAAATGAGGAATAAGTTTTGGTTACTATAAAGACAAAAGCTAGATAGTATAGTTTATTTAAAACTAGCAATAACAACAACAACAACAAATAAACTCGTGTTGGATATGGATTAGGATTTAGCTTGCTCCTGTCCTATACACATAATGATAAGATTCAACTCTCAGACCGAATTAAATTAACATGATGGTCACATGAATTCATCTTGATGAACTTGTGCACACATAATTCTCAATGGGGAATCTCTGCCTGATGTTCCCCTCTCCACTTGCTCAGTCCACAATCCCATCTTCATATTCTGAAATCTAGGAAATAAGTTATCAAGTTAGCCACAGACAGCACACCCTACATAAAATAGTAAGAGGAGGGGAGGCAGAAGGAGAATTAACTAACATATGTCAATAAATATGACACGATAAGGAGGCAAGAAAATAAAAATAGCTGCTCCAGTCTCGATTTCTGCAACTAATCATAAGGCTATCAGTGCACAAAAGGGTCCCAATGGATCTCCTGCGTTCCATATAAATTATTTTTTCCTAAATGTTATAAAGTACTCTGTTTTCACTTGATAGTCAAGATCAATCACCCAGGTAATGTACTAATTAATCACCTTTTGTCTATTTTTAATAGTATGAGCAGTCTGAAATAGCCAGGTGGCAGGCAGTCTCAAGAGAGCCACTACTGTAGTCACTGATCTAAGGATTCTTATTTAGGTTTAGGTATTTAAAAACCTCTAAAGTAGCAAAGCCCAAAGTGGCAAGCCTATTGAAGCCTCTGCCCAATCAGCCAAAGTCCGGCCTTCAATAGCCTCTGCATTTCATGTGTCATTGGTTGATAACTGCAGTAACTGTTTTATGACATTTCATGGATTTACCAGTGTTCTGTCCTCACTGCCTGTAAACATAGCTGTCAGAAAACTAATCCCAATGTCTTTTTTCCTTAAGGAGCTGCTGCCTTCAATGACTTCTACTAGCTGTTTGTGCACTGGCCAGGATTCCTAATTGCAGACAACAGTCTCACCTCGGTCTAGTTTAGGCAGAAATTTTTTAAGAACACATTGGAGAAAAAGAGAAACAGACTCTGGTGGGCCAAGAGCATTTTCCTATATCCTGTTGCTAAATTGCCAGCTCTCATCACCCCCAGACAGGAGCTGCTGCCTCTATCATAATCATGTATCACTGTATCACAAAACTACTACCCAATTGCTGGCTCTAAAACCACACACTGTCTACCATAATCAGGGAGCTCCTCAACAGGAAGTTGCTTTCATAGTTGTTTGCTCCTGGAACATGATGCCTGTTCCTAAAGTACATCATGAAAAAAGGGGGGGTACCCCAAACCCTTCCTCATTCCCTCCAGATGACTCACCTCAAAATCATTCCCTTGGGTATACTTGATTGTGGAACCCAACTCACTTGTATGTGTCTTAGTATCAGGGAAGGCTGGGAAAAGTAGACTTTTTCTATTCTACTTTGGGAACTGGTGTCTACACTGTTGGGAACTCTCAAATTATGGAGCTTGGGGACAGCTTATGAATGACATATCTCCAAAGCATCAATGCTTCCCAAAGGTCATCTATTGCCCACTCAAACTTAACATGTTAAACTGTTCAGGTGCTGGAATTTCAGGTTCCCTAAGCTTTTCTTTACCCAGTTTCCATTAACCGTCTTTCCAATAGACAATAGTGTCACAAATTTTTTTATTGATATAGGAGCAAAGGTATCTCAGTAACGTCACTGATTCCCAATGTTGAGCAAGGAATCTCTTAACCATGCCCTAAATTTACTTTTAATCTTGTTTATATAACTATTCTCCTCATTAAATTTAATTGTTATTGATGACATTAAACAAATTTCCAATGACTTTATTTTAAATTAAAAAAAATTTACAAATTACCGGAGCCTGGGTAGCTCAGTTGGTTAAGCATCCAACCTCAACTCAGGTCATGATCTCACGGTTTGTGGGTTTGAGCCCCACCTCGACTTTGGGCTGACAGCTCTGAGCCTGGAGCCTGCTTCAGATTCTGTGTCTCCCTCTCTCTCTGCCTCTCCCCTACTCACTTTCTGTCTCTGTCTCTGTCTCTATCTCTGTCTCTGTCTCTATCTTCTCTCTCTCAAAAATAAACAAACAATAAAAAAAAGTTAAAAAATCACAAATTAGACACTAGTTTGAATTTAATGTAAACCTGACTTCTAGGACCATCATAGACACATTTTCTTTTCTCTGCCCTACATCTAAGATCTTAATATCTCTTGACTCTATTTACTTATTTCCATTTTGCAGTCTCTGGCATTCATTTCCTGCTTTTCATTTATTTTTTTCCCTAAAAATTACTCAGCAGAATCCTCTGAACTTGGTTTCAATCCTTGCTTGTCTGCCCTATATACCACCACACTTTACCCACATGCAAATCTATCCATGTCACTTCCTTTTAAAAAATATTTTAGTGGCTCATCCGTACCAAGATGGTATCTTCCAGATAGGAAGGTAGGGATCTTGTGTCCTCCATAGTTTGATTCCTATCTTCCTGAACACCCTTCGCTCTTACTAGTTACCCAGGTAGACTCTAATCGGTGAAATAGAAATATTTAATTTTCCATATATGGTCAACTATTTTATGAATCTAGGCCTTTGAACATGCTCTCTCTTTGAACATATTCTCTTTGCTTGGAATGTCCCTTCTTTCAAACCACATATTATTATTTTATGATCCCTTGAGAAGTCTTCCCTGGTCTACCTGCCTAGGATTATTCCGTTGCTCTCTGGGGTCTCTCCACTCGTGCATGCCGCCATTACTGTGCTCACCTCACTGTGTTTTTGATGGGTGGTGCTTGTCATTATTTATCAACATCTGTGTCCTCCCTTCAAATTGAGCTCCTAGAAAGAAGTTGCCTCATATCCTGAACCTCCAGAGGTTGGCATGGTGCCTGCCACATATTTTAAGCTCTACCATTTCTTGTTAAATGAAAAAATAGATGACCAGTTTATGGCTATATGCTCACCTGATACTTATTTTTCCTTGTAAGATTTAAACTTAGAGATTTTAAAACCATGGCTGATATTGGTTAAATAAGCTTAATAGTACAAAATAGCCATTTTAAGAGATTTGTGGATGCTAAATTAGCCACTGGAGGGAGCCCATATACCATGAATTTAGAGAATCATTACCACTTACAAACTATGTTAATTAAAGATAATTATAAAGTAGATCTTTAAATTTAAAATAAGGTGAGTTTTGCAGATCTAAAGTAATAACTAAACCTCTCTGTGAGCTGGAAGGAAATCAGATAAAAGTCCAAGTTTGTTTTGATCTGAAAGACAAGTTATAGAAGATAAGGAAGATGGCAAATGGGAAAAAAATAGGAAATCCCAAAATCAGAGGCGTGTTTATTTTTATTTATTTTTAAGGAGATTTTTTAAATATTTATTTATTTTGAGAGAGAGAGAGCTTGAGCAGGGGAGGGGCAGAGAGAGAGGGATACAGAGGAGCCCAATGCAGGGCTTGAGCCCACGAACCACGAGATCATGACCTGAGCCACAACCAATAATCAGATGCTTAACTGACTGAGCCAGGTGCCCCCCGCCCCAAATCAGGGATGTTTTTAGTGCAAAACATCAGCTGAGCATTTTTCTTTGTATTTATGACAATAGTCTTTAAACTTATTTTTTAAGAAACATGTTTTTGAACCAGTGATATTAGATGAATAGACCAATTATAAATACTAGTCTTAAGATAGTATTAGTGATATTTGGAGTGGTTTGTTATTAACTCCGTGGCCTAAATTTTTTCATTTTAATTAATTATTGTAGAGATAAAGACATTGAGTTTCTTGTTATATTTTTGAAAGTGAACTAAGTCAGAAATTTTCTAGATTTTGGCAATTTTAAAACACCATGTTTGATATACATGATGATGTAAGTTCAAAAATTTGAGAGGTTTTAGGAAGTATGAAACACATATGTAATTGCCTGGAGACACACATACAAAGATTCTATCATTGGATCTTTCAGAACTTGCTAAGTCTGGGTGAAAGTTTTGAATGTATTAAAAAGTTGCTTTTGTGAATCATCTAAGGCAGTGATTATCTGTAGATTGCTCTAAAGCCCATACAATTAAAATAATTTTCTTTTTGGATGATAAAATGAAAAGACCAAATTCAATCTCAAGTGATGCTGTTAGGGAAAGTCTGAATAGAGTGGAAACTGATGATTGCCTAACGCAGGTACTGGAATGTGTAACAGTGGCTTTGATAGTGTGGAATGCCTCTCTAGTGATTCTCTAAGCTCTCAGGCAGCTAGACGAGGGAATTCTAACAAGGGAATTGTAATTGGCTCTCAGTTTCAAAGTTCTCTATGAAGCAACTTTCAACCTTTGGACTGATGCTCTCTCTTAGCAAACTTAAAATTTCTGATGGACTTCGCAAGGTAACCTAACTTAGGTGAGTTCAGTGGAAAACCATTCGATGAGGTAAATTATTTGAGGGCACGTTAAAACACTTAAAGAGCTTTATAATTCCTATAAATGCTAAGTTATTTATGGTTGAGCCTTTCTAAATACTATTCATGGGAATCATGATTCATTTTTTGCATATCGCTTGTGCTAGCTCCCAGACCACATGCAGCACAGTAATATGGGTTGATGACTTGGGCATTGATAAGAAACAGTTGGCTGGTCGCAATGTGCAAGACACCTTTTTCATTTGTTGGTATTTTTACTAGTATTTTAAATGTTGTGCCAGATCTTCCTCACTTCTGTAAATGTGTAACTCACTTTTGGAATCTGGTATATCTGTGACAGAAGCAGGTGAGATATGATGTCAATCCAGTTTGTTCTATCTTATGTTCAAGGTGGTTCTAATCTACTGGTATTCTGGATTTATCATCACCATTTTAGATGAGAAATATGAAGTTCTGAGAGGTGCTTACTCAGTGTCGCGCAGGGAGTATTAGAGCTAGCATTCGGACTAGGCTTGTCTACCTTTAAAGTCTGTTCCTTTCTCTACTCCTGTGTTTTCCAAACTTCTCTGATTGAAATCTATTCTAAACATTCTCCATGTGACCAAATGCAGATACATGTAGTAAAAACATTTTCCAAAAACACTTATCTTTACAATATATAATTTATATGATATTTTGCATTCTACTCTCTGCTATTTCATTTTTTAAGACAAAACAGTAAACCGATCTTACAATTCACCAATTGGTCACAGCTCATGGTTCGGAAAACAATGATCTTCACTTCCCTTCTGGACTTTGTCTTGCTCTGTGAATAAATAGTTTCTGGAAAATAACTTCAGAGGGTCTAAGATCGGTTGAAGTAAAAGGAGTAGGAAAGTTGATGGAGCCAGTGTCTTTAAAATTAAATTAAAAATCCATTAAAGAGCAGGGTTTAGCTACTTTGAATATAAGTAAGACTTGTTGTGGAAGGAAACCAATAAATCTTAATCTTGATATTTTTTCAATGTATTTCAACAAAGTCATACTTACATTAACAAGAGTTTAACCAAATTAAATCCTTGAGGGTAATAACTATTTTAAATCTAATGTGAGCAAAAACACAAACAAGTCTGTTTGGAGAAGCACTGTTGAGTTGAGGACAAGAGTGCATTTTGAGAAGGATTTTTCTGGATGGTGATATCCTTAGAGATTTCTTGAGGAATTTGTTTGAGCAAACCTAAGGCAGTCATTTACTCTTGTTTTTCCCTAGAGGTTTCTGTGCTGAACCAGCATATCCCTGACATTGTAGGTTTTCAAGGCCGTAAACTACAGGATCTGAAAAATTCAGACATCTCTCACTCTTTTAAAATTTACGTTCATTCACCCAGTTTAATTATTAAAATGAAGTTTTATTTGAGGTATTTTATTTTCTAGTGCTTTTAGTAGTATTTTCATTCAGAATGCCTCCTATGAAGCAGGTATTGGAACTTAATTTTTAAGTAAATTTCAGTTGCCCTTGAAATGAATAGATATCATATAAGCTTCAGATGAATTAAAATGTTTATTTTGCATGCACACACAGAGACCAGTATCTTTGTTGCTGTTGATAATATCCTTTTGATTTAATATTTTGTGATCAGCTGGGATTTCTATTTCAAAAGACTATTAAGGAAACAGAGTGGAACTTTTCTAAATTACATCAATGACAGATAATCCTTCTATGGATTACTGAATTTGGTGAATTAGTATAGATTTTAAAATAATAGAAAATTACTGTGTCTTCAGAATTTTAGCTATATAACATAGTAATAATGATAATAGAATACGAACTCTTTATGTCTCACATAATTAAGACATTTCAAGACTTCTCAACCTGATTTCAAACTGACTCAACCACTTGGGTAGAATGTTAGCTGGATATTTGCTGCTGCTCTGAAGTCGTAGCATTTTTTTCTTAAGTGAATACTTACTGTTTCCTGTGTGCTAGACTCTCTTTGAAAACTAGAAACGCACATGTGAAAATGACAAAACATATGCTTACACTATTTATCTTCTAGTTAGAAAGACAGATAATAAACAACCACATATTATAGTGTCTGATCATTGTGATAAAGACTTTCAGGAAAAACTAACAGAGTATGGTGTTGGAAAATGGAAAGTGAAGAGTTATTTTAGTTGGGATGATTGAGGAGACCCCTCTGAGGAAGAGAGGTTTCAACATGTCCTACCTTTTCTTAGAAGCTACACTTCAAGATATCAAAATAAATTTCTTTTCCTTCCCCACCTAGGTCTCCAGTTCACTGCCCCTTGTGCATTCTCTGCCTGAAAGTTAGAGTACCCTGCATTTTAATACTGGTAAATGGCTTGCCTTTAGACATTCCTAATCACAGAAATTTCTATTTAATATTCATTGTTGCCTCTAAACAATGTTGAAGAACTTTCTCTAGAAACTGCCTAATATGGTATGATTAAATAAGAGATAACTTATGTTTAGTTGATTTTTTATTTTATCTGCATATTTGCCAAATTGATACCTAATTTTTATTCTTTTAAGATAATTATTTTTTTTGTTAGGGAAATAACTTTTTTTTTAATTTTTAAAAATTTATTTATTTTGAAAGACATAGAGAGCAAGTGGAGGAGGGGCAAAGAGACAGGAAGAAAAGAATACTAAGTGGACTCCACATTGCCAGCATGGAGCCCAACCCGATGCAGGGCTCCAACTCCTGAGCCATGAGATCATGACCTGAGCTGAAACCAAGAGACTGGATGCTTAACCAACTGAACCACCCAGGCGTCCCTGGGAAAGAACGTTTTTATTTGACTTATAAGCACAGCTTGATGGACTGTTTTATGTTTGATTATTTTTGGTTTTGTATTTAATAGACTGAATATCATTTATATCATGTGTTTTTTCTAAGCATCTTAATGAATAGACCCACCTTACGTGGTCAAAGTGAAGATATTTATTAGTAACTATAGGAAAATGAGAGAATCCACATATTCAGTCAATCAATTTTGTGAATTGGTTACTAACTGAGGACATCCTGATGCAGACCCTAAGTAGGGTAGACACACCCTAAGGTGACACCTAACTCTTGCTGCCTCCTGGTGTTCTCATCTTTGCATCAGCCCTCCATTGAGTGTGAGTAGGACCTGTGACTTGCTCCTCACCATAGCATGTGACTAAGGGAATGAGATGGCACTCCTGTGAATATGTTATGTTATAAAAGACTCTATCTCAGCAGAATGGAACTAGACATTCTCCTTATAGACTTGATGAAGTAACTGGCCATGTAGGAAAAGCCCATGTGCCAAGGAACTCTGAGTGGTGTCTAAAAACTCAGTGATCTCTAGGAACTGTGAGTGGTCTCCAGGAGCTCAGGATGGTCTCTAGGAACTCTGGATCATCTAGAAAATTGGGTGATCTCTAGGAACTGTCGGATGCCAGCAGGATCTGAGTTAGCCTATAACTGATAGTAATAAGCCAGGGCCGCAAGTCATAGAGCTGCAAGAAAATGAATTCTGCCAGCAACCTGATTGAGCTTGGAGGTGCATTCTTCCCCAGTTGAGCCTCCAATGAGAATGTAGCCTTGTCAATATCTTGATTGTAGCCTTGTGGGAACCCAGCTAAGCATGACTACTCCTAAACCATGGAAACACTGAGATAATAAACATGTGTTGTTTTAAGCAACTAAGATTTGGTAATTCGTTACGCAGCACAAAAACAACTAATAGGAACATACGAAACTCCTCAACATCCTTTCCCCATCTAACCACCAAACCTCCAAACTTGAAAAATTATGATGATGATAACAAGATGATGATGAGAGTCTTACTACTGAGAACAGAACAATAATAAAAATCTACTACTGAGTACCTACTATTTACCAAGCAATGTATCATATATTTTCCTTTATTGTTTCATTTATTTTTCATAAAAACCGTACAAAGAAAGTATTATTTTAGCCATTTTATAAACAATGGAAACATAATTTTCTAGAACATGTATACTATTTAATTTAATTTTGTTGACTGTTTACTTCATTGTGCAGAAGCTTTTTGTTTTTACATAGTCCTAATAGTTTACTTTTGCTTTGATTTCCCTTGCTGACGGAGATATATCTAGAAAAATGTCGCCACAGCCATTGTCAGAGACTGTCTGTGCTCTCTTCTAGGATTTTTATAGTTTTAGGTCTCATATTTAAGTCTTTGATCCATTTTGAAGTTTTGAGTTTATTTTTGTGTATGATCAAAGAGAGTGGTCTAGTTTCATTCTTTTGCCTGTTGCTGTCTATTTTCCCAACACCATTTGTTGAATAGATTTTCTTCCCATTACATATTCATCCCTTCTTTGTTGAAGATTAATTGACCATATAATTGTGGGTTTATTTCTGGGTTTTCTATTCTCTTTCATTGATTTGTGTGTCTATATTTGTGCTAGTGCCATACTATTTTGATTATTACCACTTTATAGTACAGCTTGGGCTCTGGAACTGTGATGCCTCCAGTCTTGTTTTTCTCTTTAAGGATTGCATTGGCTATTCAGGGTATTTAGTGGTTCCATACAAATTTTTGGATTGTTTCTTCTAGTTCTGTGAAAAATGCTCTTGGTATTTTGATAGGAATTGTATTAAATCTGTAGCTTGCTTTGGGTAGTAGAGACATGTTAACAATATTTGTTCTTTTAACCCATGAGCATGGAATGTGTTGTCTTTAATTTCTTTCATCAGTGTTTTATAGTTTTCAGAGTACAGGTCTCCCACATCTTTGATTAGATTTATTTCTAATTTTTTTAATTATTTTTGGTGCTATTATAAATATAATTGTTTTCTTAATTTCTTCTGCTGCTGCTTCATTCTTAGTATGTAGAAATCCAACAGATTCCTGTACATTGATTTTATATCCTGTGACTTTACTGAATTTATTTATCCATTCTAGTAGTTTTTTGATGGAGTTCTTTTTGGTTTTTCTATCTATAGTATAATGTCATCTGCAAATAGTGAAAGTTTTACTTCTTCCTTACCAATTTGGACACTTTTTCTTTTTGTTGTCTAATTGCTATGGCTAGGACTTCCGGTACTACGTTGAATTAAAATTGTGAGAGTGGAAAAAAATAAAATAAAATGGTGAGACTGGACATCCTTGTCTTACTCCTGACCTTGGTTTTTTCCACATTGAGTATCATGTTAGCTGTGGGTTTTTCATGTATGGTCTTTATTATGTTGACATATGTTCCTTCTAAACCTAATTTGTTGAAGGATTTTATCATGAATGAATGTTGTATTTTGTCAAGCACTTTTTTGCATCTGTTGAAATCATCATATGATTTTTATCTTTTCTCTTATTGATGTGATGTATAGTGTTGATTGATTTGTGAGTATTGAACCACACTTGCAATTCAGGAATAAATCCACTTGATCATGTTGAGTGATTTTTTAATGTATTTTTGAATTCCATTTGCTTATATTTTGTTGAGGATTTTGTCATCTATGCTCATCAGAAATATTGGCCTGTAGTTTTCTTTATTAGTGGTGTCTTTATCTGGTTTTGATATCGGGGTGATATTGTCATCATAAAATGAATTTGGAAGTTTTCCTACTTCTTCTACACTTTGGAATTGTTTGAGAAGAATAGGTGTCATTCCTTCTTTATGTTTGGTTGATTCATCCTGCATATCCTGCTTTTTGAACAGGTACTTGGCCGGAGGTCGGTGGTCAGGTATGGCCCTCTGCTATCTCCTCGGTACCCCCAACTTAGGTGAACTGGCATCTCACTTGCGGAAAACTCATCATCTATTATTTCCCTATCAATTTGAAGTCTTAGGTAAAATGAAAACCAGGTACAGTTTTAATATCCTGTAATCATTTTATTTCTCTTTTACCCATCCACCTGCCCCTGCACTTTATTTCTCTTTCCTTTTCAGCCAACCTTTCTGAAAAATAGCTGGGCCTGTTTCCATTTTCTTCCACTTACTCCTCAATCCACAGTTCTATCTGCCACTCCCACAGCAACACTGAAAACTGTCCTGGAAGAAATTCATTAATAAACTCTTGATGACTTCAACCATGTGCAATTCTCAGTTCTGGCCACTCTAGAATTTTTAAGTCTCGATGAACCACTCTGAACCTCTCCTTCCTTCTTACAACTCTTCCTTCCATGTGCTCCGATACACTTCTCTCTCCTATTTTCTCTCTCACCTTCCAAAAGGTCCTTTTCCTCTTACCTTCATTAAATGCTAGTGATCTCCAGGTTTCTTTTTTTGGCACCCTTTTTTCTTTCTCTCTTTGCACGTTCACCCAGTATAATTTTTTTTTTCTCTAATCACCTCCAAATCTAAAGGTCCACACTAATTCACTTTCCTAAATTCCAGATCCTTATTTAACTACCCAATGAACATTTCGAAGCTATACAATTTTGAACTATTAGACTTGATACCAGATTTTGCAGTTAAACAATGGAGGAAGAATTACCTGGAATGAAAAACTTTCAGTAGATTATCTCCCAAAAAAGAGGGGGAACAATGATTGAATTTGAATAAAAGTGAAAAATGAAAGGGAAATAAATTCTTAATCATTTAATCACTCTACTTTACAAGTAATTTTATTCATTGTGATGTAATTTTCTTCACTAAATGCTCAAGTTATTTTACAATACATTACTATGCTTTCCGTTGAAATATGTCATCCATTTGGAAACATTCTGTTACAATTTTTTAAAAGCAACATTTAAAATCATTTTACCAATTTATTAGTCATGCTTTTTTCCCCCTCTCTTCAGTCCCTTAAATTCTTCCTAGTGATACAGAAAATGGTGGTAGGCATCTTAGAAATCCCTTTTCTATACATTCTTTATTTAGGAATCGTCAGAGCCTGGGCCTAGTCTTAGCCACTTTGTTAGATGATTTTAAACATAATTTCACTGTTCCCTTTGCTGAATGACCGCTATTCATATTACTTACTTTATTTTTGCTTTTATCACACTGCTTTGTCCCTAAGCGGCTTGCAGAGGAGCAAATTCCATCTATGTTGCTAAGTTTTGCCTCCTGAACATGCCGCTGTTGATGTATACATAATTGTTATAAATATGTTTCTTAAACCTTAAACCAAACTTCTTTTTTGGTTTGCTTATTTTCACAGCATTTGCTAGACTTATAAAAATTAAAATTTTTAGTGTTGTGTTACTGTTGTTTGCTCTTTTAAGTTCTCCATCCCCAAGTATTCTCTCTTCATTGCATAAATTCATATTTTTTATAAACCATGACATTAAGCCACATGCCTGTGTTTCCTTGAATGATTTGATGGCCAAAATGTTAAAATCAACTATTGGTAGTAGATAGTTAAGGGTCACACTCAGAAGCAAACCATTATTTAAGATTAAATCCACAAATATCAAACATCTTTCATGACATTTCAATGCATGAAATAAATTGTCACCAACAATTGAGAATGTAAACACTGTAGGGGCACCTGGTTGGCTCAGTGGTTTGAGCATCCAACTTCGGCTCAGGTCATGATCTCACAGTTCATGAATTTGAGCCTTATGTCAGGCTCTCTGCTGACAGCTCAGAGCCTAGAGCCTGCTTCAGATTCTGTGTCTCCCTCTCTCTCTGCCCCTCCCCTACTTGCATTCTGTCTCTCTCAAAAATAAATAAACATTAAAAATTTTTAAAAATAAACACTGCAAAAAATCCAAGTTCAAATTTTTTGTCCTCCTAAAGGTTTCCCAAAGATGAATTTTAATGTAAACACCCCCATAGGGCAGGGACATTTCTTTCCTCTAGTAGAAGCATAATGGAGACACATACAAATTCCTAAGAAAGAACCAATAAATGCTTCTTCCAGAAGGATATCCTCGAAGAAGAGAATAAAGGAAGGAGCATTTGCTAAGCTGCTTGAAACAGTCTGGCATCTAATGGGGTGCCAGATATTCTAAGCAGGTGGCCCACATATATAATGAAAGAATATTGTGGAAGGAGACCCACAGAGACACTGGGGACCTAATCATGACCACAGATGAAGATGAAGCTAATGCTGGTAGGTAGGAACAATTATTAAAAAAAACACACAGCACATTGTTAGATTTGTTTTGCAAGACCAATGCTAATCACGCATTTGAACTCAGATCTCATCAATTTATGCTGGTCTTTGCTAAATGTAAACCAGAGAACATTCCATTAATAACTACAGGCTGCCCATGCCTCTATTTCTTCGTATAGACACATTCTAATTCAGTATGGACAAGGAAGTGTTCTAAGATTTAATGAGACCAGGCTTACATAGACTCATAATTGTAAAAATTGGTATGTTTTTTTTTTTGAGCCGTCTATCCCATATCCACCTGGGGCCCTTTTGCTTCAGATAGGATGAAGGCCAGAGCTAGTCACAAGGACATCAGTGACAGAGGGTTGCTCAGAGAGAAGAGTGAATGGATGCCAAATGCAGACAAAGCTCACTTCAAAAGGTTGCTCAGTTCTGAACCAAGGTTCTTCCTCCTCCTCCTCTCCACTCCATGCATCAGTCACACCCAGATCCAGCTACTCTGTCCACAGTCGTTGTGCAGTAAGTTGAGCGTGATCTCATCTAGGCCATGAATCATAGGAGGGATGGGTTCAGCATCCTCCAGCTGTCACTTTGAAGTACAAAGCTGCATGAAATAGGAAGGCCACTAAAGGATATTCAGAGTTGGGGGTGGACCAGGGTCAGTGTGTGCTGGTCAGTGTTTATATGGCACTTCGTGAAAAAAGAAAAAAGCATGTGTAAATGTATGTAATAGTTAATTTTTTATTGAAGCATAGTTGGCATATAATGTTACATTGGCTTTAGGTATATAACATCGAGATTCCACAAGTTGATACATTATACCAACTATCACCATACAACTATTACAGTATCATCGACTGTATTCCCTATGCTGTACCTTCTCTTCCCATGATTTATTCATTCTATAACTGGAAGCCTGTATCTCCTACTACCCTTCACTCATTTTGCTCATCCCCCTAGCCCCTCCACTATAGTAACTATCAGTTTGTTCTCTGTATTTACGGTTGTGTTTCTGTTTTGTGTTTGTTTATTCATTGTTTTCTTGTGTTTTGCCTGTTTATTTTTTTTATTTTTTAGATTACACATACAAGTGAAATCACATAGTATTTACCTTTCTCTGTTTTATTTAGTTTAGCATAGTACCCTCTAGGCCCATCCATGTTTTCACAAATGGAAAGATCTCTTTTTGATGGCTGAGTAGTATTCCACTGTGTGTGTGTGTGTGTGTGTGTGTGTGTGTGTGTGTGTGTACCACTTCTTTTCTAACCATTTGTCTATCAGTGGACCCTTGGGTTTCTTTTATATTTTGGCTATTGTAAATAATGATGTGATGTGATATGATGATCATAGACGTGTGTGTGTGTGTGTGTGTGTGTGTGTGTGTGTGTGTGTGTGTATGCATGTATGTATATATCTTTTTAAATTAATGGTTTTATTTTATTTGGGTAAATACCCAGTAGTAGAATTCCTGGATCATATGGTATTTCTATTTTAAATTTTCTTGAGGACCCCTCGTATTTGGTGTGGCTGCAGCAATTTACATTTCCACCGACAGTGCACCAGGGTTCCTTTTTCTCCACATCCTCGCTAGTTTTGGTATTTACTGTCTTTTTGATTCTAGTCATTCAGACAGATATAAGGTGATATTTTGGTTTTGATTTGCGTTTCTCTGACAGTTAGTGATGTTGAGCATCTTTTCATGTGTCTGTTTGCCTGTGATGGTTAATCGTATCTGTCAAGGTATCTGGCACTCAGATATTTGGTCATTATTCTGGATGTTTCTGTAAAGGTAATTTTTGGATGAGAACAACATTGAAATCAGCGGTCCTGAGTAAAATAGATTACCTCCATAATGTGGGTAGGTGGGCCTAATCCAATTCTCCTGAAGCCTTAACAGAACAAAGACTGACCTCCCTTCGGCAAGGAGGAATTCTGCCGGATGACTTCCTTTGGACCCTTCCCTGGGTCTTCAGGTTGCTGGTCTGCTCTCTCGATTTTGGGTTTAACCAGCCTCCACCATCTGTGAGCCAATTCCTTAAAATAAGTCTCTCCATTTCTGTCTCCTATCTATATCTATATGTCTGTTTATCTGTATCTATGTATCTATCTGTGTATCTATATCTATAATCGATCTATCAATCATCTATCCTTTTGGGTTTTTATTTCCTTAGAGAACCCTGACTAATACAATATACAGAAGTTTGTTATAAATGTTACTGCTATAAAAATTGTGTAGCACACAGTTTAAAAAATAATAAAATATGCAAAACTCTTTATTGTAAATTTTTTTATAGTAAATTGATTCTCACATGCTTTCTTGGTTTTGACAAACTATTATATTACTCGCTAGCATGTGGTTGTCGTTTAACCATGGTTTGACAAATGGAGTTATTTCCCAATCTGTTCACGCTCATCTCAATAAAGATATTTTTATAAAATCTGATATGTGAGCTTGTGAAGTCCACTATCAGTTTTGTTAGGTTCTGTCACTAACACTTATGTCCCAAAATCAGACTACAAATAAATGTTTAATTATTATTCAACTCAACAAAGACATCACTCACATCATTGTGACCATAATAGGTTGACCCAAAATGTTAGTTGCTATTTTAGTTTTTATTAACAAGTAAGACAAAAGTAGAGGAACAGAGATGTATTTTGGAGCTTCATTTGACTTCTTTCCTGAATTGGATAATAGTCTTACAATACTGGAAAAACTGTCCTCAATTTCTGTGCTATTCTCAACATAACAGGGACAAACCTGACATACTTTTAACTTTAATTTAGTTAACGTTTTTCCCTTTTTCTTAAATCCAGAGCAAGAGTTGGTAAAGTTTTTGATTAAATGGCCAGATAGTTACTGTTTTAGGCTTTGTGGGCCAAATAGTTTGAGTCTCAGGTATTCAACTCTGCCATTGTAGCATGAAGCAGGATGACAAGATGTTAAAGAAAATGACTGTATTTCATTAAACTGTATTAACAAAAATGGGTAGCAGGTTCAAAGGCCATACTTTCCTGTCCCCTAGGCTAGAAAGCAGAAAAGTAATCAAGCCTTGATTTGTTGTGCTTGTTGATGTCCTTGGTGTATATACTTCCATCACGGTCGATTTCAGGCTCCCAACGTGACGTCACTGAATCTACAGTTGGACGGAGATGTGCAATATCACACCGTGGTGTAGAATTTCCACTCTGCAGATACAATACACATAAATAACCTCCAGAGAATAGAAGAGAGTAAAGTGTAGTAGAATAATTAAGAACAGTGAGTTCTATTTATTGCTTTTATTTTTATATAGTTTAATTGTAAATATAAATAACCTAATATTTAATATTGACTCTGTCGAATAACTGGCTTGCGAAATTCCTGAAAATTTAGGAATTAGCTCTTGTGAACCAGTACAAGTAAGCTCCAACTAGCCATGGTCAAGAACCAGCTTAAAATCTGGGTCAAGGCCATGAAACTATTCCACGGGGTAACTATTGGGTAGAAACATAGCTACAAGATAAAGACACTAGGAGGAACACTCAGATAGCAATGACAATGCAAGAATGTTTTACTTAGGCAAAACTATTGTTAGCGTTGTCTACTGATTTTCAAGGCACCCTCTGTACCTCTGATTTGAGTAAAGAATATACTTACTATTTCAGATGCTATTTCTATGAGAAAATGAATCTCAGGTTCCAAACAACCGACTTGTAAGGACCTTTGTAGAACACGGTGTTCATAACTGGTAGACTGTGCATAATATAAGTCAAAGGGCCATTTTTGCATGGGCAAATTATATTTTGCCAAAATAATATTGAATAGAATTCGTAGCAATTGTTTTTACCACGTGTTGCATTTAGCAATCCTAATTTTTTGTTGTCAAATGGGAACAAGCAATCATGCAACAATCCCTGTGTCTTCCTTACCCTCTGCAGACCACCTGCATCATTACTCTGTCTTGTGTTATACATCAACACTAAGTCTTTGTGTTCCATTCTTAACATGCAGGAAAGATGCCATAAAATAGAGGACAAATTGAATCCCTTTGAAAGACCAGAAGTTTGACTTAGTAGCTATGATGTCCTGCTGAGGACAGAGAAATAGATGAGAAGGTATTGCATGTCTCAATCTGAGACCAATTGTGCTCACCTTTGGTTCAGCCTCCTTAGCCAATGAAAGAACCTCAAAGGCAGTGATAGAAATGCATTGCTTTAATAAACAGTCATGTTTTCCACACATATAAATTCTATCCTTATATGTGCAACAATTTGATGAAATACGATAAAAACGAAATGACCATTGTTGTTAGTCAATACGCTTTATTTTTCTCTAAAGAAAGCCTTGTGCATCACCTAAACCCATTTCTCATTATTTCTAGTTAATTAATTTAAACTTACGCCATTCCAAGCTTTCGGAATCTTGGCAAAGTCTGCCTAACTGTACATGTTTATTCATATCATGAAATAGCATGGCTATTAATAAATGGTAGGTTCATGTAATCAAACATTTTCATATATGAATATGTATCATAAAACTTCATGATCAGGTAAAACCTCTTCATTTTACAGATGGAAAAACAAAAACCTAGAATAAATAACTGACATGGTAAATGTAGCTAGACACTGGTCTGGTTAGAAAAACATTTTTATTTATTTTTCTTTTTATGAGAGGAAAAGGAATTTGCTAGTTTATTCTTAAAGGTAAAGAAATTATTTTAAATGATACATGTTTCAAACTTCCGAATTAATTTGACTTTTCCTCCATGAACTAATTCTTATATAACAAATGATTATAAAATAAAAAATAGGGTTCTTGATGAGAAGACAAGCTACTAAGACATTGTCATAAATCTAGACAAAATGGTGAGATAATAATCTTATCTACATACAAACTAACTCATGATTGATGTATGGTGTTTTCTTATGACACATCTTTAATGTGGTGGGAGACAGGGCATAAATCTGCCACCTCCAAGTAACCATAAATAATATTGATTTTCAGAATAATATTTTAATAAGGGTTTTATTAAGTAGTAGAAGTATTAAGGTGTATTCCATCCTCCAGAGTAAAGATTCTAAATGTAAACCCTATAAGCATGATGTTCCTAATCACTTTTTACCTTTACGTAAAGGCTCTTGAGCACTTTTTTGAGGACAAAGTGGAGAATCTGGGGAAGCTTCCAAGTAACTGTTCTCTTTATTAAAAAGTCCATAGAATTAGCTGGGCAAATCACTGTGTTGCAACTGCTCCTATACTTGGTTTAATGAAAATTTAAAAAAATATATTACTGTTATATAGGGAAATGTCTCTCAAACTTTGACAATAAGGAGATCTTGCTAAAGTGCAAATTCTGATTTACAAGTTCTGGAATGGGACAAGAGCGTCTGTGGTTCTGAGAAGCTCACATGAAAGGCTGATGCTGCCAATCCAGACCATATTTTAAGTAGCAAAATCACTCTGGTATGGTTATTTTTGTACTTCTGGAGCCTTTAGAGAAGGCTGGGTGAGAAGCCATAATGCCATTTCAGTCACTTTCAATGGCTTGATTTGCATGCTATTTGCATATCCATAGTCTTTACATTTAAAAAGATTAGTTAATTTATTAGCTATATTACTGCCATGCAGCTCCAAATCATGGCCAAGAACTAATTTTGTGGACTGACTTAACAGCTCAAGGGAACGTGGGAAAAGGGTTTGTTCTTGCATTTTATTTTCCTTGTAAGGTGAAAACACTAAGAAAGGAAGAAAGAATGTCAACTCTCTGTTGTAAGACCAAAGGGATACTGTCAGGAACCGTCAGAAACATCGTTAACTGAAGTCTTTTAGGTTTATGCATCCTCTGATACTGAAGTTTGTAAGCAACTTTCCAAATGAGAACCCTCTGGTGCCTTTTAAAAGGTAGCACTCAGTGGCTCCTAGATGGCTCTTTCTATTATATTAGTTATTCCCAAACCATGTGAATATTTTTTTTAGTTGAAGTGCTCTTGTGTGTTTCAGCAGCTATGAGAAAAATGTTGTATTTAGACCGTGTGATGGGCTCGATACTTAAGTTAATAAATTTATCTTTAATGCGAACGGCTTTTGGAGAAAGGTTGGTTTACAGCAGATGAGCTAAGACACAAAAGCCTACACTATTTCAAAATTATAGTCCTGCTTATTCATATTCGATGTTATGATGACAGAACTAGTGTTAATGCAAAACAACTATATTGAGAACACAGACAAGAAGCATCTGTGCAGGTAGCTGAGAACCTGCATTCTTATCCCAGAGATGGTAATAAGCAATTCCACCTGTACTCTCCTTAGCAGACATTCTGTCATTTAGACATTGCCACAGTTAGGAAGAAATGATTTATGGAAACAAACACTTTGGGGTCAGGAGGACTAAACCCATTTTGCTCATGAAGGTATATGACAAACACAGGATTTTTTTGATTCGATACAAGGTAAATAAATTATCGTATCATTTGATTCCACATTAGCATCATTTGTGACAGTCAAAATGTCACAGTCTTGACATGTTTTACAAATTTGAGAGGCATTTGAATGATGCAAAATAACAAGGACAACTTTGTTTTTTGTTTTGTTCCGGAAGCATATCACAGGAGAACTGCTTTTAGAAGCAAGTCTTGACCTATTGCTGTGCTCTTCAAATGTACGAAGTTCTTTATACAAGATAATTTTAGAGTGTGCATGAGCCTAAATAAAAATGGTATTATAAGGATTCTCTGCATGATGCAGAAAATCACTTCGAATTAGTTTGAGAAGTAACTGCTCTAATATATAGTTATAAATAACTCACTGATCTTAGAAACGAAGTGCTATGTAACAGGCTTGGTGTATCATAGGTAAAATATTTAAATCTTCTAAAAGGCAAATAGAAGCATATCCATGAGCCCAAAATTCCAATTCCTGATATCTACCAAGAAAATACTTTGTTTAAATGAGAACATCTACATGTTTTACTACAGGCCTGTTTATAATAATGTAAACATGAAAATCACTTTCATGTAATAGAAATTCCATTTATGTAATAGAATATTAGGTAGCAGTTGAAAAGAAAGTTAAACAGTAAAAAGGACTTCATCAAGAATTATTGAATGATGAAAACAAAATATAAAGATTTACATAGCATGATACCTTCTTCTGTAAACACACACAGAATACTATATATTTTCTATTGTATACATATTAATGCCTTCTTCATATCGATGGGCCAAAATGAAGTTGGTGATGGTGGTTCCTTTTGAGAAGGTCTTATTCAGGTGGCACTTGTGTCATATATAAATGGATCCTTGAGACAACATCTCACAGTAGTTAAGAATTTGAATCTGGGGGTGCCTGGGTGGCTCAGTCAATTAAGCACCTGACTTCAGCTCAGATCATGTTTTCACAGTTCATGAGTTCAAGTCCTCCATTGGGCTCTGTGCTGACAGCGTGGAGCCTGGAGCTCACTTCAAGTTCTTTGTCTCTCTCTCTCCTGCCCTCCCCCCACCTCAAAAATAAATAAACATTAAAAACATTTTTTAAAAAAGCATTTGAATATGGAACCAGATTGCTTACATTTAAATCACCAGTCCATTATTTACTAGATATGTCAGCTTGGATAAGTTACTAAAGATCTCTCTGTGTTTCTGTTTCCTCTTCTGTAAGATGGGAATAAAAGCAGTACATCCTTTAGAAAGTTGCTTAGATTACCTTAGTTGCCAGATTTTACTGAACCTAAGATACCATGGATTCACTATTAGGATACATCATCCACTTGAAAGATGTCAAAATGGATATAAAATGAGCATCATAACATGGAAAAAAATATATAAAGCATTTATAAGGAGCACTTTGTCTATGTTGCTTATCATTATATTCAGAAATCTTAATTTATTGCTGTTATAATTAATAAAATATCAGTGCATAAAAAATAAAGGGAGATAGACTTTACTGAGTCCTCTGTGGCTTCAAAAGTATATTTATTTGGGGAAACCAGGAAATAGGCTCTCACTACCTTCATTAGATATCTCCATATGCAAGCACAGCAATGCCTCAGCTCTAAAAATCAGCCAGTATTGGCAGAGTTAATTTTCTTGGGTTCATCCATTGCAAATCCCAATTCCAACAGCATCTGACACGGCAGCTCACGTATTCCACTACGGGGCCCTTAAGAAAATCAGCTTTATTAACTAAGTACTAAAAATAGTTTATAATCCAGAGCAAACAAGAACTGTTACACAGCACAGCTGTGTTTTCCTTGAACCATTTCAGAGGTTCTCCGGAATCAATTATCACTAGAAGTCTATTGTACCTTACACTTTTAGGGAAAGGTCAGGTTAAATTAATTAAACTTTAAATAACTACCTAAGTCTGTGTGACACCACTGTCATCCTTCTAATCTAACACGTTTCTGGGAATTTGCATGCTACCTAGAATCACAGGCTCTGAGAATGGGTCATATATTGAGGGCATCTGCTCTTGAATTCATTTCCTCAGTGGATCAAAATTCTGGGCCACTGTGCTTTTGAGACTCCACTTCAAGCCGCAGTAGATATTTGGGCACAGCGTATGCTAGTTTGACTCTCAGCTTTACAGAGAGTGGGAAACAGGGTAGTCATTAGAATGCTTATTCCTATGCAAGCAGAGCATCCAAAGTGACCTTGTTGACCGAATCTGAGTGTTTCTGTGTTCCACGTGATAAGCCTCTCCTTCTTGCTGTACAGGTCACTTAGGGCAGAAGAAGGAACTGGATCCCATGGCACTTAAAACTCTCTAGGAATCCACAGTCATGGTGTTTTACTGCAAATGCAAATGGATCATAGAAATTAAACTGAGCTTTAATTATTGTGTTAACAGTTGCTCTTAATCCTTCCTTGGAGTGGGGATAGGGTGGAAAGAAATGCTTCTCTGGTTAATGGGCAAAAGCATAATGTAAACAGTGATTCTTTGGAAGATTAGTGATCCTAAAGAAAGCAATTAGAGAAAGAAAGAACATTTAGACAGAAGCTAATGCTTGGTAGCTTGCAGCAGGGTGAAGCTGTGCAGAATTTTATTTCCATATGAGATGGAACTCTTTTAAAGCTTTCGTGTTACAAAACAGGAAATTGAGTTTCCAGTTTGATTCCAAATGATACAACAAATTGCATAAATTTAAGAAAACCTATCCAAACTCCCATATTAGTTTCTACTTATGACTCATTGTAGAGAATCTATGTCATTCTTCATGTATACCCAATCCTGGGAGCACAATGCCTGGGATATAGTAGATGTTCACTAAATGTAGTAGATGTTAGCTGATTGAAAAGACGAATAAATGATTAAGAGTAAGTCAGCCCTTAGAGTAATTCTCAGTGCAAAGCATATATTTTTTACTCTTTTGTTTTCTTGATGACAAATGTTTAATTTGTATTGACAGATAAAGCTTATTTGGGCAGCTAGTGGCTCTTCTGTGATCCCAAACAAATTATTTTGTCTATCCCATTTTGGCCAAGAAGAAAGGAATTTCCTCTTAGTATGTGTGTAAGTAGAAGGACAAAGAGGAGGATCACCAGATTTGGAATACAAAGTTTTACCACTAACAAGATATGTGTTTTGGCAAATCACATTTCCTAGCCCTGTTGGTTTGTTTTTTTTTTGTTTTTTTTTTTTTTTGCTTTTTTTCCATTTATAATATGAAAACAGTCTCTATTCTTGATATCTCATGTAAATTGAATGCTATATTCTTTGTGAAAAAATTTTTTTTTCAACGTTTATTTATTTTGGGGGCAGAGAGAGGCAGAGCATGAACGGGAGAGGGGCAGAGAGAGAGGGAGACACAGAATCGGAAACAGGCTCCAGGCTCTGAGCCATCAGCCCAGAGCCCGACGCGGGGCTCGAACTCCCGGACCGCGAGATCGTGACCTGGCTGAAGTCGGACGCTTAACCGACTGCGCCATCCAGGCGCCCCGCAAAAATGTTTTTGAAGGACTATAAAACATTTCTCCAGCCAACTATGATGAAGGGCCTGCTTTTTTTTCCCCCTTGGTTTTTAATTTCCAATTTATCCAGAACTGATACTTTTCGGTCTCCACATTTCAATGTTACAACAATGTTAAATTGCTAACAAGGTTTCTATATGCTTTCTTTCTGTTTCAGTCCACATCTTGTGTGGAGTGGTAGAAACTAGTTGGCTAAATGGCAGGGTTTCCCAAGCTTTACTCTTTGAGTAGCAATGCTCTTAATGTCTGCAAAAATAGAACAAGGATGATGATGAGATGATGATGATGGTGGTAGTGATGACAACAGTAATGACCATAATGATGACATACCTGTTCTACTCAGTGTGGGTGGTTATCAAAGCCTGGACTGGGTTTGAGCTGGCTGGGGGGTGTGGGGGGAGCAAGAATACCCTGCGTATAGAAGGAAGTGTGAGCAAGGGTGAGATAAGAATCAGAAACAGCATCGAGACTGTCTTCCCATAAAACGGATCAGCTATAAGCTCTAAGAGGGGAGGTGAAATCTTGAAGGACACAGGTGGCTAGCAGGTGAGTGATTGGCTTAAAGTGCTGTTTAGAGATGCTACAATTGTCACCTTGAGGAGGGACACAGGGAAGCAGGAAAACAGTTTACTTTTCAACATAGGAGGTGAAAAAAGTCTAGTGACTGGAGTGGGATCCGAAGGAAATGGATGCGAGAACTGTAATGAAGGAAGAACTGAAAGAAGCTATGGTCTGCTGGGGAGAGGAGGAAGGAGAAAGAATGAGAGATTATGCAACCATGAAAATATAGAAATACATACAAGGAGCCGTCTGATGTATTATAGGTGAGATCAGGTATCAAGTTGAGACTGTATCCTGATTGTGCCACTTGCTGGCTGTATGCCTTTGGATAATTCATTTCAACTTTAAGAGATTACTAAACTTAAAAAAAAAACTGTAAATTACTTTGAAAACGTACCTTATGCGCTCACTGGGACCTTGAGTGCTATTACACACGTAACATGCATAGCATATGTGACACATTTAATAGCACACTGCGTGTTGCATGAACACACACACACACACACACGTCTGTGTGTCTATATATCTAATCTATAGCATTATCTTTCTGTCATCTAGATGTCTACTATAACATATCCTTTTACATCCCAAAATATATTTAAAAGTGTCAAAGATTATTGGATGCAAAATGCAGAAAAAAAGAGAAGGGATTAGATTGTGTGACACAGTAACCTTGATTTGACATGGGTATGTGCTCTCCTTTTATACAAATCTACCCGTAGAAAATGGAGGTAACACTTGTGTAATTCTATCTTGGACACACACACACCGTAGCCGTTCAACTGTAAATAAAAGTTAACACTGTTTTGTGGGCACCCTCTGTTATGAAGACTGACGTTATCAGCTGTAGACTCTCAATACTCCAAATTATGTGGATCCAATTACATCTTTAGAGAAAATATGTTATTGAGGCAGTATGGTATTGGCTTTGAAATTTGCTGAAGATAGACAGTTACGTCTGTGACGGTTCTTTCCCTTCATAGCTTGATTTGTGAGCTCAGCAGTTCTATTTCTCTCAGGCCATCTTGCCACCCGGTGAAAAGTGACCACTTCTTCATGGTCTCAGAATCTGAATGTTAAGGTTTCACTGAGGTACGGCAACCATTCCAAGTAAAAGGGTGGTATGTAAAGCTATGTAATTTGAAGACTTCTAGATTAAGTACCACGGTTTTTAAACTCCTGCCCTAAGGATGTGTTTTTATTGTATAATACCAGGATATTTTTATTTGATTATCTGGAGTGCCTTCAGTATTTTCAATTCAATAGAGTTTCATAATTTCAAAAAACATATGTCAAGTTTCAGTTGTGTGTGATGTTAGGAATATACATATAATGAAAAATGATTCTTGTGCTTCTCAAAGAATTTACAACCTCGTGTAGCATTTCCTATGGGAAAAGGTAACTTCCGACACACTAAAAAAAAAAAAAACCTTGTTAAGGCTGTATTGGGAAAGGCAGTTATCTTCAAACATTTAATCAGGCATCAATCATATCAGTAAATCTCTATGTTGTTTTTATTGTGTGTATATTGATGCGTTTATAATTTATAAATGAATTTCTCTAATAGTAATATGCCTAAACATCTTCAAATGTAGGCATTAAATAGGATGATGTAAAAAATGCATCTTTTAACGTGTGTGAAATTAATCTTATACAAAAAGTATTTTATAAAAAATTACCATTAGTCAAAATGCTGGAGTAATTTCCAAGTCTATTTCTAAATTCTGTTGAGAATACATATTTGTTTGAAGTTGCTATTTGAACCAAATTATATCTCTCACAATGATACATAAATCCAATGGAAGAAAGTGCACCCTTTAAACCCCAGCACCCATTTTACCCATCCCCCCAGCCACCTCCCCTCTGGTAACCATCAGTTTGTTCACTACAGTTAAGAGTCTGTTTCTTGGTTTGCCTCTCTCTCTTTTTCCCTTTGTTCATTTGTTTTGTTTCTTCAATGCCACATATGAATGAAATCTTACGGTATTTGTCTTTCACTGACCGACTTATTTCACTTAGTGTAATACTCCCTAGCTCCATCCATGTCATTGCAAATGGCAAAATTGCATTCATTTTATGGCTGAGTAATATTCCATTGAGGCTGCATGGCTCAATTGGTTAAGCGGCCAACTTTGGCTCAGGTCATGATCTCGCCGTCTGTGGGTTTGAGCCCCACATGGGGTGCTGTGCTGACAGCTCAGAGCCTGGAGCCTGCTTTTGATTCTGTGTCTCCCTCTCCCTCTGCTCCTTCCCACTCATGCTCTCTCTGTCTCCCAAAAATGAAAAAACATTAATTTTTTTAATTTTAAAATTTAATTTAATTTAATTTAATTTTAAAAATTCCAATTGCACAGCTAGTGCATAGGAAAGCAAATGACTTTTGCATGTGAACCTTGTATTCTGTAACCTTGCTATGATTGCAGTTTAATTCTAATTTTGTTGCTGTTGATTGGTTTGGTGTGGTTTGGTCAATGCCTTGGGAGTTTGTACATATACAACAATCATGTCATCGGCAAATAAACACAGTTTTGTTTCTTTCCTGCCAATTTGTATACCTTTCACTTCCTGGTCTTGTCTCATTGCTTTAGCTAGGCCTTCCAGTATTCAGCAAATGAATTGGAATGGTGAAAGGGGACATACTTCCCATGTTCCTAATCTTACTGGCAAAGCTCCCCATTAAGCACACCATCCTTTCTCACCACCAGTCTGATGCTAACTGTAGAATTTTTTTGTAGATGTTCTTTATCAAGTTACAGAAGTTCATCTCTACTTTTAATTTGCCAGGAGTTGCTATGAATAGGTGTTGGATTTTTTCAAATGCTTTTCTGTGTCTTGATCATGTGATTAATTTTTTCTATACTCTATTGATGCAATAGATCACATTCATTGATTTTGAATGTTAAACCAGCTTTGCATACACAGAATAAATCTTGTTTGCTCATGGTGTATAAATCTTTATTCACTGTTGGATCCACTTTGCTAATATTTTGAGAATTTTTGCATCCAAGTTTTTAGTAGGTATTAATTTATAGTTTTCCTTTGTTGTGATGTTTTTATCTCCTTTGATATTAGGGTAACACAGATCTCATAGAATGAGTTAGACTGTGTTTCCTCTGTTTCTGTTTTCCAGAAGAGATCATAGAGAATTGGTACCATATCTTCCTTAAATGTTTAGTAAGTCTCACCAGTGTGAGAGTTTTGGAAGATTAATTGCTTATTCAATTTCTTTAATTGATATAAGGCTGTTTAACTGATCTATATCTCTTTGTGGGAGTTTTGGTGATTTGTGGTTTTCAATAAATTGGTCCATTTCATCTAAGTTATCAAATTTGTGGTCACAGGGTTTTTCATCATATTCTTTTATTATCATTTTAAATGTCTAGGGGATCCGTAGTTACAAGTCTCTTTTATTTCTGATAATAGTAATTTGTGTCTTCTCTTTTTTTTTCTTAGTCTGGTTAAAGGTTAATCAATTTTATTGATGTTTTTAAAGAACCAAATTTTGTTTTATTGATTTTCTCTATTAATTTCATGTTTTCAGTTTCACTGATTCCTCTTCTAATTGTTATTATTTCTTTTTTCCTGCCTGTTTTAGGGCACTGCATTGCTTTTTCTTCCTGATGTTTCAAGGTAGAAACTTAGATTATTAAATTTAGATTTTTTTGTTTTAATATATTTATCTAAAGCTATAAATTTTCCTCTAAACACTACTTTTGCTATATCTCACAAATTGTGATCGATATTTTTTAATGTTTATTTATTTTTGAGAGAGAGAGAGGCAGTGCACAGGCATGTGAGCAGGAGAGGGACAGAGTGAGGGAGGGGCAGAGAGAGAGAGGGAGACAAAGGATCTAAAATAGTCTCTGTGCTATCAGCACAGAGCCCAGGGTGAGGCTGGGCTCAAACTCAAGAACCCTGAGATTATGACCAGGTCCAAAACGACTGAGCCTCCCAAGTGCCCCATGATCAATTTATTTTTTATTTAATTTTTTTTTTCTCTTAGGACCTCTTGATCTTTGACCCATGTGTTATTTAGAAGCACATGAGTTGACCTTCATATATTTTGGTATTTGTCAGTTGTTTTTCTGTTATTGATTTCTAGAGTAATTCCATTGTGGTCTAAGAACAGACATTGTATCATCTCTACTCCTTTAAGTTTGATAAGTTGTATTTTATGGCCCCAAATATGGTCCCCAAATATGGGAATATTCTTGGCGAATATTCCATGTAAGCTTCAGAATAATGTGTATCTGCTATTTTAGGGTGGAGGATCATCTAAATATCAGTCAAACCCAGTAGATTGATGGTGCTATTCTATATACTTACTGATTTTCTGCCTAGTGAATCTGTCAGTTATTGATAGAGGAGTGTTGAAACCTGCAACAATGATAGTGGATTTTTCTATTTCTCCTTGAAGTTCTATCAGTTTTTGCATATATATTTTGGTGCTCTATTGTTAGTCACATAAACATTAAGGATTGCTGTTTCTTTTTGAAGGATTGACCTTTTGATCTTTATGTAGTGCCCTTCTTTGTTCCTGATAATTTTCCTTGCTCTGAAGACTGCTTTGTCTGAAATTAATATAGTGACTTGAGCTTTCATTTGGCTAGTGTTAGTATGATATATCTTTCTTGATCCCTTTACTTGTAATCTGTATGTGTTTTTATATTTAAAATGTTTTTAATGTAAACGATAAAAATTGGGTCTTTCTTTTTTAATCCACTGAGAGCCTTTATCTTTTATTTTTTGCACTTAGACCATTCACATTCAAAATGACTATTGATATAGTTTATTTACATACTTGGATTAATATATACCATATTTATAAGTGTTCTTTATTCATTGTCTTCCTTTTTAAATTTTATGTCTTCCCCTATTTTTCTGCCTTCTCTGGTTTTAACTGAGTAGTCTCTATGATCTTATATAATATCCTTTCTTTGCATATCAATTCTACTTCTTTTTTAAAATTTCTTAGTGCAATATACATATGCATTTACAGCTATCCTAAGTTCACTTTCAGGTAACATTTCACAGGAGTGTAAGTACCTTATAACAGAACATTCCCACATTCTTCCTCCCATGTCTTGAAAACACTTCTATCATTCACTTCATTTATCCTTAAGCCAAAATGACCAAATATATTGTTACTATTACTACTTTGAACAAATTTTTAACCGATAGAAATAAGAAATACAAATAAGAAAAACAAAATATTTTATTTTACTTTTATTTTCTCTAAGACTCTTCTTTTTATTTTAATTTTTTTTTAACATTTATTTATTTTTTGAGACAGAGAGACAGAGCATGAATGGGGGAGGGACAGAGAGAGAGGGAGACACAGAATCGGAAGCAGGCTCCAGTCTCTGAGCCATCAGCCCAGAGCCCGATGCGGGGCTCGAACTCCCGGACCGCGAGATCGCGACCTGGCTGAAGTCGGACGCTTAACCGACTGCGCCACCCAGGCGCCCCTCTAAGACTCTTCTTTATGTGGATCTGAGTTTCTGACCTATATCGTTGTTCTCTCTGAAGAATTCATAACATTTCTAGCATGGAATATCAACTGGCAAAATTTCCCTTAGTTTTATTTGTTTCTCTATACGTTTTGAAGGAAAATTTTCCTGTTGAAGAATCCTGTGTTGGTGGGTTATTTCAACAATTTAAACATTTTACTCCACCCTCTTCTTTATTGTGTAGTTTATGATGAGAAGTCCAATGTAATTCTTATCCCTTCCTCTACAGGCTAGGTGTTTTTCTTTCAACTGTTTTTTTCAGTATTTTCTCTTTGTCTTTGCCTGCTCTTTGAACATGGTATGCCTAAGTGTAAACTTTTTCTTTTTATCCAGCTATCCTGCTTTCTGGTTTATGAGCTTCCTCGATCTATATTTTTGTGTCTTTTATTTATTTTGGAAAATGTTCAGCTATTAATTCTAATTGTTTTCTTCTTCTTTCTCTCTTCTCCTTCTATTCAAATTATATAAATATATAATTACATATTACATGTAAATATATCTAATGATATTACATCATTTATAATTCTTTCATAGTTGTTGGATATTCCTTCTTTTCCCATTTTTTTTTCATTTTGTATTTGAAGCTAGGTAGTTTCTACCGACACATCGTTAAGTTTGTATACAGTCTACTGACAATCCCAATAAAAGTGTTTCATTGTTTGTTAATATTTTTTATTTTTAGCGTATTTTTTATTGGGTCTTAGAGTTTTCATTTCTCTGCTTCCATTATCCATCCCTTCTTGCCTGCTATTTACTTTTTCAGTTATAACTTAACATATTAATCATAATTACTTATTCCCTGTCTGATAATTCCAAAATATGTGTCATATATGAATCTTGTTTGATACTTTGTCGTTTCAACTGTTTTTCCTCCTGTCTTGTAATATGCTTTGTGATTTTATTGTTGTTGTTGTTGTTGAAAGCTGGACATAGTGTTTCTGATTATGGGAACTAAGGTAATTAGGCTTTTAATATCATGTTTTATATTCATTTGGCTGGAAGCTGGACTGTGTAATATTTATCATAGCTGTAGACTTCAGACTTGAGTTCCTGTGGTTTCTTCTTTTTCCTTCCCTGTATACCTTTGGGTTTCCCTAAGAAGTCCTTCTTGAATAGAATGTGCATCTCTCTCTCTCAGTTGTAGTCTTGCTATCCTGAGGCTCTATTGATGTAGTGATACAATGTGGGGAAGGAGAAATATTGTTTAATCTTATGATTAAATCTATTTTTTAAATGGCCTGAGTTCCTAGGATGTGACCTTCAAAATAATTTATTAGCCTGTTCCTTTTCTTTCCATTAGATGGAACCAGAAAGCTGGAGTGGCTTGGAGTTGTTTCATCTAATTTTTCCTTTAAATAAGTTTTTTTATTTTAATTCCAGTATAGTTAACATACAGTGTTATATTTGTTTCAGGTATACAATATAACAATTCAACAATTCTGTGCATTACTCAGTGCTCATAATGATAAGTGTAGTCTTTAATCCTTATCGCCTTTTTAACCCATCCCTCTATCCAACTGTAATCCGGTAACCATCAGTTTGTTCTCTATATTTAAGAGTCTTTTTCTTGGTCTGCCTCTTTTTTTTCCTTTGATCATTTGTTCGTGTCTTAAATTCCACATATGAGTGAAATCATGTGGTATTTTTTTTTCTCCGATTGACTTATTTCACTTAGCATAATATTCTCTAGCTCCATCCATGTCATTGCAAACGGCAAGATTTGATCCCTTTTTATGGCTGAATAATATCCCTTTGTATATATATATACCACTTCTTTCTCCATTTATCCATAAACACTTTGGTTGCTTCCATTATTTGGCTATTGTAAACAATGCTGCAATAAACATACTGTACATGTATTCCCTTGAATTAGTGTTTTTGTATTTGGGGGTAAATACCCAGTAGTGCAATTACTGAATCATCAGGTAGTTCTATTTTTAACTTTTTGAGGAATCTCCATACTGTTTTCCACAGTGGCCTTACCATTTTGCATTCCCACCAACATTGCAAGTGGGTTCCTTTTTCTCCACATCCTCTCCATCACTTGTGGTTTCTTGTGTTTCGATTTCAGCCATTCTGACAAGTGTGAGATGATATCTCATTGCAGTTTTGATTTGCATATTCCTGATGTTGAGGAATGTTGGAGAATGTTTTCATGTGTATTCTTTGGAGAAATGTCTGTTCATGTCTTCCATCCATTTTTTAAATGGATTATTCATTTTTTGGTTGTTGAGTTATATACATTCATTATATATTTTGGCCTGGAATTGTTTTATTATGGGATTTTCTTTCAAGCCACGTAGGCTGTGATATAGGAATTTGAATGACAGAACTTTTTTATGGAGAACGCCTTAGGGATAAATCAAAATTATTACTTTTCACCTCCATCTCCCCAACGCAGGAGTAATTTCTCCAATCTTCATTCTTGGGAACCTGATGGGATTCTTGAAGGTAAAACCCAAGAGTGTGGGGACTCCCTTCTAAAAATCAGCCCCTAGGACTCTAATTCTCTAACTGGTCCACATTCAGCCTCTGGCAATTCATCAAATTTTCATTTAAATGTTCCTATCAGTTACTGACCTCACAACTTCTTCCCGTAAACTGACCTCTGGTATTCTCTGCCTCTCTAGATTTGGCAGTGGTGATTTGTCCTGTTCTGAAGTGGATCTAAGAGAAGTCACTGAATTTCAGTTTGCTCAGGTTTTTTTCTTGTTATGACGTTGGGAGTGATGACTTCCGTGCTTTTTACATGTTGGAGCTGACACAAGAAGTCAGTCTTTTAAATTCTATTTTTCTGCATATAGCTGGATTGTAATTCTTGATGTACGGCTTTTGGGTGTAATTACCTATCCACTAATAATGGGTAACAACCATATTTCTTTTAAAATTTTATCAATATTATATATTGGCCAAGTCATGACACACATTATGTAAAGGGTTTTTAGTTTATTAATGTTGTCTACTGTTTTGTTTCCTATGACAATAATAAGAGTTTGATCAAATATGGAAAGTTCATTTGAAATAACCTGAAATTAAACACAGGCTCTATTATGTATATTAAATTTATTGAGGGGGGCCTTGGGAGTCTTCAAAGAGAAGATACTCTATATCTTTAAGACATAGTCAACCTGTAGTTCTTCTGTTCAGAGTAGAACAACAGCAGCGGCACCTGTGAAGTTGTTAGAAATGCAGACTAAGGGTCTTACATCACACACATTGAATCAGAATCCCTAGGGGTGTGTGGCCCAAGGATCTGTTTTTTGCAGGGTGTCAAGTGGTTCTGAGGTCCACTGAAGTCTGAGACCAATAACAGTACATTTGAATAAGAGGTTCATGTGGCAGATGGCACCCTTCAAAGTGAGATACCACAGAGAAAGGTGTTTTTGATTGTAGATGTGAACCTCAAATTGCAAGTTACAAAGTCAGAAATCAGATTTATAGTAGTGTTACCTTTTACATGGATCACATACATGTACAGACTACAGATTTATTTACTCATGCTAGCAGTAAGACTTTATTTATTTAACAGCAAATGTATTTGTGTACTGGATATAAAGGCATCCGTATCTTGAATCCAGTCTTACTGTTACCATGATGAAACCAGAGCTGGGGCTTGCCCTTTACTTCAGGCTAACATCTACATAAAAAGACATGTCAGGGAGGAATTGCTCAATTTCTGCATATCCTCTGTATATGTGCCTATCATGCATGGGCATTTTAATGTATGGCTGATAAAAAGGAGCCAAAATGCCCAGCCATGTTTGCTGAAAATTGTGATTTGGGTCAGGAAGAATACTTACTTCCTGGGGACAAATAATTTCTGAAATATTTAGCTATCTATACCACTGAAATGTTCTTTAAGTTTGCAGTTGCAATTTATTTAGTGAATATTTTTGGATTGACTGTTCAAATTTAAAACGAGGTATGTGTATTCTGTACATTTGGGAGATGTTTTTTAAATTCCACAACGGTATATAAAAGCACAGCATCTGTTTTGTTTTGTCATCTTTACCTTACAAACCTTTTACCAATTTTGAGCATACTAGTTTTCATTTAAATTAAAGAAAAATTTTCCCTAACACTAAGTTGCAGTTTTTTTAAGAGACTTGTAACTACTTTATGTAGCTGGTTTTAATACTGCTTTGGCAAGAAATTTATTTAAATAATATCTTAGATTGACTCCAGGCTTAATTTTCTATTTTATGATAGAAGAATCCAATATGTACTCAAAATAGGTGACATTAACAAATTACTATAATCCATAGCATGTTTATTTTTCTTCTTCTATAGCAGCAAAAGCTAAGAATAATATACATTTTTTTCACTATGAGTGTGTCTAAACTATATCATTTAAAACATCTAATATTTTGTAAGCCTGTATGCTGCTTGTCAATTATTCATTATTGATCCCTCACAATATAGATTAATGGTGCTTATTCAATTGATTTAATTCAATTTGGTGGATTTTCCCAACCTTTAAACCTGGCACTATCAGGGTTGCTCTCTGAATACAGTACATATCCCTCCTTTAGAAAAGATGGCTTGGGGTGCCTGGGTGGCTCAGTCAGTTCAGCATCTGACTTGGGCTCAGGTCATGATTTCATCCTTGGTGAGTTCAAGCCTCGCGTAGGGCTCTGTGCTGACAGCTCAGAGCCTGAAGCCTGCTTTGGATTCTGTGTCTCCCTCTCTCTCTGGCCCTACCCAGTTCATATTCTCCCTCTTTCTCACTTTCCCTCTCCCTCTCTTTCAAAAATAAATAAACTTAAAAAAAAGAAAGAAAAGAAAAGATGACTTTATGGGAGGTGGGGGCATCACATTCGAAGACATTTTTTATTGCAAGGTTTGTGATAATTTCTATGGACATTATTGTTAGTAACAATAACAACAACAACAACAATAGTAATAAGCATGTCTTTAATGACTGTGTGTTAGGGAAGCTAGTAATGTAATGTGTGCATCCTGCCTCTGAAGAGGGCTTCAAGTCTCATTTGAATATCATTCTATTTATGGGGCGCCTGGGTGGTGCAGTCGGTTAAGCGTCCGACTTCAGCCAGGTCACGATCTCGCGGTCCGTGAGTTCGAGCCCCGCATCAGGCTCTGGGCTGATGGCTCAGGGCCTGGAGCCTGTTTCCAATTCTGTGTCTCCCTCTCTCTCTGCCCCTCCCCCGTTCATGCTCTGTCTCTCTCTGTCCCAAAAATAAATAAAAAAACGTTGAAAAAAAATTTATAAAAAAAAATAAAAAAGAATATCATTCTATTTGACATTGCACCTCTGCCCTGTGAAAATATACCAATCCATTATCACTAGAATGATAGTCTTTAAATGAAACGATAAAGTAATCTCTTTCTGTTGGCTTAATCTGTGTGCTAATGAGTTTGTATAATGTTTTTTCTGCGTCCCTCCAAGCATTGTTATGCAGCGCACAATTTTGATAGGAGGGAAAACAGGCTTTTTAAATTAAAAAAAAAATAAGTAAACCCCAACTGAAATAGAGATAAAATGAATCTTTTTTCTCATAATTCTTGCCACCTGATGTTGTGGCATTTTAATGTTTCAAGTTTTAGGCAATCTATAGAACATGACAGAGTCTAAAATTTCACCTCTGAAAATAGGGTCTTATTCAGGAAGGCACAGTTTGCCTTAGGCATCCGTGTAACAGATGGATAACATGTTTACAATGAAATAAGAATGCAGTTAAAGAAAGTATTACTATAATTGAGAATACTATACTCTATTCAGGTGAAAACATACTACCTTTTACTGACCTATTTAGATGCTGGGAAAATAGTTTTTACTTTCCATTTGAATTATGTGTGTGAAATACTGTGCTTTTTCTCACCATGATGCTTTTAAATATGCATTTGGATTAATGGTAGTATATCTAGAATTAACTTAAATGGCAAAAAATGTCTGATAGAGTGGTCCACCATCCCCTCCAAATGGCCACATGGTGCATTTAAAAGGAATGGTAAGAAGAAGAAAAAGGAAGACGAGAAGGAGCGGCAAGGGTGTTGTTAATATGCTGAAATAATAAACATATATTGAAGATCCTTTTTTAAAAATGCACATGAAAAATTATTGTGTGTATCAAGGGATTCTAATTTTTGTTATTGTGCCATTCCTGTTAATGGTGTGTTTCTGCTCTGTTGGATCCTTTGAGCTTTAGAGCATACATATACCAAATTGGCTTTTGTCCCAGTGATAATTACTTTCTGAAGACTTAACCATCCTTCATCTGTTCACAGCTACCACAGAAGTCTTCACTCCATGCATCACTCAGCTGTACCATAGGAGTTCTAAGATTGATACGTTGGCTGTACACATTTTGACAATAGTTTGTATTTGATGGTACAGTGTTAAAACTTGAAGGTCTTTGACCCTATTGATTGCTGGGCGATAGTTATACCACTTTGTTCTAATTTTTTTTTTTTTTTTTTGTCAACTGGAATACTACATGATAATACACTTTGATGTTACTTGTTGTGTAAACACAAACTTTTTAGCCCTATGCATTGGGCCGTCCGTAGGATGTGAGTCTTCAGACTGTAATTACATTTTGCAGTGGTCTTCTTTACTCTTAATTTCCTTGAGGAGCTGTGTTATAGGGTTTATGGAATATTTTTGAAACCAGCCCCTTGGGATTTCTTTCAGTTGTTTGAAGAGTGTATTCATGCTTTTTCTAATGGTATCTTAAATTCAAGAAACAGGAAATCTAATATTTTTCTTTTTTTCATATTCTGCCAGTAGCCTACAAAATTCCAGGCAAAGAAGACATTGAGTAGATGAACATTAATTGAATTGATTTGAATTCTAGTGAAAAGTGGTCTCTAGGTTCTCTGGACTGCTAAATATTTAGTCTCTACCTCTCTTGAGTCAATTTGTATTACAGTGATTTGAATTTCCCTACTTGGGCTCTAAGCACCCTGGAAAGAAGCAGGCTGTATGCTCTTGTCTTCTGTAATAATGCCCAGCATTGTCCCTTGAATATGATAGGCATTTAATTGCCATTAGGTAAAATAATAAACATATATGGCAGATCAACTTCTTATAGCTGTATTTAATAATAATACACATAAACTCATAAAAATGTTCAACTGCGATGCTATAATTCTGCTTTCTGCTCAGTAGTAGTTGGAACCAAGAATTGTACCATCAAGTCTCAGCATATAAGTACATTACAATAGTGGACCTAGTAATAGTAAAAGGACATTCATCTTTGTTTCTTGTTTTGTTTTGTTTGTTTGTGTTTTTAGGCTGTCAACTTAAAAAAAATTTTTTTAAATATAATTTATTGTCAAATATACTTACTAGAACATCCAGTGCTCAACCCAACAAGTGCCCTCCTCAATGCCTATCACCTGTTTTCCCCTCTCCCCCACCCCACTCCCCATCCACTCTCAGTGTGTTTGGTGTATTTTTTTTTTTTATGTTTTTTTTATTTTTGAGACAGAAGGAGAGAGGGCATGAGTCGGGGAGGGGCAGAAAGAGAAAGAGAGGGGACACAGAATCCAAAGCAGGTTCCAGGTTCTGAGCTGTCAGCACAGAGCCTGATGTGGGGCTCAAACTCATGGGCCATGACATCATGACCTGAGCTGAAGTCAAACGCTTATCCGACTGAGCCACCAAGGTGCCCCTGTTCTCTGTATTTAAGGGTCTCTAGTGGTTTGCCTCCCTCCCTGTTTGTAACTACTTTTTCTCCCCTTCCCTTCCCCCATGGTCTTCTGTTAAGTTTCTCAGGATCCACATATGCATGAAAACATATGATACCTGTCCTTCTCTGACTGACTTGTTTCACTCAGCATAACTTCCGGTTCCATCCACGTTGGTGCAAATGGCAGGATTTCATTCTTTCTCATTGCCAAGTTGCATTCCATTGTATATATGAACCACATCTTCTTTATCCATTCATTAGTTGGTGGACATTTAGGGTCTTTCCATAATTTGGCTATTGTTGAATTTGGCTATTGCTATAAACATTGGGATACACGTACCCCTGTGCGTCAGCACTCCTATATCCCTTGGGTAAATTCCTAGTAGTGCTATTGTTGGGTCATAGGGTAGTTCTATTTTTAATTTTTTGAGGAACCTCCACACTTTTCCAGAGCAGCTGCATCAGTTTGCATTCCCACCAACAGTGCAAGAGGGTGTCTATTTCTCCACATCCTCGCCAATATCTATCGTTTCCTGAGTTGTTAATTTTAGCCACTCTGACCAGTGTGAGGTGATATCTCATTGTGGCTTTGATTTGTATTTCCCTGATGATGAGTGACATTGAGCATCTTTTCATACACTGTATGGTCTGTTGGCCATCTGGATGTCTTCTTTGGAAAAGTGTCTATTCATGTCTTCTGCCCATTTCTTCACTGGATTATTTGTTTTTGGGGTGTTGAGTTTGGTAAATTCTCTTTTGATTTTGGGATACTAACCCTTTTTCCTATATGTCATTTGCAAATATCTTTTCCCATTCCGTTGGTTGCCTTTTAGTTTTGTTGATTGTTTCCTTTGCAGTGCAAAAGCTTTTTATCTTGATTATGTCCCAATAGTTCGTTTTTGCTTTTAAATTCCTTTGCCTTTAGAGATGTGTTGAGTATGAAATTGCTGCGGCTGAGGTCGAAGAGGTTGTTGCCTGCTTTCTCCTCTAGGGTTTTGATGGTTTCCTTTCTTACATTTAGGTCTTTCATCCATTTTGAGTTTATTTTTGTGTATGGTGTAAGAAAGTGGTCTAGTTTCATCTTCTATATGTTGAGGACATTTGTCTTTGAATAGATGACCAGGAAAGAAAGTAGAGAAGGAGTAGCTTATTGTGGGTAACTCATTTCAAGAAGTTGTCTCTTATGGTTCCAATAAAATGATACTCAGAAGTAGGGAAGTGAATGATGAAATAATTGTTTGTAGTAGAAATAAGTCACTGGCCTAGACTGGCTATGCACTCACCTTATGTTATTATTTCCTCATCTATGAATTTATAGGATTATCTTGAAATAGATCTACAAATTATGCCCCATAGGCCAAATATTTCCTGCTGCTTATGTTATAAAGTTTTTTTGGTACACAGCCACCCTCATTTATATATGAATTGTTTATGTATGCCATTACTACAGCAGCAGGGTTGAGAAGGTGCATTAGAGATCACATGGCTTAAAAGATTAAAGTTCTCTGTCACTTCAGAAAACTGTAATCAACTGCTTGTCAAAAGAATCATATGTAATAATGTGCACCATTCCTTAGCATAGAGCCTAGAACTAAGTAAAGGTTTAAGGGTCACCTCATATAAAGCACATATATAAGGGTTATTAGCAGTTTATAAAGTAACTACTACTTGTTGTAGGCCAGTTTTGTGCTAGATAAAATTTATTGTTTAGTGATGTATTGTCCAATAGGGTGGCCACTAGCCACCTGTGGCTATGTAAATTTAAATTAATTAGGGGCGCCTGGGTGGCTCAGTTGGTTAAGCATCCACCTCTTGATTTCAGCTCAGGTCATGATCTCACAGTTCGTGGGATCGAGCCCCATGTTGGGCCCTGTGCTGACAGCACATAGTCTGCTTGGGATTCTGTCTTTTTCTCCTTCTCTCTGCCTCTCCCCCACTCTCCCTCTCTCAAAGTAAATAAATAAACATTAAAAAATAATAAACTAAACTTAAATTAATTAAAGTTAAACAAAACTTAAAGTTCAGTTTCTTAAGGTGCACCAAGCTACATTTTTATGTATTCAAAAGTCACGTAATGTAGCTAGTGGCTACTATATTAAACAGAAGAGTTACAGAATCTTTCCATCAACTCAGGAAGCTCTGTTGGACAGCTCTAGTTGAAGGTCTCTAAACTGACTAAAAAGTCTGTTGGGTTTTTACCTATTAAAATACATTTCTGCTTGGCATTAAGTAAGAGAATGAAAGGCATTAAAATAAGCTAATAAAATAATACATCTTATTTAAAAATAAACACTGAAATGGGGGGGAGGGGAAATGGGTGATGGGCACTAAGGAGGGCATGTGTTGGGATGAGCACTGGGTGTTGTATGTAAGCGATGAATCATGGAAATCTACCCTCGAAACCAAGAGCACACCGAATACACTGTATGTTAGCCAACTTGACAATAAATTATATTAAAAGAATAAACACTGAAATATATTTCCAATAAAACATTTATAAATACCTAAAAACTAGGGACTTAAATGTAATGAAAGAATACAAATATGTGATCAAGATGCAGTCTTGACAGAGAGAGAGTGGAAAAGAAAGAGAGAGAGATTGATTTTCGTGATTATTGTAATATCATAGAAAAGAGCAAAAGAGTACTCTAGAATAGACTTCTAATACAGCAAGCATACATATTGGTCTCAACTTTGGAAGCGCTGGAATCACCTGGACATCTAGTGAAGCCTGAGGCCTACCCCAGACTTTCTGATTTAATTTGCTAAGGGGTACAGCCCAGTTCCCAGGATTTTTAAAAGCTCCCTTGGATTATAGTAGGCTACAGTTTGAGAACCACTGGTGTAGAATCCCCGGCTTCACCTCAAGTCTAAAGATGTAAGATCCAGGTACAGTAGAACTTTCGTTTGTAAGCATAATTCATTCTGGAAACATGCTTGTAATCCAAAGCATGTGTATATCAAAGCGAATTTCCCCATAAGAAATAATGGAAACTCAGATAATTTGTTCCATAACCCAAAAATATTCATATAAAAATGATTACAATACTGTAATATAACATGAAATAATAAATAAAACACAAAACGTAAAGAAAAATAAAGAAATTAACCTGCACTTACCTTTGAAGACCTTCATGGCTGGTATGAGGGAGACAAGAGACAGGAGAGTTATTGTGTAGGACAACTTTCACTATCACTCATGGAATCACTGCTGTCTTGTGGCTCAATAGAATCTTTTTCTGCATGGGGACCATTGTATATGCTTGCACAGATGATGACTACAGTACAGTATTAATAAAATCTTGTCATATACTGTATTTAATGTAACTGGCAATAAAACAGCAGAGGAAAGGGTCTATATCTGACCTAGAATGAAGCAAAGCATTCCTAAGCTTACTCTTGTATGGTAAAGCAAAAGACTGTCCGTAGGTGCTTTGAAGTGACAAAAAATACACAGTCGTGGGATTCTTGAACGTTCTGAAAAGTCACTGATTTCTCCCAAATACCGCGGCCTGAGACCAAACATTCAAACATGGGAGACGATCACCCACAGTTCCGCAGAGAGCAAGGGAGAGAGAGAGACAGAGAGAGAACCATTGGCTCCATTGTGATCGTGTGATATTCAGCATCCTGTACTGCTCATATTGCAAGACATCGCTCATTTATCAAGTTAAAATTTATTAGCAATGTTTGCTTGTCTTGCAGAACACTCACAGAACAAGGCACTTGCAAATCCAAGGTTTTACTGTATTTATATATTTTTAAACACTCAAGTGATTGTAATGATTGATTTAAAGAATCTCATGATGAAAACATGGTAACAAATTCTTGCTCATGGTAAATTTTTGCCCTAATGGACAAAAATCAATGTCAAAATAGGACATCTTGGTACTGTGTATGCCTAATGAAAATGAGATATTCTAGAGCAGTGACTGTCTAATATGGTTGCAGAACTAGCAGTATCAACATCAGCTAGGGTACTTATTAGAAGTGCAAGCTCTTGGTTTCCACCCAGAGTTACTGAAATCAGAGAGTCTTTTAACGAGCACTCCCTCTTCTTGAGTCTGATGCAAACTCAGGTTTGAGAACAGCTGCCTTGGATGCATAGTGGTGTATTCATGAAACCCGGGCAGACATTTTTTGTTTGTTTGTTTGTTTGATTATAGATTTATAAAATCAAGAGAAAACTATTTTTTACATTTCGCTACTATTTTTTAAAATTATCATTATATAGATATATGTATACATATACATGTATATGTATATATATTAATGTTATAAACAGAAACAGATTGAGGATATAACCAGTATATTACTTATAATTCTATATGAAGATAGTATCTAGTACTGTTTTCTAAGCTAGTATTTAGTCATGTGACACCCAATGATGTAAATCTTGTGAGTGTCCTTTGCACTGTCACAGCATCTGGTTACCCAAACAGGATAAATTATAGCACTAAGCTGAAAATGAAATATTTATATTTGCACTTAAAAATCTCTTAGTTGTATTGAAGTGGTAAAGTGTACACATTTGAATAAAGGATCAAGTTCAATAATGCAGTACTTGAATTTCACATACCTTGGTGTTAAGCAAGGCAATTTTAATGGGTAAGAAACTCAGTCCATGTAAGTGAAAAGCTCAGGCTCTTCTGCAAAGTAAGTACTCAAGTTACACCACCTAATTTAACAGTTACCCAGAACTGTTCAGCTGTACACCCTACCTTAGCAAGTTCTCAATAAAGACATTCTGTGTGATTACTAAACATTTATTTAGTAACATTCAAGAGTGTACATCAACAATATTGTCAAAGAAGATCTGATGAGTCTGCTTTAATGAACTGAAAGCAATGTTGGCGTGTATCACACTGTATCCCCTTGGTCCCGTTTTAAATGCCTTAGTGATAATATATTCTTTAAAAAAGGTAAATGACCTTGTTATTTTGCTAAACAAAGATTTTTTTTCCTTCTACAAATAATGCAAAAGCAAATTCAGTCAGACCTATATCTGATAAATTACAAATTCGAAACTAGTATGGAATGAGTGTTCGAGGTTTCACTGTGTATTGATTCCATCTATTTATAAGTTTGTAGAACAGATTCATGGTGTTTTTTAAGGGCTCTGGAAGCACATAGTGTGTACCAAATGCTATAATTACTTGCAGTGTTCTATCACAGGCTAATCTAACAAATAAAAACGTGACAAAACGTAACTTTGTTATGCCAAGTAAAAATAGATATGGCAAGTGGCGGGATCTTCTGAAAGTAAAAACTACCGTCCCCCAACTCCCAAAGTATTTGCTGCAAAAGAGAAGAAAAACATTGTGCTGAAGGCATGATGGCTCCTCTAGGCTGTTATAATCACACTAACAATGTTTGACTGTTTGGTCAGTAACGCTGTTAACTCTGAAGGCTTCATTTCACACACCACTTATATTTACTTGACCTACATATCTGAGTTATTGGCATAATAAAGAATGATATTTTACAAGGACATTTTTAGGCTTGAATACTAAGCTTCTTAGTAAGAAGTAAGAATTAAACAAGGTGACGGTAGGGAATAAATAATGGAATGGAAAGCTTTATAGTTATCCTCAGGCACACCCACGGCCAAAAGACTAATTTTAGAGGCATAACAATAATAGTAAATCAGAATAGTCCTTTAGAAAATGGTTAATAGTATTGGATTATTTACTAATTTTTTTTAGCACTGTCATTTAGTGAACATTCGTGACATACCAAAGACTGTACAAAGCACTGTAAATATATTCAACTTTTTGATCTTCACAAGTTCTGTTTTATCCATAATTTAAAAATAGCAAAACTGAGGTTCATAAGAGTTAATCAACCTTTCCGATTACTCAGTTAGGATTAGAGGAGCAAGCGCTTAGAGAAGAAAGGTAAGCAGCCCAAATTAGAGATGATGTAACTGATGCGCAGAGAATTTGTAAGTTTCCTAAGACTCTTCATCCAATGCATTTCCTTTTTATCATAAATGGGGTTGACATAAAAAGGAGGCTTACCTGGCCAACCAATCACACCTTCTGATAAGGATCAAATATCATGTATACTTTCTTTACATGACCTTGGTTGTTGAGCTCAGGTTTTCAAAATAGCAATAAAAGGACTAGCTGAAAACTAAACTACGGAACAAACTCTGTGCACTCATATGGGTGTATATGTGCATAAGCAAGTTATATCCACAACATATATATTGGTGAGGCACAGTTGTTATCTGGATCTTTTTTATTCTTTCTGAAGATCCAGGTTTTTTACTAAGAAATGCATGGTCCCTGAACCACCAGCATGAGCATCATCTGGAAGCTAGCTGGAGATGTAGAATCTCTCCCAGACACGGTGAATCAGAATTTCCATTTTGAGCAAGATCCCCAGGTTATTCATATGCACATTAATGTTTGAGAAACACTGAACTCGAACTCACTGTATTCATGTTTTATAGATGTCTGGGTCTGACTGGCACTTTCTTGTGTCTGCACAGATACACTAATAGCTCCTTATTTCTTTCTCTGTTGGCAACACGAGTCCAGTCCTTAAAATTCTGACCTTTCTGCATCAGTCATACTGACATATTGACTGTTTGTCTTTGCAAGTCCTTGTTGTTTTCTGAGTTAAATTCGTGCTGAATAACTCTTCCAGCATTCAGTAGACCCTCCACAGCTTCTTATCTTGTCTCCACTACTAAATTTCCCCAACTCTTGAGTTAAATGCCGTTTGTTTAAATACTGGTTTGCCCTCAGAAACATAGGTTTAAAGTCTATGATTTGATGACCATTTTATGTGTGTTAAATGTGAATACTATTTTCATTTCTCCTAACCAAAAAGGTTTCACAAAGTATGAAGACAAACATTTAATATGAGCATTTGACATTTGTTAATTTATTCATCCATCCATTCACTCAACAAATAATGAGTGCCTACAATGGCCTAGAAAAGATACATTAAAAATATAATCAAATGCTGGCATTTATCTTAGAAAGAATGTCAACACTTTTGAACACTTAGTTTGACAAAATTGAAATAAATGGGGCAGATGATGAAATACAGAATGAAAAGAAATTAGCTATCAGCATATAGTTTTACATTTTATTTATTTTTTTTTAATTTTTTTTTCAACGTTTTTATTTATTTTTGGGACAGAGAGAGACAGAGCATGAACGGGGGAGGGGCAGAGAGAGAGGGAGACACAGAATCGGAAACAGGCTCCAGGCTCCGAGCCAGCAGCCCAGAGCCTGACGCGGGGCTCGAACTCACGGACCGCGAGATCGTGACCTGGCTGAAGTCGGACGCTTAACCGACTGCGCCACCCAGGCGCCCCTAGTTTTACATTTTAAATGATACATCTAATTCAATGTCAGTAAGTTATTTTGCTTAGAGATCAGCTCTAATATGGTTTCCCAACATATTTTTATGCAACTGGCCTCTAGGATTTTGAGGACAGTGGATTCTATGCATATGTATGTGTGTATTTTCAACTATATATACCTCTTTGCAAGCAGATTATTTGAATCTGTTTTCACATTTCTGTCCACAAGGTGAGGGAAAATGCATTTTTTCAAATAAAACTAAGTGAAGTGGGATGTAGGACAGCCTTAGTTTACCTTCATTTGGCTCCAGAAATCCTGGAAACAACCAAGAACAGTTATAATTGAGCTAATAGTCCAGTTTGACTTGAATTGGGTGTGTCTTAGGGCATTAGGGCTGTTGGCACAGTGCTCACTGATCTGTAGTGGCAGATATAACTGGACCCACACAAACAGAAAAAGGACCTTTATAAGGAGGCAGGAGCTGCCTGCCTTGACGGCTTCATCTGGGCTTTAGGATGATGGTCTCCTTCTAATTTAATTACCTCTCTTTAGTATAAGTCCTCATGCTGGAATCACATACACACAGCACAATGAGGGCACGAAGAGAAGAGAACTCATTCAAATGTGCCGCATGATGTGGTGATGGAAGTTACCTGTGGCCTCTGTATCAAAGTCTTGGCATATCTTTAGTCAGGGATGATAAAGGGAAACATTTTGTTCTGTTTCCGTTGTTCATTTTTTATTCATCTAGTCCTAGTGGATATAAGAATCTCAAATTGGTTCACAGTCCATGATGATTCGTATCTTTGGTCATGTTCAATAGCAAACCTGTTGTACTTACTGCACTTATCTTGGGCTTTTAACCTGAAATTGCTAAAAAGTAGAGATATCTTGTCTTTTGTACACAGAATTAATTTACCAATAATGCTTCCATGGTAGTTCTATATCTCTTTCCAATTAGTTAAGTACAGAAATGTGAATTAAGACATTCTACAATATTTTAAACAGTTTCTCTTTAAAAAAAGGTATTTGATGGGGCGCCTGGGTGGCGCAGTCGGTTAAGCGTCCGACTTCAGCCAGGTCGCGATCTCGCGGTCCGTGAGTTCGAGCCCCGCGTCAGGCTCTGGGCTGATGGCTCGGAGCCTGGAGCCTGTTTCCGATTCTGTGTCTGCCTCTCTCTCTGCCCCTCCCCCGTTCATGCTCTGTCTCTCTCTGTCCCAAAAATAAATAAAAAATAAATAAATAAATAAATAAATAAATAAATAAAAAACGTTGGAAAAAAAAAAAAAGGTATTTGACATCAATATAGAAAAGTGTTGATATTTCCTAACATAAATGAGATACTTGGGTATCTGTCTCAGTATTGAATTTCCTGTACACATGAAATACTTAATAATTTAAAATATACATTATATTTATTAAAGGGTTATCTAGATCATATGTGATAGTCTAGCTTCAGGATTGGTTTGATTTACCCATTTAATGATGTCTTCAAGGCCTGGCGTGGCTTTCCTGGTACATGAGCAACCTCTTCTTCACAAAGCTGCTAGGGCTTTTCTTCCTGTCTCACTGGCCCAGATTATATGTGCAAAGTATGAAAGGAATGCTATATGCTAATTGGCCTAAAACAGGTTATCTCAGCCAACTGCTGTGGCAGAGGGATGGGATCACCTTGATTGGGTTACCACGAACAGATATTACCCACTAATTTACACATTTTATTAAATAGGAGAAGAAAAGTGTCTTAGGGAGATAACCACAGCATTTTGCTACATTCTCCTGTTCTGCTAAAGCCACGGCCACCTATGGCTAGTGGAAAGATTCTTTCACTGTATGCCATTTGGCTTTCCCAGCTAGAGTTTGCAGAATAATGCTGCCTGGTCAGTGATTTTAGTGGTAAGCTATTTCAAGTCAATTATATATTGGTGAAATTCTCCCTATATTCATTTTAATTAATTGCATTTATCTACATTTCCACTCCACACACAAGAGGGTTTACCTGTTCCCAAGGTCGTATTAGAAATGTCATCAGAGTATAGGACATTAAGTGATATGAGTGAAGGCAATTAGATAAATGCATTTCCATGAGCAGCAACTGATGCCCCTAAATGAAAATTTTCACTTCTGAACATAGAAAAATTGTAATCATTCCGAATTTTCCAGTTTATGATGACAGACTGTATTGATACTGTTGAAACACCTGTACTGTGGCATGACAAAATAAATAAATAAAATAGAGCTGGTTTTGAAAGCAGTCTGTTTCCTTGGGTTTCCCAGAGGCACTGAACATGAAGTAGGAGGCTGTCTGTGAATAGACTAGTGAGTTGACCACCCTCATTGGCTTGGCTGGATGGACTAAAATATTGTACCTTGACCTTGAACTGTCAGAGGTTAAACTCTGCCCTTTGCCCTGGGCCGTATATTGTTAGCATTGCAAAATATGGAAGTACCTTAATCCAACGTTTACCATAGAGCAGCCGTAAAAATAAGCCCCGGCAGATATGCCCAGAGACTAAAAGAAATCAGAACAACTAAATGAGAGTTAGGCAGTGAATCTAAATGGATGTTATTACATCCGGTCCCTTTTCATTTCATTTGACAGGGATCTCCAAATGGAACTCCAAGTGGAGTTGCTACAGACAGATGTTCAAATTCCCTTAGCCTAGTCTTCCCTGGAGCAGCAGAAAGTCATTGCAGTAGAACTGCCTTGGGTACCAATGGCTAAAATTAATATATGATTTTGAAGCACAAGTTACAGAAAGTGTTTATGAGCCCGGCTTTGAGAACTATTAAGATTTTATTAAACCTGATGATGGAAATGTTAAACCTAATACAGACAGGATGCTTGATCTGTTCCCAGGAGCACTCTGATATTGGCAATGTAAATGTCTCCCTTCTTAACTGATGTTGATGTGGGGAAATCTGTACTTGTCCAGCTGATGAAAGAGGCCCAGGCATTTACAAGAGGAATAATCAACTTACAAAAGTAGGCAATAATGCTCTTAAATATTTAACTCACCTCGTAAAAATACTCCTCTGTAGAAGTATATTCTACATCTGGGGTTGTCAAACTACAACCTGCAGGTGAAATCTGTTTGACCTCCTGTCCTTGTAAATACGAGTTAATTTGAACACAGTTCTACCCACTTGTTTACATATGGACGTTTGTTCACTTCAAGGACTGAGTTGGGTATTTACAGCGGGAATCATGTCACCTCAAAGCCTAAAATAATTAGTATCTGGCCCTTTACGGAAAAAGTGCACTGCAACTTGGCAGGAGCAATTTGTTTCAGAACTACTTTTTTTTTTTTTTTTTTTTTTTTTTGCACAAAAGAGTGTTCTTCTGTAGTTGTTAATGTACTATTTCAACATCAATCTTAATTTCATATATATTCATTTACCCAAAAAAGACCTCTATGTTAGTAAAGTTTCTGAATCCAACAAAGTGGTTTCCATGTTTTTTTCTCTTTTCTAAGTTTTGATACTTTTTCAAGTCAAACTCTGTCTGAAATTATTTCCCCATTTCAGCAGGATGCGGAGCGTGACATCCTCCATATCCCAGGGAAGTACAGCATACATAATGCATGAATCTTAGGGAAGATCTGAGCCTTCGAATACACAATTACACTTTGGGCTTAAAATGGAAAGTGCCACGTTTGGAAGCAACTTGAAGTTTCTCAAAATATTTGTTTGCAGTTCTAATTTCAATAATTAACATATGGATTAAAACATTTTTCTTATCTTCCGATTCCAGCAGTGAGGTCAGCACCTCATAGCTACAGGGGGAAAAATGTCTTTAGAGTTTCCTGAGTCAAAGCCAGCAATAATGTTGTTTCAGGAAGGAGAGCTCTGGAGGCTGCTGAATTGATGGGCCTGCACCTTGACATGCTGTTTTGTCTTTTTTTTTTTTTTTTTTTTTCTGAATGCCATATTTCGTGGGCATTTGATGAGAGCACAGAGAGGAACAGTAGAATGTTCTTCTCATCTACATGACCATAAAAATGGGCAACTGTATTTCTCCCTGTATTGTTTTCCAACTTTTTCTATTTCTTTTTTTCCAAACCCAACTACTTAAGAGGTAAGATAAATCCACACATGCATAACCCTGACTCTCCAACTTCTGGGCTCTCCACATGGTGGTTTTGTTCCTGGCTTTGTTCCTAAAGCAGAAGTAAATCTGCAGGCACAGTATAAAGTGTAGTTTTGCCAAGGGAAGTTCTTTGAGTTTCTGGGATCTCGGAGCAGAAAAGCTCAGTAGCTGCTTTGAGGTTTTCATCTCTTACCTGTGTTTCCTTACTATTTACAGAAATAATAAATTCTGGTTCCAGGTGGCATTGCTCCTTAAAAGAAACCCTGCCTCAAACCTCAGATATGAAAGTTGAGTTTTACTTTTTCTCCTCCTTATATGTGCGGGCTGGTGGCTAGGATGTCTGCTATTCTAGCTTCCTGATATCAGATCTGTTCCTAGATCTCTTGTCATAAAGCAGAGGTCACCAGAAATGGGGTATACAGTCAGGAAAAACAGGAAATGCATGGCATTTACAGATTGGCCCTGGTATCTGATGGTTTGTCATGGGGAAGCCCTTATGCCTTGCTGGCATGCTAGGGGAGCAGCATAGAGCTGCATCATGGCAGGCAGTGGAATTAATGATGCAATCCATGAAAGCCACCCAGTTAAATGGAGGAGTTACAGGTAGAACTTACACAGAACCGTGACATTTTTCCCATGTATATCTACCCATCCATGTGAACATTTAATTTAACCAAAAGGGTCCATTGTGTAAATAACCTTTCCTCTGTGGCTCCTGTTAGAACCTCCTTACGTTAACCCCTCTCAGAATTACCTCTTCTGAGTTTCATTACTATTTTATGCCCTTAGTATTCTTAAAAGTTTCTGAGATACACAGTCATTTGGATTCAAGTTCTAAGTTTCCTTTGAAACCACATTTTGAGGACACTGCCTTGCATTTGTTCCGTGGCTATTTATTAAGTGCATACTGGTTGTTCTCTGATTGTTCTTCAGATCCGTCTTCGTCTTTCTCTGATTGGCTCTGTGCCCTGAGAGGCTGGCCCCTGGCCTGAATTGCTGGGTTCCATTGATCTCAGCCTTCCGCTGTGTTTGACCAATGGGCAGTGTCAGCAGAAGATTCGAAGGCAGGAGACAACAGAGGTCAGGACATGTATTCTCTGCTCCTTGATATTTCAGGCTGAGTACTGGGTCCATTCCCTTTCCATCCAGGACTACAAATCCTGGCAGGCACCCACCCTCCCACCCCCCCAACATGGCTTCAGCTCTCCCTGAGCTCTAGTATTTCTGTAACCTCCCTACTTCTTCTTAGAGCATCAGGATTATCACCTGAACAATACAACCTGCTATATGTGAAGCACTGTTCTAGACCTGGGGATACAATGTGAACAAAATATAAAACAAAAACAAAAACAAAAACAAAAAACTTTTCCTCATGTTGTTATAGTCTAATAGGCATAAACAATACAAAATATAAAAATGAATGACTAAATCTATGTTATATGAAGTGACACAAAAGAAGATCAAGAGGAGAGGAAAAACTAGTGAGGGCTGAGATCAAGTTATTACAGTTTTAAAAAATAGAGGTGAGGGAAGGTCTTGATAAGTAGGGGCATGGAAATTGTATTCCTGCTGTGAATAATATACTTAAGTGCAGTCATGGTAGAACAGGTGAAGGCTTTTTACCTTAGCTCCCCTTAGAATTGTCTCCCTTGAGTTTTATTTTTATCTTAGGTCTGTGACTCTTTTTTTTTTTTTTTTTTTTTTTTTTTTAGATTTCTGACATAGTTACTTGAAATCAAGTTCTAAGTTTCCTTTGAAAGCATATTTTAAGGGCATTGCATTGCATTTTTTCAGATGCTTTTTATTGAGCACCTATGAGCTGGTTGTTAGAGTTAAAGGGGGAAGAAGAAAACTGGGCTAGTTAGTCAGGAATGCACTGCAATAATCCAGGCAAAAGAGGATGGTGGCTTGGACTAAGAGGCAATGAAGGAAGGGATGAGTAGTGGTCAGATTCTAAATTTATTTAAAATGTAGAGCCAACAGCTCTCCTGATAGATTCTATGTGGCATATGAAAAAGAGAGATTAGAAAAACCAAACAGAACTCCAAGATTTCTGAACTGAGCAGGTGAAAAGGTGAGAGAGACTAGAATTAGAGCTGATTTCAAAGGGAAGATCGGGGGGTTCATACTTTACATGTGAATTCTGAAGTGTTTGTTGATAATCAAATGGAGATGCCCATTAGTCACTGAATTTGAAGTTCACAGAAGGGCTTCAGAAAGAAGATAAAAATTGGGGAATGTTACATAAAGCCAAAGAATTAGATGAGAGTACAGGAGGAATGAATGCATGTAGAGAAGTAGGTGGGTCCATGGAAACAATCCTGGATACACGAATGTCTTAACTTCAGTTATTGAAACATACCCACAAAGAAAGAACTATGAAGAGATGATCAATGAATGAAAATGAAAGTTCGATGTCAACTGGTGCTTTAAAATACCTCATGTGCTAAGGGTGCCTGAGTGGCTCAGTCGGTTAAGCGTCCAACTTCAGCTCAGGTCATGATCTCATGGTTTGTGAGTTTGATCCTCACGTCACGCTCCGTGCTGACAGCTTGGAGCCTGGAGCCTGCTTCAGATTCTGTGTCTCCTTTTCTCGCTTCCCCTCCCCTGCTCATGCTCTGTCTCTCTCTACTACAAAAATAAATAAACATTCAAAAAAAATTTTTTAAATACCTCATGTGAATAATTTCTCTTGGAAATTATAGCAAGTGTATGTGTTTGTATGAACACAAACATATACTATACTCACATAGTTTATTCTATGTATGCGTGTGTGAATATAGATATATGGTAGATAACTTTTATTCCATCTTGTGTTTGATGGTATAGTTTTATCAGGTACCCTCTCTCAACACCTTCAGCAAGATGTAAATAAACTGAATTAACATCACAGTATATTAGAATTATTGGCACAAATAATTATTATAAAAATTCAGATGTGATTTAGATCAGCTCATAACCCTTAAAGCAATACTTACATTCAATATAAGTTTTATGGGGCTCCTGGGTGGCTCAGTCAATTGGCTGTCCGACTTTGGTTTAGGTCATAATCTCTTGTCTCGTATTGGGCCCTGTGCTGACAGCTTGAAGCCTGGAGCCTGCTTTGGATTCTTTGTCTCCCTATCTCTCTGCCCCTCCCCCATTCTCTCTCTCTCTCTCTCTCTCTCTCTCACTCTCACTCTCTCTCTCTCTCTCCCTCTCTCTCTCCCTCTCTCTCTCAAAAATAAATACATATTTAAAAAATAGAAGTTTTATAAGTATTGTTTTAAGTATGGTTTAGAAACAAGTTTTCATTCTGTATCTTTCAGTGCAAATGGTTAAAAAAAGTCTTTGAGACAAACTAAATATCAATTCTGCAAGTAGAAGGGCTCCAGGTCTATATTAGCTGACATCTCATTTGGACAACTTTTTCTGATATATGTGAGAAGGAATAAAACTAAAAACTGTTTTCAGTGGACTGCGATTAATGCAGTGATTAGAAAATCCTGTGAAAATAAGAAAGAAATGAAACTCCGACTCACAGGATTAAAACACTAGAAATGACAAAGAAGGCCTTAGTTCCATGGAGGGCAAATGATATGGAGCCTACAGTACCTTATCTTCATAAAGAAATGCAACTTCCCAGCAGTCTGTGCGGGGTATGCATCTTGTGACGCTGTGATTAATTCCCCGGGTGGTGCAGACACAATCTCTGCTCGAGCAGGGCAGTTTGGGAGGCCACAAAGTACAATTTTTCATCGGCTAAAAAATTCCTAAGGGAAGGGAGACAAATTACTTTGAGACAATATGTTAGGACTAGATTGCAAGCAAAATCTTAGAGAAAGCAACAATATGCTAAGTTACTTTCTGGGATGGGTATGGGAATGGGTTTGGGGAGTGGTAATGTAGCTGTTGCTAACAACATTGCCCGTTTATTAAAAGACCTAGAAGCCCCTGAGAAAAACTCGGTGAGAGCTCTGGTAGATTTTGAACATAGTAAAAACCATGGTGTCTCCAACAGTTGCCTTTTAGAGGGTGTGCTTCCAAAACAAAACGGATAGGGCAGTGTATCCAACATGACCGCCCTAGCCATTTTCTTTTGTCCTCCATTTCACACTTCATTGACAAGAAACAAATTGCCAAGTGAGTTGCCAAGGAATGATTTTAAAAGGACATAAGATGAGTTAGAGTTTAAAAGAAAATTAGAACGTAGGCTTGAAAACAATATGGCAGCATGCCTAACACTCACTGATTCTGTCCAACTTGATTTTCAGTTCCTGCCTTCGTCTTTAGGGACTGATATGCTGCACAGAGGCAGTGGTTTTTGCTGCTTGGCCCAGGCATATGGGAAGGAGGAGAGCCAAATTAGCCTGTCACAGAAGGGAAATGATGGATGCAACTGCCAGTCAATCAAGTCTTCTGGCGCACTATAGATACTTAATTTAATGTTTGTTGAATGAATTTACAGATCTGATTAATGAGCAAATACAGCTTTCGGTTTACTACTCAAGTCCTTTATCATTTCTTAATTTGCCAAATCAGTCTCTTACTCAATAATATTAATTAAGGTACTCTGTTATTAATTAATTCACCCAGTTAATGGGTCAGTTAGTTATTCTATCAATCAATAAATATTCATGCACTGCTTATTAAATACTAAGAGTTATTCTAGATTCTGGGAATAGAAATGAAATAGCCACAGTCATGATTAAAGTTAAGGAGTCAGAGAAGTAAATAATAAATCCCAACAAAAAAGATACGGGTACAGGTACTGCAAAGTGTCAGAAGAGCAGGACCTAGTTGGTACATAATTTCAGGACCCAGAGCAATGTGAAAATGCACATTCCCTTGTTAAAACATTAAGAATTTCAAGATGACTATAGCATAGCCTTAACTAAGTGTAAAGCCTTTCTAACCATGGGACCCCATACTATTGCTGCGGTTGTGTGCCCATGAAGACAGCCCTGTAAAGGAGAATTATGTGATTAACTGGGTAGAATATTTCTTGGAAGGTTTTTGAAATCAGTGGAATATGGGCTCTGTTTTGAGAGAAGACGTGGAGTTTGCTTGGCAAGGATGGAATATGATGTAAACAAGCCAAGAGATGGGCCTTTTACAATTTCTTTTTTTAAGGATAAAAAGGCAAATGTTGTGGCCAGGAAATAATAATTGGCTCAAAATTAGATTGAAGGAGAATGGAGTGGTCATACTTGATAATACAAAAGTAGATAAGGACTGGGCCGTGACTACTGCTGTGGCAATGCTAAGGAACATGGATAAGTATCACAGTAATTTCTTCCTTTTATTTATTTCATTGAGGTTTAATTTACTACAAAATGCATAAATCTTAAATACACATCTTTATGACTTAAAAAATTGTTTTAAACGTGTATGTATTATTGAGAGACTGAAAGAGACAGCATGAGCATGGGAGAGGCGGAGAAAGGGGGAGACATAGAATATGAAGCAGGCTCCAGGCTCCAAGCTGTCACCACAGAGTCCGACGCGGGGCTCAAACTCACCGCGAGATCATGACCTGAGCTAAAGTTGGACGCTTAACCGACTTAGCCACCCAGGCGCCCCAATCTTTATGACTTTTCATATTGTGTGTAATCTTTTAACCACCAATATACAACTATAGAATATTTTATCCCCCTGGAATGCTCCCTGGAGTTACTTTCCAATCAGTAGCCCAAAGTTCCACGATCATTGTTGTGATTTGTCACTATATGTTTTGCCTTTCTTGAACTTCATATAAACAGAATTATATATTTATGTTTCCTTTTCTCTTGGGCTTGATATTTTAATGATTGACTTTACAACCATATTTTCAATCATTATATTAATACTTTGAGGAAATTTTTTTGGTCCTCCTTTTTACAGGTGAGAAACAGCATATCACATCACATGGTTAACAAGTAATAAAATCAAGCTCAAAATCTATTCTTCCAACGCTAAGTTTCCTCTCCATTTTTGTTTCACAACTTCCTACTTGGGCATTCATTATCTGATAAAGTGACATTTCAGAATTCAAAAAAGAACAGGAATGCAAATTTTGAAAAATTAAATTCTAAAACCGGAAAACCTTAGCATTTTCATTAGTAATTATAATAAATTTGATCATCATCATGCTATAAATATGCAAGTGGGGTGATTTACCATATTATTTTTGAGCTAACAAAGACAACTACCTTTTCTCTTCAAAACATTTTTTTAAAACCACCAAACAGAAAATTGATTTTTTTTAAGAAAGATATATTTTTCTAGATCGTTTATACTCCTTTTACTAAAAATGACTGTTGGGATTTCTTACCAAAAATAAGAAAGAAATTTGTTTCCCTTATGTCGGTAAGGGAATATATAACTTCGATCACAACTGATTTTAACATATATTTGCTGAGGTTTTTTCCTTAAAAAAAAATTACTCTGTATCTTTTCTTTATTTGTTTAGTTTTATCACAAGCCATTTTCAATTTCCTTGGAAGCCTGATTTTTGAAATGTATGCCGAACTTTAATTGGCTTTTACCACTGGGAAAGAAAATCTTCGTAATAGGTATGAGTGGATTCTGCTTTAGTGTGTGGAGGGAGCAAGTGGAAGAAATTAAAACTGAATTTCGGTCTCCCACAATATTTCTGAACATGGATATATAACTTATTTTCCTTGTGGGATTATTCTGTTGTATTTCATGATGACTTTATCAGGAGTTTGAAGGGGAACATTTTCTTTGGATACATTTTTCCTCAATCTCTTTATCTATCAATATCCTAACTCCTTCTCTATTCCCTTTTCCATTAGGGTTCAATTATTTCATACTGACCTCTATCCATTAAAATATTTTCTCAATTTACAGCTTCTCATCTTGTCTACTCTTTTATTCTTAGTCAATTCTTATTAATTGCAACATCATCTTGTCCTAAATACTAGTGTAGAAATAATAGAACCTACCGCTCAGCTCGGGATAATAATTATTGCCCAATCTTACCCTATTCAGAATCACAGCAATTCTTTGGAGAAAATAATTCCCTGTACAATCAACCACTTAGCATGATTTTCATTTTGTTTTTGACTTTGACACCTCAAAAGTAAGAGCAATGTAGAAATCAATAAAGCCACAGGTCTAGAGGTGACAGTTCTCAAAAGACTGCTGTCTATTACAGTCACTTAAGGAAGTTCTTTTATGAATAAGACCTCGGAACAGTGTTAGAAATGTCCTCAGGGAAACTACTATGCAGTTAATTGAACTTGTTCAAATTTCTACCTTCTCTAAATTGTCTTGCAGTCAAAGATTCCTTAGAGATGTACAGCCAAATGAGAGACATATCACGTGCATCCTTTAGCTTTTGGACATGATAAGTTTACGCTGGAAAACCGAACAATTTTTTTGTTGTTGCTCTACAACATGAAAATGTCTTTTAAAAAAATAATCTTTATAGGGGCGCCTGGGTGGCTCAGTCAGTTGGGCGTCTGACTTCGGCTCAGGTCATGATCTCGTGGTCTGTGAGTTCCAGCCCCTTGTTGGGCTCTGTGCTGACAGCTCAGAGCCTGGAGCCTGCTTCGGATTCTGTGTCTCTCTCTCTCTCTCTCTCTCTCTCTCTCACTCTCTCTGTCAAAAAATAAATAAATATTTTAAAAAATTTTAAATAATCTTTATAAAAACTACTTGGCATTCATTCCCCTGTTGGTAAAATGTTTTGAGGACCTACCTGGCACAGTTCTATGTAATTGAGGAAGAGAAAAAAAACAGACAAAGTTTTGATTTTGCTGTCGTGAAGGATTTTAGAAGAGGGAGAAGAGCAATAGTGACAGTGATAAATGTTGGGAAGGTGAAACAGAGCAATAAAACAAGGAATGTCTACAGCGACTGCTCTAGGTTGAGTAACCAGGGGATAAAGGCTGAGGTAGGTGTGAACTTGATATGTCTGAAAAACAGAAGCATGGTATATCCAGAACACATGGAGAAGGAGAGAAATGTGAAATGAGAGAGAAGAATCCAGCCTGAGTTGAGGAATGTGTATTTTTTTCTATTTGTGGTGGACACAAGTCAGATCGGTTTGAATGAACAGCAGTAAAAGAATATTTTTCAATCCAATTTTTATTGCTAAAAGTATCAGTCGCTTAGTTTGCTATAGTGAAGAGCGTGGACTGCAGGACTGCAGGAGGCAAGAGGCAAGAACGGTCTTCAGACCTAGGGATGCCACCCCAGTAGTAGTCATTTTAAAGGGTACTCTGTGGCATGAACTGTTCTAAGGGAATCAGTTTACAACTCCTCAACTTCCATATGTATTCTTTTCTATAATTGGTCTTCCCGAACTTGGCATGTTCTATTTCCTCACCTCCCCTTTCATAATTTACAAAACCAAGGTTCATCTCTTATCCATTTAGAATCTACTATGGTCTATTGCCATAGTATGGTGTATATGGTATATTGCCCTGATAAAATGCTCTAGGATACCAAACAAAGGGACAATTAGAACTACCGTTTGGTGCTGAAAAAGTGAATGACTAGTTACAAAATAAAAAATTCTCTAACAAGTCAGGTAGTTCCCTGTTAGTCACTTTATTAAAATTGTTGAAAATATTTTTTGGTAGATCACAATGTGATTGTTGGCATAGAGAGAGGGCCAGTAATTCAATAATATTACCATAACAAAACTTCCATTGTCCATCTACTTATACAGATACAGCTCCCAGCGCTTTTATCTATAAACACACAAAAAAGGAAAGATAATTGACGCTGAAGTCTGTGTCACCATTAGCATTTTGCAAAATATATTTTTTGTTCTTTTAATCAGCTTTTATTAAAGCTAATCACAAAAGGTTTACAAGACGGAGTCTTCTCACAAGAGATTTTCGTTGTTGCTCTTACGTTGTTTCATATTCCTTTAAGAGTCTATGCCGTCCTTTGTTTAGTCATTAGCTGTTGAAGGACCCTTGAAAGATTTCTAGTTTTTAGCGTTTTAAACATAGGTTCCATGAACATTTACATGAAATATGTTTTCATTTCTCTTGTGCAAACACTTGGGAGGGGAATTGCTGAATCATATGTTAACCGTATATTTAACTTTACAAGAAGCTGTCATACTGAAGTGACCATACATCTTACACTCTCAAAAGCAGAGTGTTGCCCTTCTGGTTGTTTCACATTCTCACTAATCTTAGATATTTTCAGAAGTTTTAATGTTAGCCAGTCTAGCAGAGCTGTGCTCGTGTCTTGCTGCCATTTTAATTCACATTTCCACGATGACTAATGACATTGGAGAATTTCTTCATGTGGTCACTTATGTACCTTCTTTTGTGAAGAATATGTTAAAATCTTTTGCTATTTTTTTTAAACGGGTCATTTTTTTCTTTTTGTTATTGGGCTGTAAGGATTTTTAAAATACATTTAGATAGATGTCCTTTTAGGTTGGTGTATTAGAAATCTTTTCTTCCACTCTTCCTTGCTTTTCATTTTCTGGAGGAGAAATTTTTAAACCAAAAAAAAATTTTTTTTTTTAATTTTTTTTTTTTAACGTTTATTTATTTTTGGGACAGAGAGAGACAGAGCATGAACGGGGGAGGGGCAGAGAGAGAGGGAGACACAGAATCGGAAACAGGCTCCAGGCTCTGAGCCATCAGCCCAGAGCCCGACGCGGGGCTCGAACTCACCGACCGCGAGATCGTGACCTGGCTGAAGTCGGATGCTTAACCGACTGCGCCACCCAGGCGCCCCCAAAAAAATTTTTTTTTAATTTAAATAAATTGCAATTTGTCCTTCTTTCTTCTTTTATGATTAATATATTTTTTGTGACCTAGGAAATCTTTGCTTATCCCAAGGACATAAGGATATCTCCCATGTTTTCTTCCGGAAATTTTGTAAGTTTTCTTTGATACATTTGAGTTCAATTTTGTGTATAGTGCAAGGTAGGCATCACAACTCATTTTTTTTTTCATACCTTTTTCCATTGCGTAACATTGGCATACTGAAACTTAATTGATCATTTATGTATAGGTCTGATTCTGGGCTCTCTAGCTGTCATCCAAATACTATATATATTTTTTTTAATACAGATTTAAAGTGTTTTTTGACTTTGTTCTGATTTTTCAAAATTATTCTTGCTAATCTATCTTATTTGAATTTCTACATAATTTTTAGAATTAGGTTGTCAATATCTACAAGAAAGCATGTATGGATTTTGAATCTGGTGGTATTGAGCATACAGTTTACTCTGAGGAGAATTTCCATTTTAATAATATTGAGTAGTCTAATCCAAGAACATGTTATATCTCCCTATTTATTTTATGGTTTCTTTGGTTTTTCTGAGGAATATATTGTTCTTTTCAACATATAGGTCTTGCATAACTTTGTTAAAGTTATCCCTGTGTTTTTTAAGTTTTTTTAATGCCTCATAATGATATTTTTAAATATAGTATTTACTGAACATATTCGGAAATATAATTACTTTTTTGATCTTGCACCTTGTATTAGGCTAAACTGCCTATTTCTAGAAGTTTTCTGTAAATTCATTCAGTTTTTTTGTAACATGATCATGTCATCTACAAAAAATTTAGTTATACTTCTTCCTTTTCAATTATATCCTTTTATATTTATGTATTTATTTTTGATTAGTTTAATTTATGTTTATTTTTATTCTATTGCTTTTGACTTTTACACTGTGTGGAACTTTCAATATAATGTTGAACTAAAGTATTGTTTTAACTATTGATTTAAAATTTTCAACCTTGTCTTATGACCCAGAATATTGTAAATCTTGGTGAATGTTTCCTAAGTATTTGAAATGAAGATGTATTCTACATATGCTGGTAGAGTTCTACAAATTTCATTAAGTACCTTTGTTCTAGTCTTAATAATGTTTATCTCTGGTAATAGTCCTTGTCAGAAATAATTTGTCTGGGGGCGCCTAGGTGACTCAGACAGTTAAATGTCTGACTCTTGACTTTGGCTCAGGTTATGATCTCACCGTTCATGAGATCAAACCTTGAATCAGGCTCTTTGCTGACAATACAGAACCTGCTTGGGATTCTCTCTCTCTCCCTCTCTCTCTCTCTGTCTCTCTCTCTCTCTCTCTCTCTCTCTGCCCCATCCCTGCTCAAGCTCACTCGCTTGCTCTCTCTCAAAATAAATAAAATTTTTTAAAAAATTAAAAAAAACTTAAAAAACTTTAAAAATTTTAAAAAAATAATTTGATCATATAGTCATTCCAGTGTTCTTAGATTTGCGTGATACATTTTTTCCCCATCATATACCTTTAATTTTATTCAGTCTTCACATTTAAAGTGCGTTTCTTGAAGACATAAAGTTGCTTTTTGGTTTTAAAAGTCTATTCTTATATTATCTGCATTTTATTTGGTATATTTAGACAGTTTACTTTTAATGCAAAGATAGTTGTACCTGGGTTTCCATATAGCATCTTGCTATTGATATTATTTTTGTCCCATCCATTCATTGTTTCTTATTTCCTATTTTTATTTTTTATTGGGTATGTGTTCATTTTTCACATTAGCTTTTTATTGGTTTATATACTATACTTTGTTTAATCTCATGGATTTCACTCTAGTGTTGACAATTTTCATTTTTAACTTGTCACAGTCTACCTTCAAATAATTTTATACCATTTTGCATGTAAGAAAGAACTTGATAATAATACATTTTTATTTTTGTCCTTATTATCCTTTTTCTCAGACTTTTTATTTCTATGTTTGATATAAACCTGATAATTGTCTTCAAAGAAATTTAGTAATGAGAAAAACTTATATTTTCTTACATGGATACTATTCATCATGTTCTTCATTTCTTTAGATTGATTTTCATTTGGTATAAGTATCATCTAGCCAAGGAGCATCCTTTAACATTTCTCATACTGCAGCTCTGCTAGGGACAAAATCTCTGTTTTTATTTTTCTGATTTTTTTTCTTTTATTTTTGAACTTTATTTTTTCTAGTAGTAGAATTTTAGGTTCACAGGTTTTGTTTTGTTTTTGTTTTTGTTTTTGTTTTTGTTTTTGTTTTTTTGTCCTTCAATTACTTGAACTGTCATCTGATTTGGATTTGATCTGATGAGAATCCAGTGGTATTATTATCCTTGTTTCTATATAATATATCTTTTCTACAGTTGTTTTACATTTTTAAAAATGAGTTGTTTTCAACAATTTTCTTATGATGTATCTTGGTGGTTTATTTGACTTCTTTTTTGCAAGTTCTTTGAGCTTCTAGGATATCTGGGTGTTTTCATAAAATTTGAACATTTTTTGGCCACTGTTTCCTTAAGTTATTTTTTCCCCTATTTCTGAGACTTTGATTACATGTATGTTGGGCCATTAATATTGTCCCTCAAATTCCTAAGTATTTTGTCATTATCCCATCTTTTTTTCTCCTCCCTTTTCTTCTGTTCATATAGTTCATAAGGCCCTTTCATCGAGTCCACAAATCTTTTCTTCTGTGGTTCCTAACCAGCTTAGGCTCTTCCAGTGAAAATTTCATTTTACATGTTATATTATTCACCATACAGTATTTATTTGATTCCATTTTATAGTTTCCATTAATCCTTTTATTGTGTGCATGTTTTCCTTTATTATCTTTAACCATAATAATTACAATAGCTATTTTATTGTTTTCAGTTTATTTATTTATTTTGAGAGATGGGGGTTGGGGGTGGGCAGAAAGAGACAGAGAGGGAGGACCCCAAGCAGGCTCCATGCTGTCAGTCTGAAGCCTGATGTGGGGCTACATCTCAAGAACCATGGGATCGTTGGGGCGCCTGGGTGGCTCAGTCGGTTAAGCGTCCGACTTCAGCTCAGGTCACGATCTCACGGTCTGTGAGTTCGAGCCCCGCATCGGGCTCTGGGCTGATGGCCTGGAGCCTGGTTCCGATTCTGTGACTCCCTCTCTCTCTGCTCCTCCCCCGTTCGTGCTCTGTCTCTCTCTGTCTCAAAAATAAATAAACGTTAAAAAAAAAATTAAAAAAAAAAAAAAAGAACCATGGGATCGTGACCTGAGCCAAAGTCAAGAGTCAGTTGCTTAACCAACTGAGGCACCCAGGTGCCTCAACAACAGGTATTTTAAAGGTTATTTATTTATTTTGAGAGAGAGAGACATGGAGAGAGAATGAGCATGATTACGTGAGCATGGGGGGGGGCAGAGAGAGAGGGAGAGAGAATCCCAAGCAGGTTCTGCGCTGTCAGGGCAAAGCCTGATGCTGGGCTTGATCCCAGGAACAACGAGATCATGGATGCTTAACTGACTAAGCCACCCAGCTGCCCCAACAATAGCTGTTTTGAACCCTTGTCCTCTACTTAACTTTTTTATTCCTAGGTTTGTTTCTATTGACTAATTACAAGTTACCTGTTTCTTCTTCTTTACATGTTCATTATTTTTATTGGATCCCGGATATTTCAATGATGCATTTTTGTTTATCTAGATTTTGTTGTTCCCTTTTAAAAATGTTAAGTTTTGTTCTGGCAAGCAATTAATTTACTTGTTGCTCAGTTTTATAATATTTAGGCTGATTTTAAAGTTTTTAGAACAGATACAGAGTAGTTTTTACTATAGGGCCAGTTTATCCTTCATTTTAAGGCATAGCCTTTCTAAAATCTCAACTAAATATCTCATATGTTCACAAGGTATCATTTCTTTGGCTGGTCAGAACTTTAACATTTTTCAACCATGTATGAACTCTGTTAGTTTTCTAACTTTTAGCTCCCTGATACTTGGTCTATCTCCATTAGTAGGTGTTTGCCCTGTTTTGTGAAGTCTTACCCTAATCCTACGTTCTTTTTATGCATTGTTGGAAAATAATTTTAGAAAAATATTATCCAATTTTCTAGCTCTTGATAGCGGGAAAGCTAGTATGAAATAAGTTATTCTATATGTGCAGATGCTTGATACAGAAAGTATCAGACTTTTATTATATTTATCATTCACTGAACCTTTCAAGGAGACAGGACTGTCATGTCAATGTTGATGAGAAGTCACAAATTACCATCCTTTGCAACTATGTAAACTCATAACATATAATTTTAGAGTTCCATTTAATATTATGTAAAGAGAACAAATGTAGGTTTCTTGAATCTTTGAAGAAGTATATGAACAAGAAATTTCAAAGACCTCTATAATAAGATAGATAAAGTGGTTCAGACAATAAATGATGGTGTCTAGGGTGATGCTTGGGGTGAAAATTGAAAAAGGAGTAGATTTGACATACAATTTGGAAAATAACAGAATTTTAATTGGGGAATAAATGGAAGAAAATATTAGGAAAATTATTTTTTAATTATTTCAGTGCCCCATTTTAGGATCTGTGCTGTATATTTTATCCTGTTGGGAAAAAAAAAAAGCCAGTTTTGAAGGAAGGGCATGTTGAATATTCAGATTGTTTTATTCTCTTGTGTTAAAAAGAGAAATAGAAAAACATGCTATATTTAAGTATTTAAACAATTCATGAAAATATAAGATAATGCATAAGTATCAGCTCACACAGTGGCATTACTTTAGACTTTACTTTCTTACCATGTAAGATGTAGCACTATTATACTGAATATGTAAGATGCATAAGGTAGACTTAGTTATTCTGAAAAGAAATTACTTTGACGTCTCTGTTTCAACATCATGGTGTGTAAAAATAGTAAAATACCTTGAATAAAAAATATGGATGTAACAGGTATGTGCATATGTATAATTCCCAAGTACAAATAACATGGGCAACCAATGATATCATGCAGAGTTTAAATATGTTATAAAATGCAGATATGATGGGAATGATCATAGAGAAATATTTTTATACTGTTAATAAGCCTTAAGACAGGGGTATAAAATGAATTTAAGTAATGAAAGTTTTCATAAGAGATAATGCAATGTGGCTGTATTCAAAAATAGAATATGATCTGTAATTATCTATTCCCAAGAATAAGCAATTTCTATTGGTACATTTGGAGTCTGTTTTGGCCCAAAAAATGATCAGAAGTTTCATAAATGTAATATTATTAATTATGTACTGTTTTTGATGGAAAAAGGGAAGCTAACAATGATAAAGAGATCTTTCAAACTTCTCAGCTAATCAACTAGTACATTTTCAAAGTTTCAGTCATTTATGACTCATTTTATGATTGAGTGTATGTGAATTTGGAACATTTTTTATTCCAGCTACTCTGCTACTTGATTAAAATACAATACTTTGGGTACCCAGTGTGGGAACAGATCCTTAAAATAAGATAGCCACATCCTGTTGGTACTTTAAATGCTGATCTTTATTGGTAAATCTAAAAGAAATCTACTTTACATTGGTTTCAGTGCTTGAAAGTGTTTTTCCTCTCTTTAAATTCCACAGTGTCTAGAACTCATAAAAGAAAACATTTTAAATGATACTTGAAAAACTGGTTTAAAGGGATTTTCATCTTTAAGTATTAATTATTTTCAAATTTATGATCATATGAGGTCAGATCATGGAGAAAAGTAGCCAAAAAGAAAACAGAGCTATTGTCAATTTATTTTTTTCTGTTGTATAAAAGTATTATTCTGGATCAGAAACATTCATGACTGTAAATAATCTGTCCAAATCCCTGATGTTTACATTGGAGACTGAGATCACGGAAGCCCTCGGAAGGCTTAATCAAAGTAGCTTCTAGCTGAAGATTCGTATTTCACATGTGGCAGGGACTTTCCCCCTGGAATCCAAGCACAATGCTTGAGAAATTTGTCTTTGATTTTACTGTAGGATTTGAATAGCTGTGCACAAGTTTATGGGGAAAAGTAGAAGGGAGAGAAGAGGTGAAAATTGTTCATCCCATAGGACTAGAAGGTGAATCAAACTGTCTAGCAATTTTAAAAATAAAAGTCAGCCTTAAGTAGGATTTCACCAAATCTCTCCAGCCAGAGTAACTTCACTTCATTTCCTTTGCTATTTATATATACCAATGTTTTCAAAATGTTATGTTACTTTTTTATTTTTTAACAGCTCCTTTTGATGAGAAAAACTTTTAACTTTGATGAAATCCAATGTATTAAATTTTTCTATAGTTTGCACTCTCCGTATACTTTTTAAAAAGTCTTTGCCTGACCTAAGTTCACTAATATTTTCATATGTATGTATATATACACACATATGTATATATATACACACATATGTATATATATATATATATTCCAGAATTTTTATAATTTTATCTCTTGTGTTTAAGTCAAAAATGCATTGTGAGTTAGTATTTGTGTATGGTATAATGTAACGTTGAGTTTCATTCTTCTAATTTTTTATTCTTTTGTATATTAATATCCAGTTATTCCAGAACCATTAGTTTAAAAAAAGGTTAGAGAGGGAGGGAGCCAAAACATAAGAGACTCCTAAAAACTGAGAACAAACTGAGGGTTTACGGGGGGTGGGTGGGTGATGGGTATTGAGGAGGGCACCTGTTGGGATGAGCCCTGGGAGTTGTATGGAAACCAATTTGACAATAAATTTCATAATAAAAAAAAAGAAATGATTATTCTTTGCCTGTTGAATTGCCTTGGCACCTGTAGAAACATCAGCTTGCCATATATATGTGTGTGCATTTTTGGATTTTCTATAATATTCATTCTAACATATGTCTGTTTTTACCCAGTACCACGGCCTCTTCATTACTATAGCTTTATAATAATCCTTAAACCTGGCATCTTATCATATATGAGTATTAGATCCAGGACAAGTATATACCTTTATTAACTTTTTAACTTTATTAGCTTCCAGTGTATAGGTCTTGTATATTTTTGTTAATTTCATAATAAATTATTTATTTTATTTTTACACCTTAGTAAATGATAGCTTGTATGTATTGCTATCAATTTGTGTGTTCATATTCATATATATAGAAATACATTTAATTTTGGTTTATTGACAAAACCCTATAATTCTGCTAAATTTGCTTATTATTTCTTATTTTAAATTTTTTAATTTAGTAATTAAAATTATTTCTTATTTTCTGCATAGGTGAAACCAGCTTAGATGGGACATCTGGGTGGGTCATCAGTTGAGTGTCTGACTCTTGATTTTGGCTCAGGTCATGACCTTGCAGTTTATGGAATCAAACCCTGTATCTGTCTCTGTGCTGACAGCATGGAGCCTGCTTGGGATGCTCTCTCTCTCTCCCTCTCTCTCTGTCTGCCCCTCCTCTGCTCGTGCTCTCTCTCTCAATAGAAATAAATAAACATTTGGGAAAAAAAAGAATAAAAAAAACAGTTTTGCTTTTTTCCTTTCAATCTGAATGGCATTAAGGATATCTTTTACAAGTCTATAATAAAAAGGCAAACAACCCACTTACAAAAAAGAGCAAACCATTTGAGCAGACACTTCACTAGTTATATGGATGGCAAAGAACTACATACAGAATGTTCAATATTATTAATCACTAGATATTCACAAATTAAAACCAAGACACAAAACATTACCCACCCTCAAGAATAATTAAAATTAGGGGCGCCTGGGTGGCTCAGTCAGTTAAGTGTGCGACTCTTGATTTCTGCTCAGGTCATGATCTCGTGGTTAGTGAGATCAAGCCCCACATCAGGCTCTGCACTGACAGTGTGGAGCCTGCTTGGGATTCTCTCTCTCCCTCTCTCTCTGCACCTCCCCTGTGTGCTCATTCTCTCTTTCTCTCTCTCTCTCTCTCTCTCTCTCTCTCTCTCTCTTTCTCTCTCTCTCTCTCTCAGAATAAATGAATAAACTTAAAAAAATTTTAAAAAGAAAAAAGAAAAAATGAATAAAACTGATACAAAGTATTGGCAAATATGTGGAGCAATAAAAACTCATATACATTGCTTCTGGAATTTTAAAATGGTACAATCATTCATTTATTTTGGTTTCTTATGTATTGAAACATACACTCACAGCACATGAATTTACACAAAAACTCACATGTGAGTATTCATACAGGCTTTGTTCATCATAATCTCGAATTGGAAACAACCCAAATATCTATTAACTGATGAGTGGATAAACAAATTTGTTATATGCTTACATTACTACTCAGTCATAAAAAGGTATAAACAATGGATACCTGCAATAGAATGAGTGAATATCAAAAGCATTATGCTAAATGAAAAGAGTCAGACGTAAAGAAGTTCTTGCATTATTCCATTTATAATGAAATTCTGGAAGAGACAAATGACAAAACAAGAGTGTTAGAAAATAAATCACTTGTTTATTTTTTTTTTTTATTTTGTTGGTTGTGCTATTTGTTATAATCATGAAATGTTTGCGAACACCAGGGTCATGAAGGTTTTCCACCATGTGATCTTCCAGGAGTTTTATAGTTTCACATCTTATGTTTCAATCTTTAATCTATTTTGAGTTGATTTTTGTTTATGGTTGTTAAAAGAAAGTTCCAATTTAATTCTTTTGCACGTGGATATCCAGTTTTCCCAGCAACACTTGTTGAATGATATTCTTTCCCCATTGTATATTCTTGGCATCGTTGTCTAAGATCAGTTGACTATGTATGCATGGATTTATTTCTGTGCTCTCTATTGTACTGTATTGGTCTATATGTATGTCTTTATGCCAGTACCATAATGGTTAGATTACTGTAGCTTTGTAATATGTTTTGAAGTCAGGAAATATGAGGCCTTCAGCTTTGTTCTTCTCAAGATGATTTTCACCATTAAGGATCCTTTGTGATTCCATGATAATTTTAGGATTTTTTTTAATCCCTGTACAAAATACAACTGAAGTTTTGATAGAGATTCCAATGAATCTTTAGATAGCTTTGGGTAGTGTGGACATTTCAACAATATTAAGTATATTTATTAAGTCTTCTAAGCCATGAGCATAACATGTCCTTCCATTTGTTTGTGTCGTCTATAATTTCTTTCATTAATATTTTGTAGTATTCAATGTATAATACTTTCACTTCTTTAATTAAGTTTATTTCTAAGTATTTTATTCTTTTTATGCCATTGTTAATATGATTGTTTTCCTAATTGCCTTTTCTGGTAGTTGTTGTTAGAGTATGAAACACAAATGGTTTCTGTATGCTGATTTTATATCCTGCAGCTTTACTGAATTCATTTACCATTTATCAACAGGTGTGTGTGTGTGTGTGTGTGTGTAGTTCTTTGGGTATTCTATATATAAAAATATGTCATTTGTAAACGAGAGCAATTTCATTTATTCCTTTCTGATTTGGATGCCTTTTATTTCTTTCTCTTGCCTAATACTGTAGCTAGGGCATCCAATATTATGTTGAATAGAGGTGGCATCAGTGGGCATCCTTGCATTATTCCTGATCTTAGAGGAAAAGCTTTCAGTTTTTCACCACTGAGTATGATATTAGCTGTAGGCTTTTCACATATGTCCGTTATTATATTGAAGTAATTTCTATTCATAGTTTGTTGACAGTTTTTTTTTATCATAAAAGGATGTTCAATTTTATCAAATGCTTTTTTTGTATCTATTGAGATGATCATGTGATTTTCTTTGTTCTCTATTTCATTTATTTCTACTGTTTTTTATTTTCTGTTGTCTTCTCCATAAACTCCACTTCTGTGTATTTATCCAGAAGAATGGAAATCAGGATGACAGAGAGATGTTACCAATCCCATGTTCATTGCAGTACTGCTCTCTATAGCCAAGATATGGAAACAATCTAAATACTCATCGAGAGATGAATGGATAATGAAAATGTGGTACACACATACAACAATATTATTTGCCTTGAAAAGAAGGGAATCCAGAAATATGTGACAGCATGGGTGAACCTTGAAGACATTATGCTAAGTGAAATATGGAAGCAGAGAATTCAATAGTCATTGGCAGTGGGTAGGGGAAAGGGCAATCAGGAGCCGCTAATCAATAGGTACAAAGTTTCAGATATTCATGGATATATGATATGCAAAGATAAGAGATCTGCAGTACAACATCGTGCTTATAGTTTACCATACTGTATTGTACACAGAAAAATCTGTGAGAAGGATCTGTCCCACATAAGCATTCTTGTCAAATTAAAATTAAAGAAAAATAACCTGTTGCTGCCAAAAACCATCAGTAGAGGAGAAGGCTGATTACAAAAGAAGAAAGAGGAAATTTTCTGCGGGTGATAGAAATGTTCTATATCATGACGGTAGCAGCACCTGCAGGCCTTAACACACTTATCAAAACTCATAACATGATGCACTTAAAAGTAGTGATTTTTATTGTACAATATCATATCTCAATAAAATTGAAACACACATACCCAAATGAGGGAGGAAACTGTAAAAGCATTATTTTATTCAATAAACTATACTCGCTGTGTAATTATTTAATTCTTCTTTTTTCTAGTAATCGAAAATATGTTAAGAGCTTAAGATTCTAATCAGCATGAAACAATTGAATTATTAAAATGTTTTGTTCCTAGTTCTGTCAAAACCATAGAAATGCAATCTTTTACTTAATTGATGCGGTCTTATCAATGTATACATTTATTGTTTTATTTTGTTCTTTGAAATGTTGGCAATAAGCCATAGACTCGTTCTTATTCTCAATTCCCTTGCTCTGTTTCCCAGCAGCAAATGTTTTGAATATAGATAATAGGAGCCTTCCAAACAACTAACAAAGCTCTTTGCATATACAGCTTTTTTTTTTATTCATACAGGGTCTCTGGGAAATGAGTCATGAAAATATAAATTGTTCCATGTTTCTACTGGTGAAAATATCATTAGCAGCTGGATTTCCCGAGGTGAAATTTTGGCAGCTGATGTGGAATTAAAGTTTTGAATTGGCTTCTCTCGAAAAAGTTGAGCTTGGAGCCCTGTAACAGAAAGGAATCTAAATGGGGCTGGAGGAGATCTGTGTTCTTCTTTTGCTTTTTACCTTTGACTAGTCCCGTGATCTGTGTTAGGTCATAAATCCATGGGGTTGTCAAAGTCAAGTGCAGCAATAACAGGCCACCACTACTTTCCTTTGTTTTCCCAGGACAGCCGCTAGCTCAAGCCCACATGGTTCCGTCGGGTCCCGCCTACCTGTAGCCTTGGCATGGATGTGTGTCTGGGTGCAAATGTCTTCAGCCACTCCTTTCAGCACTTCCCATTCTCACTCTCCAAAGTCGAGGTATATCTTGGCGATGGGTAATGCCTTGGAGTCAGACCCAAGGTCCCAGAGAAATCTCAGTTACTCCCCATTCTCTTAGATCTCCCCTACATCACAAGTGTACTCAGGCGTTCTGCCCTTCCAGCAACACGTCATATTTTTCTGAAAATATGCCTGTTTTTTCATATGCCTGGAGGAAAAGCCTGCTTCACCTTTCAGCCATGGAAAAATCCCTAAAGCAATACATTGTACACTCTTGCTACCTGCTAGAATTCAAAGACAAGAGAAAAAAAAAAAAAAAAAAAAAAAAACAAAGAAGCACAGACAAGTTAATAAGTCAGTAATTTTCCCACCATGCGAGTTTAGGATAAAGTGCTTTTTAAATCTGTAGAACCCTAACCTAACATTAAGAGACTTTTGAATAACTTGGGTATTACCTGTTCCAGGGCTGGGCAGAGGTGATGCAAAGGTGAATTGCGGTAGGATCTAGTAATAGGTTTGAGCATCTAGAGCACTCCAGAACTAAGAGTCGCTTCTCGAATACTTTTTCCAAATATTCTTGGCCTGTTTCGCCAGCTGTACAATTGTAACTAGGTAGCCTGTCCCCAACAAAGGCTAATGTGCAGTTCTTTCCCTGACTTCCATGGCCCAAGCTGCTAGGGCCTCTGTGTTCATTCTCACTTAGGAGCAGAAGTTTTCCCTGTGTGTCACTAGCAGGTTCACCAGAAATCACAACTGCAGTGTGGTGTCAGTGTCAGCGTGCTTTGGGGCCCTTCTGTGTTGTGCAAAGCTACTTCATGGTCTTTATCAGTAAGATTAACTTATTTTTGCTCTACTGGCCTCTTTCTCCAAGGTGTGTGAATCTCCAAATATTTTGGTGTGAATCTCCAAATATTTTTCTATACCCAGGCGGATTTTCTTACCCTGACATTGATACAGAAGTTGCAGGCAAGCTCTCTCCCTTAAAAGTCAAAGATGTTGATTCATCAGAGCGCTCATGAACCACAAAAATTCCATCTCTAATAATCAAGTCTTTTAAGCCCTTTCACTGAACATCCTGATGTTATAATATGGCAAATGTGGCTGAGGTTATTAAGGTTTTTCTCCCCAGGGGTATCTTTATACATCAGAGAGCACTTACAGGACTATAAGAAACAAAAACAAAAACAAAAAAAAAAAACCCATATCCTTCCTGGAAGAGATTGTAATGCTGAAGGTGATCTGGATTAATGGAAACTGGCAGGGTTTGTTCAGTTCATCTTTCTAAAATGTAATGCTGAAAAAAATAATTTTTACTTAGATCTCCATACCAGTTCCGAGAGTAGATTTCATAACTGAAAAGAGATGTACAGAAAGAGAAGATGGAGAAAAAGATAGCCCCAGTTTCAGGAGCTACTGTGTCCTTGGTTGCTTTCAGGCATGAATTTGTGGCACAACCAAAATTATCGTGTCTCTCAGATTCCATTACACCAGAAGTCATTTTGTGCCCAAAACTATGGCCAAGAGGCAACGTTAAATCTCCAGCCTCCTTTTCTCCTTTATTTTTTTAACTTTATTCATCTATTTATTTTGAGAGAGAGTGCATGAGCAGGGGAGGGGCAGAGGGAGAGGGAGAAAGAGAAACCCAAGCAGGCTCTGCGCTGTTAGCACGGAGCCTGGTGTAGAGCTCGATGTCACGACTGTGAGATCATGACCTGAGCCAAAATCAAGAGTCAGATGCTTAACCAAAGAGCCACCCAGGTGCCCCTCGCCTTTGTTTTTAATCAGCTGGGTTGTATAACAGACAGCAAATTTGCAGTACAGATATGCAACCTGTAATCTGGCATTTTCAATGAACTGGACGAAAAAGTAAATGACTAATGATAGTTCCAACATTTTAACTCTAAGTGATTCTCTGGAAGAAAAAAGTTGCAAAGTCACACTAAGACCTGTGTGTCAGAGATTAGCAAATTCTGGATCTTTTTGCCATTGTTGTTTGTCCCTGTTCATGGTTTAGTAGTATATCAACACATATTTTAAAATGTCAGAAGTACAATAGTACTATAAGTGAAACCAACATCTATAAAACCAATTCGAAAGTCTATCTGGATCTCTTAAATTATCTAAGCATAGTCACAGTGTAACTATACCCTGATGTTTGTCTGTTTGTGAAGTTGAATAAGTCAGCTCCATAAAATTACAGTAGAATTGATCTTTTTTGCCTTTCAAGCTAAAGGAAAATACTAGTTCCCAGTAGAATGTGGACAATTTGATGACAGTGCAATTTTGTTGATTATGACAAGTTCCTCAGAGGCCTAAATATTTCAGATATTAAAAATCTTTCACTGGGATAAAAATCTTTTTAAGTTTATTCTTGAGAGAGAGAGAGAGAGAAAGCACAAGTGGTGGGGGGCGGGGAGGGCACAGAGAGAGAGGGAGAGAGAGAGAGAGAGAGAGAAAATCCCAACCAGGCTCCACACTGTCAGCACAGAGCCCAGTGCAGGGCCCAGTGCAGCGCTTGATCCCATGAACCATGAGAACGTGACCTGAGCTGAAGTTGGATGCTTAACCAACTGAGCCACCCAGGTGCCCCTCACTGGGGTAAATTTTTAAAACGATGTCCTGGCACTGAGTTTGGACTGAATGTTTACCATGCAAAAGTTAACACCTCAACTTTGCGTATCATTTTTAAAAGGGTTTCCTGTTTGATTTTTCAAGGAGGCTTTATTACCTCCCACTTGACATGGGAAAACTGAGCATCAGACGACTTCAACATATAGGTTGTCAGTGATAAATGCCAAAAGCACCATCCGTTATGTCCAATCCGCTGATGGACTGGAATAAAGCAACTGATTCTCTGGTCCCACATCAGGGTGAATTCCCTTTAGCAAGAACAAATTTATGAAACTACTGTTGAGGAGTGAAACACAACTACAACAAAAAATAATAACAAAAGCCCTCTTCTTTAACTGAGTTTCCCCATCTGTGAAACGGGGATAATAATAAATCTTAGCCTGTTTTGTCTACCTCTCATGGTTCTTTTAAGATTAGAATTAGATACCATAGTGAAATTCTATAAGATGTATGTATTTTCAAATCCCCTGGCTCTGGCTTCTTTTCATGCCGAGTATCTCTCTAAATTCCAACGCAATTCCCAGAACGAGGATCTATATATGCTTCTAGTGTAATGCATTACTTTCTATCTTGTATCATCTTTATTTGTGAATGTATCTTATCTCCCTACTGGAGTGCCTTCCTGCATGATTCATGTCTGTTGCAACTTTGTTCCCATAGCAGGAAGCATGATGCTTTGAATAGACTTGATGCTAGCTAGAAAGTTAGAATGAATTTCCCCCCCTGGCCTTGGAGGTGCCAGTCCTCCCATTTCCACCCAGGACTCTTGGAATTATTCCTACCTGTCAAAGTCCATACTGCACAACTCTTTCTGTAAGAATATACCATCTTCTGGGGTTTCTTTCCTTTTCAAAATTGGTAATTCCTTAATTATTCCTGTTTGCTATCTCCTGACTTTAATGTATGTCCACTATTTGATTACTTCTTGGTTTTATTCATTTTTGTATTTCCTGAAGTGCCTAGTACTTCATTGGTTTTATTCATTTTTGTATTTCCTGAAGTGCCTAGTAGATTGTCTTGTATATTTTAAAAGCACAATAAACTTTAGTCGAGTTAACAAATTAATGTTTTCAGTTGTTATCACCCTTCAATCAGAGTCTACCTTTCACTTGCCTGGATTATAGAATATGAGAAATATAAGTGACTTTGTATCCCTGGAGCCCACTTTTCTAAAACAGACATCAGGCTTGCATTTTTCCTGGCTGAAACTTAGCCCAAAGGGCCATGATAACTCTTGGGCCACTTATGCCACACTGGTGATCTTTCTGGCTGGCCCATTTTAAGACCCCAGCAAAACTCAAAGTGATAGAAGAATTAATATCGATTCCCTGAGTGTTTCCACCTGGTTCTGAAACCCTCTTCCCCATACCAAAGATTTGTTCTGATACCATCTTCTAACTGGTCAGAGTTCCCCCACGCAGGATGGTCCTGTTTGGCTTGTTCTGATCACCCTCTAGCATTTGTCCAGAAAACTACTCTCTAGGATAAACCAGTTTCCAAAAAAAGCCAACCCAGCTTCTAGAGAAACTGTTCTTGGAAACTTTTACTCTAAACAATTTCAAATAAGGAGTAAACATTCTTCAGAAAGTATAATGCAGTGCAATTTAAAAGAGAATAGATTTTCAGAAGTACCCCAACAATGTCTGGCAGAATATTATTCATTTGACCTTAATGGGGGAGACTATAATGTTCTTGTTTTGAATTCTGTCTTCAGAAATGGCCTTATCAAAATAATACTTGTGCAGCAGCTTAACTGCTGTTTGACAGCAGATCAAATGTAGAAATAACCAAAGCTGAAAAGTACTGTATTTCGACGCCATTTTGGCATTCAAGAGGTGATGGATTGACTATGAGGCTGAATTAAGCAGGAAAAGACTTTTGTTTCACATTCAAAAGTTTTAAAATTATAAAACAACCCTTTGGGTTTCAATTCATGTTCTTAGGCCAATAAGTGAGCAACCATTCTAAAGATCTAATAACAAAATCAACATAAAGAAGCATCACAGTGAGCATCCACTATGGCTGCAAAGAACCTTCTGGTGAGCCAAGTTGAGCTTTAAGTGATCCTTCATGCTTATCAATGGCTGCCCAGCTTTTCAAAAAAAGGGGGGGGGGTCAAATTCAATTCATAACTGCTGGAAATAATGTGGAGGAAAATCCACATAAGCTATAGAAATCAGATCTGAGGGGCGCCTGGGTGGCGCAGTCGGTTAAGCGTCCGACTTCAGCCAGGTCACGATCTCGTGGTCCGGGAGTTTGAGCCCCGCGTCAGGCTCTGGGCTGATGGCTCAGAGCCTGGAGCCTGTTTCCGATTCTGTGTCTCCCTCTCTCTCTGCCCCTCCCCCGTTCATGCTCTGTCTCTCTCTGTCCCAAAAATAAATAAACGTTGGAAAAAAAAATTAAAAAAAAAAAAAGAAATCAGATCTGACAGGAATCAGATTCCAGGATAAAATTGATTCACCTTCCTACATTACCTTCCTCTCCCAACTCCTTATTCACACATCCATCCAAAATGACAAGTATTCAGAATGATATTCTAACTGGCTAGTCTGTCAGATCCCAGCTGACCTGCACAGGTGAGAAAATATTATATATTTAATTATTACTTATTTAAAAACCAGTTATCTTTCACTTTTTCCTAAAAGATAAAGCAATGCTAAAATGATAGATAGTTTGAAGGTGAACAAAAAATTTAATGTTATAAATGGTAAAAGGTGATGGAATAAATTTGAGGTATGGGAGGATTTCTAGAGGAAGCTCAGAAACTAAAAAATTTATGAAAGCAAAGAATGCATATGCATTTATGAAATTAAAAATAGTCTTAACTAAATACATCATAGATGACTTCACCAAAGTCAAAGTCATCATTAAAAAGTCAAAAGACAAAAAATAGAAAAAGCGTGTATAATTTGAAAGAAAAATAGTTAATATCCTAAGTATTCAAAAGAAGCCCTAAAATGACAAAAAAAAACAGGGATATGCCCAATGATATAAACAGGCTCATCACAGAAAAAAAAATATTTTCAACCTCATCAGTGGTTCAGATAGTACAAATTGCAATGGTGATCTATTATTATTATGCTCATAAAATCAGCAAAATTTAATAATATCTGTCCCTACACTGCTAGATGAGAAGATAAATTGATGTACCAGTTTGACTTTTTTTTTTTTGATAAAATATGCTTTGACTTAATAATGTCAAATTGCAGATATGATCTTAGGAGAAATCAAAGCAGGTAAGCATACAATTACACATAAGTGAATGTTCATGACAACACTGTTTGTAATAGCAAAATTCTGAAAATAATCTGGATGTCCAAGAGTACAGGCATAGTTGGATAATCTGTATCATGTCTTGGGATTACTATGTAGCTATTAGAAAAAGTGAATTAGTTCTTATCACTGATCTGTAGGGATGCTCATGATACATAGTTTAGTGAAAAATGTAAGCTTCAGAGTAGTGTGAATCATTGGTGTCATTTTTGCTCTTGAAGGTCCTTGCCTCCTTCCCTTTGGCTTGCGTTCCTTCTCTTACTTGCACCATTCATCTTGATTCCTTTTTACATACTTTTTTTTGTTGTTGTTTTTACGTATTCTTAAGCGTCTCATTCTTCCATATCTCTAAATGCAGCAAGGGCCTCAGCTTATCAGGAAAGCTAAATTGGCCAACCTAGGTGGGATATGTCTTCATTACATGTGTTGCCAAATTATCCTGACCTCAGTTATGGCCATTTGTTCAACTCTTGGTTTCCTGTAGACCACAAACTCTTTGAAGTCAGGGCCTATATATATCTCAGCATCCCCAGCATGATATTTAGATATTCTACCTGACCTGCGGGATGATTTATCAAGCTACAGTGAGTGGAAGAGAAAGTGATGGTTCTGCCACATTCAAAAAGTTAACAAATAAGTAGTGACAGAATCTTAGAACTAAATGGAATATCACCAAACGCTGAAGAGTGTCATCTGCTAGGTGCTTTCTTGTGGAAGCAGTGGTAACCAGCTTAAGGGTTATCAAATCCTGGATACATTTGTCTGCCAACATTGGATAAAGACAAAACTTCTCTGAAAAGTTCTCAAAGTTGCTCAGAAGGTAGAGAACTTTTAGGAATATATATATATATATATATATATATATATATATATATATATATATAAATTCTTAGGCCTGCTAAATCTTGAGTGCTACTAGGTTATACAAAAGGAAGAAATGAAATGTCTACATAGGGATTTGTGGACCAGAAACCCCTCTGCCTTTTACCTAATGGTCAGATTCCTTACTCTGCCCTCTGAGTGGTGAGAAAGTGAATATGATCCCACTTGCCCACAGCTTTTCTGTTTTAATTTAAGATCTTTGAAGTCTTAATTTGTTTTAACTTGTTTGTTTTTGTGAGGGTTCATTGAACAGTACCTTGCCCCATATCTGTGACCAATTTGTGGGAAAAGCCATATGGATTAGTGATTAAGAGTTCAAGTTTTGGAGTTAGACCAAGGATAGAACTTAGCTTTGCATTTACTAGCTATGTGACCTTGAACAGGTGGCTTAATCTCTTTAGATTCAGTTGCCTTGTTCATATAATAGGAATTACAATAATAGAAAGTCCTTTGTAGAGTGTAATGAGCATTGATGAAAAATATGAAAAATGCTTAGCATGTTCCCATGCTTATTGCTTAGTCCATGCTATTTTCATTATTACTAGTCAATTCCATTACCTCTAAAAAGCATGTTTTCTCATAATTTATCTTTGAAAGCAGAAAGGATGCATCTTAGCAATTAGTGGCAGCTTATAATTATAGTTATATGTACTTTAGTTAGTATATACTTATTTACATTCTATAAAAATATAAGAATATAAAAATTATATAATATATAATAATTTATATAGTATGTCAATAAGGATGCAACTTAAAGTAGATAGCATCTTAGATTTGAAGAAACAAGTTACTGCTAAGGCCTTTCTGGGTGGAGTTGACTTAAGCAGTAAGCATTAAGACCCTGTAGTAGATAGGGTCAGGTTGCCATCCTGCAGAAGTATCATAACCCGGCTAAGTCTCTCCTTCCCGGCACTTTATTGCCACTCAGAGCCCAAGTTGTTTCCTAGCAACATTTGAAAATGTTCCTTGCAGGAGGTGCCTGGGTGGCTCAGTCGGTTAAGCGTCTGACTGTTGATTTCAGCTCAGGTCATGATCTCATGGTCCTGAGATTGAGCCTGGTATTGGGCTCTGTGCTGGGCGTGGACCTTGCTTAAGATTCTCTCCCCCCTTCTCCCTCTTCCCCTCTCCCCAACTTGCATTCTCTCTCTCTCTCTCTCTCTCTCTCTCTCTCTCTCTCAAAAAAGAAAAAAAGGAAAAGGGAAGGAAATGTGTCTTGCAGATTGTAAAGATGTTGTTCTAGACAAAGAAAATCTTAAATCTGAACTAAAAACACTCTAACATGGGAGTCTGGCCACTTTATTGTGGACTTGTTGACTTATGCCTAAGTTCCGTATGACAACTTCTGGGAGCTCTTCCTGCTCCACATTTCTGTGACCATGACCAAAGCATTCTCACACCTTTGTCTCTACAATCTATACCACCATGCATGGCGTCCTTTCTCCCAAATCCTCCAAGTGCCTGTCCTAAGCCTGTCCCTGACATATTTGAGAATCTCCCTACCATTTTCATCTTTTGCACTGTGTTCATCCTCTGCACTGTCTCCACAGTGAGGTCTCCTTGGATTTTCCATTTTATCAAAATGACAAGAGCCAACACAAACCCATTTCATAATAACACTAGTCTTATAAATTGCGTTCATTTGTGTTGTTCTGAAATCTCTTCGTTAAGCATTGTAACTATATTTTTAAGGTTTTTTCTCTTAATATACAGTTATGAAAATCCAAATGCTTCTAAATAAAAGGGATAATTTGGCTTCATAGATTCCACAAGTCCTGAGACAAATGTGCTATGGTAGGTTGTTTGTTGTCCATAAATTCTCTATTGAATCTAGGCTAGAATTCTGACTTGCTTTGAACAATACAATGTGGAGAAAATGATGCCAGGCAAATTCTGGGTCCTGGGCTTCAAGAGGTTTTTCAGCTTTAACCTATGCTCATTTAGAATACTTCCCTCAGTCCACATACTATGAAGAGGGCTGGGATGTGGAGAGAGAAGCCTACCAATGCCAGCTGTCCCAGATAAGTCCAGAACCCTATCTACGTATCAGCTAAACACAATTACATGAATAAGCCCAGGCAAGACCAGAACTCCATATCCAAGCCACCATATTGCTAGACATAAAAAATTATTGTGATTTGGAGACATTAGATTTGGAGTGTGTATTTCACACCAATAGGTAACTGAAAGAAGCCAAACATAGGCTGTCAATAGCCAGAAGGTGTTTCACTGCATTAGAGGCTGAAAGAAAGCCTGTAGGAAGATACCTGAAAACAAACCTTAAAAAATAGTTTCACTTAACTGTTTTTATTAACTTTTGGTTCTGTCGTTCCAATGTTTGTGACATGTGAAAGGCTCTATACTTTATGGGACTATAAAGATAGTTGGACACATTTTTTACAAGTCTTTCATGAAACCATCACAAATTGCTCTTCTAACAAGTTTCATGTCCTTACATAATGATTTCTCATTCTGCAACATGATTAGCTCACGGAATGGGGAGAAGAAGCCTGGAATAAGCTGGATGATACCTCCTGGTTTTCCCCTTTCTAAGAAATTGAAGATGGAGTGGTTCTAGAGTAAGGAGGTCCACCACTTCTCGCCCAGGAGCCAAATCTGCCACCACATTTTCATATGCCTGTGGGCTAAGAATGCTTTTTTACATTTCTTAAGTAGTTGAGAGAGAACAATCAAAAGAATTCTAATATTTCAGGATATATGAAAATTTTATGTAATTCAAATATCAGCGTCCATAAATAAAGTTTTATGGGAACACAGAAATGCCCCTTCATTTACATATTTTCATTTACATTGTAGTCCATGGTTACATTTTCACTTCAATGGCAAAGTTGAATGGTTGTGACAGAGGCTGCGTGCAATATCTAAAAGGTTGACCACCTGGGTCTTTGTAGCAAAAGCTTGTCAACTCATGGTCTAGAATACAGATTTGAGTATTTTCTTTCTAGACTGCTATCATATATTCTATCCCGTGGCGATGTTTGTCAACACATAAATGAACACGCCCAACTGACTTCCTCCAGCTCCATTCACAGTCATCACAGTTCAATGGAGATATGTAAAGGTGCCTAAGTCCTAGATGGGGCTCAGGGAAGAATGAGGGGAGGAGAGAAAGCGAGAGTGTAGTAGCTCACGGATTAAGGATTGGATGATAACAACTGACAACATGACTCTAAAAACCCCATATTCATGTTTCTCCTTTGGTACTTCCTTGCAATAACTTGTTTTGTTTAGAGATCAAAGCTGTTTTTGAGGAGCTGGAATAGCAAGTGACTAATAGCATTCGTCCTAAAAGATCATGTTTTTCCTTTCTATGTGCTTCCATCATTGGCACATTTCTCCAAAAGGTCTTATTTTGACCATGTCGTTGAGAATAGATAAATAAATATATAAGCAAGAAGGCTAGGTGCATTTTTCCTTACCTGCCTGACCTTTGCAGGCTCCCAGGATCCATAGACTTGGCTCCCTTGCCACCCTCCCTCAAAAAGGTGTTCCTAAAGTACCCTATAAGTTTCTTTCCTAAATCATATTCAGAATCCATCAATATACCTTGCTTCTACAGCTGTTGTAGGATTATGTAATAAAATATCAGGAAACCAAATTTAAGGAGGCATTTGGTTAGAGAAACAATAATTGTTAGGTCTAGAAGAATTTTCTTATATTTTCTGGAAATGACACATCATTACTTACAAATGGAAGAAAGGAAAAACAAGTCTTCTTTCCTGTAACAATATAGTTTCAAGTATAATTTCTGCTTTACCAAGCAAGAACCTTCCCAAATAACATATAAAACCTTTCTTGCTATAGACTGCATGACTATTTCCCCATGTTTTTTTAGCTTTTCCTATTAGACCATATGCTAATATTTATTACTTTTACCTTTTGCCTTAGTGAACTTATGTATTTGGTGTAGGTATTTTTAAAAATAATCTGACTTTGATTCAACCTCCAAATCACTTCATGTTTACCACATTTCTGGGAGGGCTAAGAGTAGTTCGGCAGGAAACATTATCCAGCTGGAGAATTTTGGAGGCAACATATGCTATTTTAACAACTTTCTAGAGGGAAAGCCTATTCTAAGCAAATTTTACAATGGAAGGATCATAAGCCATTTGCTATATAGTCTCACAGAATCTATTTAGTACTAAGAACTACATCTATTTTTGCTTCTTTATCCCACACCTAAAAAAATGCAAACTATAATTTCTTCACTACTTTTTATCTTTCCTTCTTAGCTATTGAGCATCTCTTGTTTTCTGGTTAATTCTCACATGCGTTACTACCTTTATTAAATTTGAATTTAAATAATAACTTAATTATAGGTAATCAGTGTTCATATAAGACCAGTGAACAGGCAGAGCCATTTGCTAGGATAGGTGCAAAGATATGTGCAAGTACCAGAAAGTATAATTCAAAGTTGCCTTTTGAAAAATGGGACTTTTAATTAGCTTGCTTAACTGGGAAGTCTAAAGTAGGATGAACCTCAATGTTGGCTGATTCAAATGATCAGGACTCAAAGTGCCCCCTTCCTCCTAAAAGGTCATAGGATGGCAACAGTTGCATTCTTTCTTATTCACACTGGGTAGAAGAAAGAGAACTTTCCTCAACCCTCTTCCAGATAAGCAAAAAATAACTTTTTCAGCAGTCCTCAATAAGTGAGTCCTTTGTGTCTCATCTGTCAAATTGTGGCATATGTTCATTCCAGAGTCAATCCTTTGTAAAGAGGGTAGAGCCCAAGATGAGAAGGTGGCGTCAGCTGTGAGTTTCATGGGCTGTGTGGCCATTTGAACACAACTAGCATAGTTCAGAAAAGAAAAAAAAAATGGCTGTCTAGTAACCAAACATCAATATCTACTTCAGGCACTGATACGTGTATGCAATGCAATGGAACTTTAATGTTATAAAGCAACCTATACCCCTTTCCTTTATTGTCTTTTTCAAATAATTTGTTGTTATGACTATCAAAAATCACAAATACATAAAAGATTTTCTTTAATTTATTTATTTATCTTGAGAGACAGAGAGAGAGACAGAGACAGAGAGAGAGAGAGAGAAGAGCCAATGGGGAGGGGTAGTGAGAGAGTAAGCAAGAAGCGGGGGTGGGGAGAGAGAGAGAGAATCCTAAGCAGACTCCATACTATTAGTGTGGAACCCAATGTGGGGCTTCAACTCACAAACCATGAGATCATAACCTGAGCTGAAACCAAGAGTCAACTGACTGAGCCAGCCAGGTGCCCCCATACATAAAAGATTTTGTATGTCTTTCATTATCACCACAAAAGTAAATCTAAAGTGACTTGCTCATATTTTCAATTGAAGAGCTCCTTTAAAATAACTTTATCTTTTATGTAATTTATTAAATGACTATTGGCTAGCATATTCAAAAACATTCCTTGGCTTGTAGCCACATCCCTGTCTGCTCAGCCTTCACATTGTCTTCTCCACTATGTGTAGTGTTGTTATATAGCCCACCTGGATAATACAAGATAAACTCCTCCTCTCAAGACCCTTAATTTAGTCACATCTTTTGTCACATAACATAATAATCACAGGTTCCAAAGACTAAGATATGGACATATCACTGGGGTCACCTTTTATCCCACTAAACATACCAGGCTAAAAATCTGATTAAAAGAAAAATCAGTGATAAGGGAGTTCCTGTTTATCCTGATCTCTGCTATGTTCCTGGTAACCAACACAACCCGAAGTCTGGTATAGTATGTACCCAATAAACATTTGTTGAATGGACAAGTTAGTCAGGATATGAGGGTAGAAAGTGTCCTGGTTCTGATAGAGTGTGTCTTACCACTGAAAAGAGGCTGTGACTGAAGAGCATAGCTGAGGAAGTGAGATTGGTTTTATATAAAATATTCAGATTCCTCATGAGAAAGTTTTTGACCACAGGGACGCCCTTAAGTGAAGTCAGTAACATAACTGAATATCTTTTGCATTAATCTTTTCCCTGTTGTGGGTGGGAAACAGAGGATACAAAAGGGAGCAAAGGAATTCATAGAATCAGATCATCTCCAGGTTGGGAAGGACCTGAAATGTTATCTAGTCCAATTCCACACCAGGTGGCAAATAATCACACCTGTAAAACACTGACAGTTTCCATTTCAAATGCCCCAATGCTAGGCGTTACACCACCTGACTGTTCGGCCCATTTTATCACTGGGCCCATCCACAAGGGTGAAGATGAATAAACAAAGCTTCAAAAGTATGTGACCCATTACACGGAATGTTGTCTGGGGCAGCTATAATTTCTAAGTTTTGGGAGAGTCTCTTAGCAAAGGGAGAGCACCTTCCCGTATTGTAAATTTCTCAGCTCATGAGAGGTCACTGGCTTTTCTAATCCCTGTGAATGCAAACATTCCATGAAATGTGAGGTTATTTCTTCTCAGAGGTAGGGACTGAGCACCAGTGGTTTTCAAATTATTTCTTGAAAACAATGTTTATTATTTATCATAAAGCCCTGACAGAATGTGAATGAGTCTAACATACAAAATGCTAAAATGCAGACAACATTATAGAGAGGAGTTGATTTGCTGTAAGATTTGTTACATTAAAGAAAAATGCTGTAATTATTTTTCATGTGTATATTGGGCCAGTTTTAAATGAATGCAAATGTGAAGAAAAAGAATCAAATAAGATGTGATTTATTAACATATTCAATATTATAAAATTTAATCAAAAGAAAAAATTAAATACACAGGCTTGAAAGAGAAGAAAAGACAAACAAGCAAAAGATAAATTATTTAACAACACTGTCTAGAAAACTGATTGGGTTGATTTTCAATGTTTTTATAACTAAATCTGGAAAAATGATATCCATGCTAGTTAAAGGGAGAGTTCCCTTTAATGTCAAAATGTTTATATTTTAAAAGCGCACATTTCCAACCCTGTTTCCCACAAGATGTTCAAGTATGAACATGTGCATGTAAGCTTCCTTTAGTATTTTTAAACTGTAGGTTATTTTGGTATGAGTGCAGGGTTATGCAATATTAAATATATCACTAAGATAACATAGTTGAAATTGTATGTGTTGAAACCCACCATAAAAATCCAGAATTGATCAGATTCCATTTCAGTTCCTTGTTGGAACCGTGGCCTGGGAAGCAGTTCTGTGCAAGTTTGCATTACAAAGAGGGGAAAGGGGTGCACCTCTCCAATGGTTAGAAGGTAGTGGGGCTTCCGACTGCCTTTGTTCCTGAAGGTTGTGTTCATGGGTACAATGGAGTTGATTTGAACCAGAGTGAAGCTCAGTAAATATTTATTGAACAAATGAGTAGCGAATTGGAATAGGTGACCTCTGAACTGAGCACAGAAAGGTCTGGGTTTAAATTCAAATACTACTACTAGCTTGGAACAGCACTGAAGTTTTCTTATTCCTAGTCCAGGGCTCATTCATCAAGAGCAGTTTGCCAGTGAATTGATTATAAAAGGGCTGAAGGATTGTAGAAATAAAATTAAATACATAAAAGTTCTGAGTACCAGCTATGTTTGCCCCACGACTTTGCATATATACTCTTTATCCTAGCATCCTGTGAGGTAGGTATGATTCTGTTCCTCCCCACCACAAGTGAGTTAAATTTTTAAGGAAATTATAGAACATAAGAGAAAGGGCATTCCAGGTAGCAAAAGAGAAGAAATTTTTAAGCAAAATGTTTTTACACAGTTATTGAATTGTGCTTTTAAAAGCAACCCCGAGTGTTGATTTGTTTTGAAAAGAAATGTCAAGAAAACATTTCCTTTCGTGCTTAGATTCCATCTCCAGTCTCACTATGGTACATAAATTCTGAAGTCCTGGAATCTGACATGTTTAGTTTTATAAAACTTTACTCTTGAAACCAAAATACTCGTTTTTTTAACAGAATATTATATGTCAGTTTTTAAAGCCAATTTATGACACGACATCCGCCAAATGCACTCTGATGATAAATTAGATCAGTAACATGAATATTTTCCTCCAAATAATCCCAGGATTTCTGTATATCCCAAGGCAATGACAAATATGGGCCTTCTGATGTTGTTTTCTTTCCAAGAAGACAAGGTTTCTTTGTACACTGCAAGCAAAATTTCCAGACACAAATATTTGCTAAGGAAAAGAAATCGCAAACATAAAACACCTACTTAAAATTTGACGGGCACATCCCGCAAGTCTGCTAATAAAGACATTGTGAGCAAGATGCTGGCCAGAGTTCACCTCATCCTAGACAGACAGGGCAGAGAAATGAAGAAGGAAAGCAAACAAACACTGAGTAAGAATGGCTAAGCAAATATAGTTTGGGCTACAGAGTTGAATTGACATCAATCAGCCATCAGTACAGATTATATGTAGAGGCATTGTATCCAAGAGGGTATCAGCTAAGGTTATTGCTAGTAGTTTTATACAAAAGAACTTAGAGCCTAGGGTACCCAAGAAATGGTGACAGTTGCATCAACACTGTTAACATACCAGATCAATCCGATCAATTCAGCCAAACAGCTGATCAACTCAGTTAATCACGTATCAGTTCGATCAACTGCTGGACGCAATGAGCTAGAAAACAATCCCCAAATACTCATGCCTGTTATGTATGTGTGGAGGAGACACTGTCAGTTTGGTGGATATAAAGGTTGCATTTTTGCTAGAGTAAACAGGTTTAAATGCAAACATTTTTGGAGCTCTTCTACATATATTCTAAAATATATTCCAATAACTTCCTAGCATCTCACCCACGGAAACTCTAATCCAAAGCACCGTTGCAACCTACTGGGCTATTGCAACCTCTCCCCCCGACCTGTCCCACTGCCACCAGCTTGACCCTCTGTGGTCCACATTTTTAAGCAACAAAGTTATCTCCTCAAAAGATAAACCACGTCATGCCTTCTCTTTGATTAAAACTCTCCTTTGTTTTGCCTTCTATTTTGAATGAAATTCAAGCTTTTTCCTACAACCTACAGAGACCTACTTGGTCAAGGCACAGCCTTCCTCTCTGACTGAGTGTCCTGCCATTGTCCTTCTAAGCCACTACAATCGCCTTTTTCTGGCCCCAATGCCTTAGATTGTGACTAATGCTGGGTCTCTGCACTTGGTGTTCCTTCCACCTAGAAAGTTCTTTCCTTCTCTCATCACTTAGATCTGAAGCTTCATACCTCAGAGGCTTGTTGTTCATTTAATTTTTTTTATCATACAGATTCACTCCTGAAATAACACACTTTGTTGATTTGGATACATATTTGTTGTCTTTCCTCTAGAAGATAAACTTCGTAAGAGGAGATACCTGGTATGGAATAACATCCAACCCACACAGATGTCAACATCATAATCCTCAGAAACTGTAAATATGTTTCCTTACATGGCAAGGGGGCTTTAACCATGTGATTAAATTAAGGATCTTGAGATGGAAGGTTTTTCCGGATTATCCAAGCGGATCCAGTGTAATCACAAGGGCCTTTTTAAGAGGGAGGTAAGAAGGTCGAAGTCAGTAAGAGGAGATGTAAGGAGAGAACCGAAGTTTGGAATGATGTGCTTTGAAGATGGAGAAAAAGGCAATGAAGTAAAGAATGCAGGTGGCCTCTAGATTCTGGAAAAGGCAAGGAAATTATATTCTTCTTGTGTCTCCAAAAAGCACCCACCTTGACAGCACCTTGCATTTAGTCCAGTAAAACTAATTTCAGACTGATGACTTGCATAACTGTAAGATGATAAATTTGTATTGCTGAAAGCCACTAAGTTTGTGGTAATTTATCAGAGCAGCAACAGGATACTGATTCACATGTTGCTTTGTTCCCTACCGAATCCATCCTGTCCACACCTGCCTGACACGTAGTGAAGAGTCAGTACATCTTTGTAAAACAAACAATGGTAAACCACATGCCGAAATTGCCTTATGAGAAGACACGAATGAAGTGATTTAGACTATATATTGGCAAGACTATAATTATAAGCCCTATTTGCTGTTAAAAACAATAAAATTCCCCCCCCATGCCTATTTCTCTACAACAAAACACAGTCATACATATGTTGATTATATCATTCCGAAGGTGTTTTAATATGACCCTTGCCAACTTGATGGTTTACTGAAAGCTATCCGTGAGCACACCTATCAGACTGTCCCCCTTGGAAGTGACCTTTGGAGACAGCATGTGTGGGATGAATATATGTGACAATATGGCCACAAACTTTTTCAGCACAGATGAACATTAGCTTAAAGGAATATTTTGTGTAGCAAATATAGCTCTAGTTTTTAGAAATTATAATCAACTCAGGTACGCATAGATTCGTTTCTTTGTAAAACGCATAGTGTTCATTTATGGTTTATATTTCTGATTAGTTTATCGACATGGTATTTCCATAGGCTCAGTTGTTAGTAAAAGGTAGGAAAGAGAAAAAGGGTAATGAGAAGAAAATGAATAAACTGTTAAGTCCAGTTTTTCTTAATATCCAATACAGCTGACTCATAATGGCATTTATCCAGGTAAATATGTTGAAGATTAATTGCCTTCAATACGTTGAGCCCTTTACCAATGCTCTTTGAATAGAGAGAGAAACATATGCTACAGATTTCATGTGTTTCTTCCTGCACTATATATTTAACTAATGGAAGGCAAACTTCAAAAGAATCAGAAATTGCATTTGAATGACGAGCCAAATGTCATGCACATTTCGAAGACTTCTTTTCTGGAGTTGTAGCTCCTGGGAGAATTACTCTTTTTATAATTTGTCATCCTTCAGCATTCCAAGAGTACTTGTAATTCTTCAAACTAGAGACACTCCAGTATATTAACATAATAAGGTGGCTGTTGGTATGATTACTGATCTCCTTCCTATATAAAATCTGGATGAAATACAAATTACTTAGTGTGTGAATTTAGTTCAACAAGTGACTTCTATGATCTAGTGTAGCATGCGTCATCTTGAGACACAAGTAAACGTAAACCAGGCTAAGGGGTACTGTTTGCCCACAAGTGCTTGTTAATCTCTTAAAAATATTTGACGTAGTCAGGAGGTCCTTGTAAGTCAGGACTCTGAAACCTACAAAAGGCTTAGAATGATCCGTTTGTACAAGCAGATATGCATATGTATATGTGTGCGTGCATGAGTTTACGCATAGTTTGCACAACAGCCGATTTAAAGATTCAGGAATAGGGGCGCCTGGGTGGCGCACTCGGTTAAGTGTCCGACTTCAGCCAGGTCACGATCTCGCGGTCCGTGAGTTCGAGCCCCGCGTCGGGCTCTGGGCTGATGGCTCAGAGCCTGGAGCCTGTTTCCAATTCTGTGTCTCCCTCTCTCTCTGCCCCTCCCCCGTTCATGCTCTGTCTCTCTCTGTCCCAAAAATAAACGTTGAAAAAAAAAGAAAAAAAAATTTTAAAGATTTGGGAATATACAATAAACAATATTCAGGGAGGTTGTGGGCTTGCTTTCAAATCTCTTCCTGTAAGACTATCAATTCCTGAGTCAAGTGTGGCTTAAAAGTACCACTGGTGGTGACAGAACCTAACAAGAATTGAATATTTACAGTGTGTCAGTGTTCAAAGCATGTCACATGTGTTACCTAATTTTGTTATCACAATAACTATATGAGGGGAGTATTATTACAGTCCTCACTTTGAGATGTGGAAACAGAAGCACAGCGAAGTTGAGTTGATACAAGCTGTATAGTTGAGCAGACAGCTGGGCCAAGTTCTGTGCTCAGGCACTTTGACCTTGAAGCCATCACTGTTTCATTCAGGTATGTCCAGGAGTTGACCTCAGCTGAGACCACCTATACCCTTGTCCTGCAGAAGGGCTTTCTGTCAATTTCCTGATTCTTGGTCAATCCTCTCCTTTCTTCTCTGTGTACTAATTGCAGAGAATTCTCTGGCTTTATTCCTGAAGTTGTTTAATCATCAACAGAGTCTTCATTACTGTGTGAATCTGTTTGTAAAATTCTGGAACGTAGGGAGTACATCCCCCACCCCCATTACAGGTCATGTTCTGCCAAGTGGCTGTTGTGTATGACCCCAGCCTTGCTTATTTCTCTGCCGGTCTGAACGGTGACAGCAGTTACCTACATCCCATATACTTTCTGAAGAAAGGGAATATCTTACAAGTGAACCTGCTACCTGAATCTCTCCTTAACCCTCACCTCTGTTTAGACGCCGATAACTCTATGGCTGCCTGTGTGCCCTATCAAATATTTCTTCTGACTAGTGCCATATAGGGGAATTTTAAGGGGAGTGTTGAGCTACCAGCACTGAACAGATTACTTTGCTGAAAACATAAGTTGTATGCTACCAGTCGTACACAAAAGCCAGGTTGGGGAATTGCAGTAGCCACTGTGGTGTCCCACCCACCAGGCATTCTCTTCTCCCATCTTCTTATTGGTAGAATGAGTCTTACACGACAACGATGACAAAGGCCAGATATCGATTGCCCCGACTTCATTTGCTTCTCTAAATGATCATGTGACCCACTTCTGATCAAATAAACAAAAGGAAACTCTGCTGCAGAGTTTATGGGAAAAATTAACCTGCATGATTTAAGAGAGAGAGAGAGAGAGAGAGAGATGGGCAAGGTTATCTCATTCTACTGTTCTCACTCTCTTTTCCCCTGACTTGTTCTTAAATGTCGCACTCCAAAAACTTGGTGTTTGAATTGCTGCAAAATTGCTGCAGCCATTTTGTGGCCATGAGGCAAGATAATGGTAATGGATTGAGAAATGCAGAGCAAAAATAAAGAGCCTAGGTCTTTCAAGAGGTTTATAAGCCACTGTCACAACCCTGGAACAACCTAACTGTTCACTGTTTGCTATTTGCAAACAATATAAAAGGTTTCACCAATTTTAGTTTCAAATTTTGTTTCTTGAAATTAAAAGTAATTTAACTCATGTAGAGAGACAAACCACAAACACTGGAAGTAATTTGAGGAGAATACAAAATAGTGTTCATTGAAGTGGTGAAATAATTCTGACAATAAGTGCTGTAGATGAGAAAGGAAATGATATGTGAGTTTGATGCACACTTCATGGAGCTTGTGGGAGTTTCACGTGGACCCCAGCTTCCTTTTGACATTCCAGTTCAGAGTGCTTGTCATTTTAGAACATTATTTAGGGGGGAACTGTGTCTCATTCTTGTTTGCATTAGTGTGTGCACTTATTAAATACTGACAGGGGAAAAATGTAAATATTAGAAGAAAGTGTTTCTTTATAAATGACCTATGTGAAACTGATGCTTATGAACCTTGAAGAATCTCAAATAGACAATTGGGTCACTGTTTAAATGATATGGGGGTCTCTATACTATCTTAAAACCTGAATATATTAATTTCCTAAAAAGGCACTTATAGATAACATTTTAAATGGAAATAATTTTGTTTGAAATGCCACATTATCATAATATGGTTACAATCAACATTATGGTGCAAAGGAGTAAGTCAGCATTTTCTTCACCATTTCCTTATAGTGTAAAAACAACCATTGAGTCTTCTCAGCTGGAAATTTTAGATCAATTTCTGGGTTTTGCCTTAAATTCTCTAAATTATTTATTAAGATACTAAACTTGTCCATTTTCACCCGTAGCTAATATTTTCCACATACTGGAACTCTCATTTTGATGACACTACCAAGTGGAATCATTTGTCTCATTTCATTTTCTACTTAGTTTTAACCCCAATCTGTATCAAGTTCTTAAGAGAAAAACTAGGCTATACATATGACTACACAACTATACATATATAGTTATACAGATGCAATAAATAACTATATATTGGTGTGTGTGTGTGTGTGTGTGTGTGTGTGTGTGTGTGTGTGTGTATGGTGGTCAGGATACATAAGAATATAGGATCTCGAGGGGCACCTGCATGGCTCAGTTGGTTAAGCATCTGACTCTTGATCTCACCCAAGGTCTTGATCTCAGGGTTGTGAGTTCAAGCCCCACGCTGGGCCCTCTGCTGGGAGTAGAGCCTACTTAAAAAAAATAAAATAAAATAAAAGAATATAGTATCCAGTGAAGTGTAGATACAAACATACATACATGTGTATGTACACATACAGGCATGCATGTGCCTTTAGGGTTAAAGAAGAAAATATTGTTATTTATTGATTTTTTATATCAACAACTTTCATAAGTATACATATTATTACATTAATATACTCCTGTATATTGACAAATGTTTTATTTGGATAAATGGACTTTTTTGCTTGCCCCAGCAGTTGTTTTTATAAAAACACCATTGCTATATAGTTTTTAAATAAAAATTGTCAAAGCCTTGGATATTTTGTCTTGAATATAATGTTAATTTCAACGTGAGGGGCAAGTCTTTGCTGATTTGCTCCGAAGTCTTATGGCCTCTGGTGGCACATTGCACTGCGATATAATGAATTTTGAAAGAAGTCGTGTTTTCATTAGTCACCTTTTGTCATCAACTTTCAGTTTTAGGTTTGCACAGATGGCCATCCTGTGTTCGGGGAACTGACAGAAATGCATTGTTTTGCATTACTACAAAGCACAGTCTGTACCCAAAATGCTTTTCTTCACAATTGCATTTTGCTTTCATGCATCATTAAATAGTGTAATAATTTAATGATTTCTCAATAAAGTGACAACTTCACCCCGGGTTTGATGTACGGCCCTGTGCAATCCATTAACATATATTGACTTTCAGTAAACTTAAGCAACGGAGACCCTTGGGAGTTACAGAGGCAGCATTTTTTTTTTCTCTTGCCACCTTACCTGACAAAGTGGCATAATCAGCTTGGATCATATGTGGGTATTACGTGCTCCATTTGCATTTACTGGTGTGTTCTTTGGAAAACATACCCTCTGTGGTTAAGGAGTTTTCTGCTCTGATATTGCTATTGAATTTTATTTCACTGGTTGAGTTTTCTGGCTCACTTCTGGGATATTGCTATTGACTGTGTGCAGAATTATCTCCTTGGGCCAGAAAATTCATCTGAACATAGCAACGCTTGACTTCATCCCCAGAGAGAGCCTGTAATGTCTGATGAAAAGAGGAGTGAATTAAAACAAAATGTGTTTATATACTACATACACATCGTGTGTGTTTGGGGGCATAGAAGAGGGCACATAGGTATGGGACATGTAATGAGTTCAAGTCCAGTAAGCCAACCTTTAGGATACAAATAGGAACTGCCAATATTCAGGAAGTTACTATAATGAAGATTTGGGTGCAATGATTCAAACCTTTAAATTGTCTGAATTGGTATGTTACTAATTTGTGTAACAACATATTTGGTCAGAATAAGCAACCATATCAACTATGGTGTTGAAATTCCTACCTACTCTCTATTTATACAGTCTTTGAAGGTTTTTATGCAGCATATCATTAATGCCAAACAAGGTGTATAATGCACATATACAGTATAAATATGACAATAAAGACACCTGTATATCCCCTCTGAGGCTTGAAAAGTAGAAAATTACAATATCTTTGAAGTCTCTTGTGTCACCCTTTTTGATTACAAACGCCTTCTCTTCTTGCTATCTTCCCAGGTAACTACTCTTCTGAATTTTGAGTGATCCATTTCTTTTGTTTACAGCTTTGTAACATACGCACCTATCTCTAGACAATATTTTATGCAGTTTTGGCGGTTTGTTTTTGATCTTTCTGTAAGTGTAAGATTCCACCTGTAGTCTTTTGTCACTTACTTTTTTCACTCAATGCTATATTTTTGAGATTCCTCCATGTTGGTGCATGCCACTTTGGTTCTTTCCCAGTCCTGTTCTTCTCCAATCTGTGGGTACACCTCACTTCACTAAGAGACTTTACCGAAGCTTCTTTCCAGAGTTTGCTCTCTTAATAATGCCAGTCAGCTTTCTTGTTCAGGTCATCTGTTATACCTTTGCATGAGTTTCTCTAGATTATATACCTAGGAATAGAATCACTGGGTTATACGATTATGCATTTTTAATTTTTCTCATTAAAATGACAAATTGTTTTTGCAAAACGGCTGTACAAATAAACATGCCTACCGGCAAAGTATGAAGCTCCCTCTTGATTCACCAACACTTAAGTTTAACTAATGTCTTACTTTTTCACAGCCTGGTGAGTGTGCAGTGGCATTGTCTTGTGATTTTAACTTTTCCTTATCACCAACGAAATTGGACATCTTTTCTCAAGCATGGTGATAATTTTTCTCATCTTCCTTGAAGTGCTCATTCAAATCTTCAGCCAAATTTCCCATTGCATTTTCCTCATTCTTCTGATTAATTTTTCTTTCCTTTTTTTTTTTTTCCCATTTCCCCACTCACCTCCCCTCTGGCAACCACTCCTCTCTTTTCTGTATTTAAGATCTTATTTCCAATTTTAAAGGGAATGGATTTCACATTTTATTTTTAAATATTATATCGGATGCATACATGATACATATATATTTGTTCATATATATATATATTAAGTGACTTCTATTGGTAAAAATAATGTTCTCAATGTTTAGTAGGTTGGGTGTTATTTTGGTTTGTTTTTGTTTCTATGATCAAATATTTTTAAATTATAAAATGCGTAATAATTTTCCAATATATTATAATCATATTTAATTTTTACTTGAACTAACCTTACATTTTTGGGACAAAATCAACTTGTTTGTAATAATTTACATATTTTAAAGTACCCTACTGAATTTTCTTATTCATCCCTTGTTGAAGATTTTTTCCACAAAGCTTATGAATGAAATTGTCATGTCGCATAATTGCCTTCTACTATCCTTGTCTCATAAAATCACTTAGGAAGATTTTCCTATAAAATTTTATGTAAGAGTAGAATTTATTTAAGATTGAAATTCTCTATTCATTAAAATTTGGTAAAACATATTTGAGAAATCATCCATACCTCTTGAGATATTTTTAAATATTGATTCAATTTACTTGATTATTGTGAGTTTATTGAAGTTTTTAATTTTTTTCCTGAATCATTCCCGATATTGCTCATTTGCACTGTGCTTGAAAAGCATGTAAATTCTACAATTTGGAAGTAAAGTGTTATAGACATATCCATTAGATAAAGCGTATTCACTGTGTTATTTATATGTATTTTCCTATTGATTTTTATATGCTTAATCTAATACTACTAAAAACTACATTTATATAACAGAGCCAAATATTATAGTAATTTCTCTTGTAGTTGTTTCAGAATTTCCTTCCTAATTTTGAAGTAATGTTATATTATATAGTTTGTTCCTACCTGGGGAATTAGTTCTAGTATCATTATGTAGAACATTTTAATCTATTATTTTTTTTTCTTATATTAATATGACAGCCCCAAAAATTCCTTTTTAGATGTTTTGTTTTTTATTTATTATTGAAGTATAGTTGATATGCAGTGTTATATTAGTTTTAGGTATACAGCATAGATTTGACAATTTTATACATTGCTCAGTGCTCGACACCATAAGTGTAGTGACTGACATATGTCACTATACGTTATTACAATAATAGTGACTACATTCCCTATGCTGTACCATGACTTATTTACATTACCATTATATTCATATATAACATTGTATGTGCACAGTAGTCTGTATTAAGTTGATGGTTGCTCAAGTTTGAACACATTCTAAAAGCACTAAATTTTTACAACCCCCTCCACCTTTTATGTATAGGACATTCTCTTTTACATCTTTTTATTTTGTGTATCTTTTCACTAAGTTTTGTAGGTATAATTGATTTTACTGGTTTTGTGTTTTAACCTCCATACTGACTTTATAAGTGATTAATCTACTATATGTTTACATTTACCTGTGAATTTTTTTTTCCTTTTATAATTTTCTTGCTACCAGTTCTGGCCTTTTCTGTCGACTTAAAGAATCCCTTCTGACGTTTCTTGTTAGGCTGGTGTAGTGGTAAAATCCTTTAACTTTTGTTTGTCTGGGAAACTCATTACCACTCCTTCAATGCTGAATGATAATCTTGCCATGTATATATAGTATTCCTGCTTGTAGGCTTTTTTTTTTTTCTTTTAGCACTTTGAATATATCATGTCATGCCACTCCCTTCTGGCCTATAAAGTTTCTGATGAAAAACTAGCCATGTGAGATTCCATTTTTATATAACTGTTTTCTCTTGTTGTTTTTAAGACTCTTTATCATTAATTTTTTGCCATTTTAATTATTACGTGTCATGACGTGTACCTCTTTGTTTTCATCTTATTTGGGGCTCCCTGTGACTCTTGGTCCTAGATATCTGTTTCCTTTCCCAGATTAGGAAACTTTTAGCTATTATTTCTTCGAATAAGTTTTCTGCCTTTTCTCTCTCTCTTCTCCTTCTGGGATCCCTATTTTGTGACTGTCATTACAGTTGATGACGTTGCAGAGGTCTCTTGACCTGTTTTCATTTTTATTATTCTTTTCATCTTTTTAATATTCAACTTGGTTGCTTTCCATTATCCTGTTTTCTTGATCACGGATCCATTCTTCTGCATCCTTTAATCTGCTGTTGATTTCCTCTAGTGGGAATCAAGACCTATTTTTCATTTCAGTGATGGAATTCTTCAGCTCTGACTTGTACTTTTTATATTTTCTATCTCTTTGTTTAAGCTCTCCTGGATTTTTCTACTCTTTTCTTAAGTCTGTTGAGTATCTTCGTGACCATTACTTTAAACTCTTTATTAGGTGTATTGTCCATTTCATTTAGCTCTTTTTCTGTGATTTTGTCTTGTTTTTCATTTAGGACATATTCCTCTGTCTCCTCATTTTGTCTACATCTCTGAGCTTGTTTCTGTGTCTTAGGTAGGTCAGATATCTCTCCTGGTCTTGAAAGTAGTAACCCTGTGTAGCAGATGTTCTGTGGCGCCACATAGCACGATCATCCCTGGGCTATCAGAACCAAGGGCTCCAGGGGTACCTTCCATGTGCGTTGCATGCAACCTCCTAGTGTGGCTGAGCCATAGTTGCTGTAGACATGGTGGTGGTTGGGGCTGGCTTTTTAGCCCAGCTGGCTGCAATGACCCAGTTCACCTGGTGTGGGCACACTGGGTAGGGTTTACACACCATGCTTTTGAGAGGTCCAACTGCAGCAGCCATGGATTTGCTGGCACTCAGTTACCTTCTGCCACAGCTGCAGACACATGGAATGGGAGGACTTCTTCCCTGCACAACTAGCTGAGAGGTTTGGCTACAGGAAATGTGGGCATGCTGGTGTGTGTGGTTATTTCCTCCTAGCCCCAGGGCAGGAGTCACTTTGGTGTGGTGCTGGTCCTGGCCAGAGCTTCCTGGCAGGTGTAGTGGGGCAGAGCTGCTTTGGAGGGATGCCTTGTGAGGCAGGAAGGTTGGGTTGGGGATGTCTGTAGAGGAGCACAGGAGAGGAACACATAGTCTTAGCAAGGTAGATAGAGAGTGCTAAAACTGGTTGTGTAAAGCTCCTGGCTATCCAGGATAGGAACACCAAGAAAAATGGCACTACCAGCACTTTTGTTTCCAGATAAATGTACCACAGATTCCTGCCTTCTGGTACATGTTCCAAGATTAGTCAATAGATCCCCTTTACCTATACACCTTGCACTTTGCAAATTTCTGTCTGTGGTGTTGTCTCAAACCAAGTTATTCAGCTTGCCGGCTCTATAAAGACACGGACTCAATTTCATATCACCCTTCTGGAGTTTAGTCCCCCCCCATTTTTAAAGTTCCCGGAGTTAAGCCCTGCTGATTTTCAAAGCCACATGTTATCGGGCCCCATCTTCCCAGTGCAAATCCCCAGTGCCAGGATTGCCCAGTGTGGGGTTTGATCCTTTTGCTTTACCATGCTTGTGATATGACTCCCATTTGTGATTAGTCTCACCAGGGGTTTGGTTCCCATCTGTGTCTCTGTCCCTCCTACCTTTTTAAGGTGGCCTTCTCTCCATAGCTAGGTGTGGAAGTTCTGTTCTGCCAGTCTTCAAGTCATTGTTAGAATTAATTGCTGTAAGAGGTAGCTGTTGCCTCAGTGTGTCTGTGGGACAAGGTGAGTTCAGGATCCTGCTATTGTGCCATCCTCCCCCCTCTGCCCACGTTCTATTTATATTTAATATTTTGCTGGTGTATATTATCCCATTGTTTCACTTTCAGATTTTTGTTATCTTGTCTTAGGTTTGAGTCTCTGTTAAAGAATATATAACTTTTTTGTTTTCCAGTTTTGTTTGACAATCTTTGTCTTTTAATTCTAGAATTTAGCCTATTTACATTAATTGTGATCATTAGTATATTTGAATCCATTTCTAACATCTTATTATATGCTTTTTATTTATTATGCTTTTTTAATATTTCCTTTTTTCCATCTCTTTTTGCCTTTTTTCTTGTTCTTTTTTCTCTATTTTATTTGTAGTTTTTGTGGCTACTCAAGAACATTTAACAGTATATTTATTACAGCCAACTATAAATTTGAATTAATATCTTTTTCCATTCCAGAAAAATATAAGCTCTTTAGAAATTGTTAATGTCAATCACCTCTCAATAGCTTATGTGCAGTTCTCTGTCATAACTTTGTTTTGATTTCTTTTCAAGATGAAAAGTAAAATAGATAATATGATAATGTTGGCTTAGAGTCATCACGATGTTCTTAATTTTTTGTCCATCACTCCATCTTTAATCTCTTTCCTTGCTTCTGGCATTTACTTCAAGCTGAAATTGCTTTTCCTATTAATACAGAGAAAATTTTAATATATACAGAATAAAAGAGAATTTCATCACCCAGCTCCCACAATTATTACAGGCCTGATAGAGGTCATTTATCTTATTTCAGTATTACCCTTCTTCCATTTCCTCACGTCTCATTCCCTAATGTATTATTTCAAGCGAATCCTAGTTTTATTTTAATCTAGAAAAATTGCAAAATATATCTCTAAGAGATAATGACTTTAAAAAAATTAACACATTATCATGATCACACCTAAATATGAGAAATAATTCCTTACTACCATCTCATATCTAGTTAACATTCATATTTCACCCAATTGTCTTATTATATTTTTATAATACTATTTAAATCAAATTTCAAACAAGGTAAAAACATGGTTTTTGACTGATAGGCCTCTTAAGTATCCTTTAAAGGATCTTTTAATCTATAAGAGCTTCCCCTCTCTGTTTGTTTTTATTAAAGAAACCAGATTATTTTTTTATAAAAGATTTTATTTTCCAAATTTGATTGATTATATCCTTTTGGTTGCATTTCACTTGTTTCTCTGTTCCCTGTGTTTTCTATAAACTAGTTGTTATACCTACAGACTTGATCTTTTTCTTTTTCAGGAATATCTTGTAGGTGATTCTGTGTACTTTCTCTTGCATTCTCTTAAAATGTACAAAATATTTTATTGTCTTTTTTTAAAATTCAGCTTGTGGGTCAAGTTTACCTTTACCCATTCATTATACAGTTCATCATCAATTAGCCTTTTACTAAATAATTGAGCAATGATAGGTTATCATGGCCTAGGTACATAATTTTAGTAGAGTTTGTAAAACAATGATATTGTAATTCTATCTTTTGCATTAATTAACTGGAATTATTTTATAAAGAAACACCACTCCTCATCAATTGTTTGGTTTACAATTTACACAAGAAAGGCAGAATAAATACTTTCCTTGTTTTCTGAGTTTTTAGATTAATTAATTGGTGCCATATATTAGCAATTTCCCAATATGTCTGAGTTCTATTTTATTTTGTTTTTTTTTAACTGAGTTTTCACATCTTAATATGTTTTTGTTGTTAAAACTGCCCCCTCCTGAGAAGTAGAAGACCCTTCTACTGATTCTTAGACTTTTAAAATTACCATGATAGTCTTTGATAAGATTTCTTGCTTTCTATTATGAAAATATATTCTGGTCTCATCTTGAATATTTTGTCTCCCAGTCCTGAGAATCAGCTGTTGTCCCAAGAAGTTCTCGTTCTTCTAAGTAGGAAATGTTATTTAAAGACCACAATCTCAGTGATTAGAGTGTTCATAGCTACTGCATTTGTCATTGTTTCCAGAATTTTTCAGTATATGAGCTAGGAAATAGGATTTATTAAATAATAAGTTTGCTAGTATTTTCAATTCAAATTTAAGATTTCAGGTTATCTTTTTAATGTCTCTGCTTTTTGCATTTGTATCCCTTTTCTATATCCTTTCTCCTACATGGAAAATGGGATCACTAAAGACCTTGACATACTTACTTATTTCACACTATTATATATAATAATATGATTACCATTGAAGTTATTTTTGTAATTTATTTTATCCTTTGGATATATTCACCAAGAGTGTACATTCCAAGTTCTTTGTTTAAATTCCTCAAAATAACTCTTATCTGTGTGGTTAAGTCCCCAACTTATATTTTTAATTTAGTAATGTGACTGGTGAATGCTTTTTCCACATCAATTGATAAAACCCTGTGGTTTCTAGCTATAGATTGAAGGATTATTTCGATTGATTTAAATTACTTTTTTTAACATTTGTTCATTTTTGAGAGATGGAGACAGAGTGCGAGTGGGGGAGGGGCAGAGAGAGAGAGGGAGACACAGAATCTGAAGCAGGCTCCAGGCTCTGAACTGTCAGCACAGAGCCTGATTTGGGGCTCAAGTCCATGGACCGAGAGATCATGACCTGAGCTGAAGTCAGATGCTTAACCAACTCAGCCACCCAGGCGCCCTTAGATTGATTTTAAAATATTGTATCTGCCTTGCATTCCTGGAATAAACCCCACTTGATCATGGTATATATTTTTGCATACATTGCTAAATGTGATATGCTAATATTTTGTTTACTTTTCTGTCAGTGTTCACAGGGGATACTGGTCTGTGACATTTTTTATATTATTTTTGTCCAGTTTTGGTATCAGTAGTGCTGATCTCATAAATACATTGAGAAATGTTCCCTTCTCTTATATTTTCTGATAGAGATTGTGTGAAACAGCTATGATTTCTTCCTGACATGTTTTGAAGATCCATTGAAGCAATCTGTGCCTAGATATTTTTTTTTTTCAGAAAGTTTTCGTTTTTTTGTTTAGTATGAATTTAATTTCCTTTTTAGGTATAGCTCTATTCAGGTTATCTATTGGTTTTCTGTTCATTCCTCTGTGGTTTTGCTCTTCTCTCCTTTACTGCCTACTTGTTTATTTCTTGGTATTTGATTTTAATTTATCTTTAGTGTTTTTGAATATATATCTCTGCATAGTGATTTTAGTGGTTGCTCTAGGGTTTTCATCGATTCCAAAGATATCACAATTTATGATCTTGCTTCAATATGTTATGACTTCAAAGGGAATGTAAAAACCTGAACACTTTTTAGGTCCCTCTTCCTCCCTCACCTTCGTAATATAATTATCTCACATGTCACCTGTATATTCATTGAAAATCACATCAGAAAGTAGTATCATTTTTGCTTTTAATTATCAAACATTATTTTGTAAACACAAAAGGGTAAGAATGCCATATTATGCTTACCTGGATATTTACCATCTCTGTTGTTGTTATTTATTTGCTTCTGAAAACATTTAAAGTTTCTATTTTTTTTCTTTGCTGAGACTTTCATTTTCCTTCTTTCCCACCCTGTCTCCAAGAGTGTTTGTAATTGCTTGCTGGAGCATTTCAGGATAGCTGCTTTAAAGTCTTCATCAGATAATTCCAACATACGTGTCATCTTGGCATTTGGTAATTTGATTATCTTTTCTCATTCCAGTTGACGTTTTCCTAATTCTAGATGTGATGGGCAATTTTGCATTATATCCTAAATATCTGATGTTATTAGACTCTGGTTCCTATTTAATTCTTCTGTTACAGTATGTAGGCAACCCTTGAAGTTTAGAATGCATGTCCTGGCTGTCCTTCATGGGCTGTGGCTCAAATGTCAATTTAGTTTTGAAAGTCTTTGCAGTACTATTTATTCTCATCTGTCCCACTTGTGTCCTACCCTGAGGCCAGTTGAAACCGGCAGCGTTCCACACCATTGTTCAGTTCTAAGGGCTTTTGCAATGTTGATTATGTTTGGTTTTCTGGGCTGCTCCAGGATGTGCCCTGGGATTACACATACTGATCTAAAGCATTGCTTTATCTAGCTCACTTCTTTCCTTAGTCCTTCCCTCACTTGCTAGTTAGAAGAGTGAGGTGATTTGCTCCCTTGCTGTCCTTACTCAGGGCAGGAGAGGAATAGTCAATAATGTTCTACCCAACAGTCTCAATGGCCATAGCACTGACAAAGGGAAAGGGAGGTATGGGGCTTGCATTAGTGCAGGGAGGTGCTAGTCAACAGGGTTCTCCGCACACTCTCTACAACTGCCATGCCGAGAGGGGAATGTGATGCATGCCATTTCTGCTTGCATTCACTTATCACAGAGGGGGATGGTCAATGGGCAACTTCCCACAGTCTTTGAGGCCACAGCACCCAGTACCAGGTGGGGAGTCTCAGGGTCTGGTGTTTGCTTAGAGAAGGGCAGCATATTCAGAAGGGATTTTTGTCCCAGGTCCATTTGTAAAGAGAGTGTGTTTTTGTGGGGTGACTTTTTTAAGAAGTTTCCTTGTACTATTTGTTTAATTCAGTCCTACAAGCATGCTCAAATTAACTTTTTCTATGTATCTCAGTAATTCTGATACTTGTTTGTTTATATTCTGTCACTTTTATTTTACGTAAAAGCATAGTAATTAGATGACCATTTTGTCTTTTTAAGTTTAAGAACTAAGCTCCTTAATAAACTCTCTATGAGTTCTGGTCTTATCCTTATCATTTAAACTATCTAAGAAATACTTACTCTCATAGTTTTCATGTTTTATGGCATTTTCTTATGCTATACATATTTTTTAAAAGATTAGTGCTAATGATTATATGTGGATATATGACATTATGTAGTTCATATATATATTGTAGTCATGTTAAAATAAAGATATAAAATATACATTTACTACCTTACTTTTGACCATTGGCACATTCAAGTTTTCATAAATTATATAATTTTTGCACGTATCATACAACGTCTTATATGACATACGTGGTAATATACATTTGTAAATTAGTTTTCACGTTTTCTTAAAGTGTTAATTTTATTTTCCTTCATTATTTGCTTTATATTTCTAAACCTCTTCGTTTTCTACAACTATTTTTCCTCACCCATAAAAATTATCTATAGCATGAATTTTTGTTTTGGGAAGAAACCTAGTAGGTTGTAGCAAAGCCTATTTCAGAAAATGCATATTAAAATTGAGGACCTATGACATCTCTCATCTTCTCTGTGGAATCAATATCTGATAAAACTTTTGCATGTGAAGCAGATGGAGAATCTTATGTTTTCTTATAATTCAAGGGAAGACAGGACTATGTGCTTGGCATGCCAGTAGTCGTCACAATTGACTTTCTAGGCAATGAGAATATCAGGATGAGTTACGGAATAGACAATTTGGAAAGAGCAGATTTAAAAATCAATTTAAAGAGTTTATATATTATATGTAAGAAATTACTTTCTATTTCTTATCAGCACAATGCAGCTCCTGTCTGTGGACACCATAAGAAGTTTCTGACAGCATTTGGAGATATTTTGAGCCAAAGTGAACTGCTTTCTGGTTTTCTAAACTCAGTACCTTAGCAAAGTCAAGATGACCCTATTAATATCTGTAATCCCCATGGGCAAATCTTTCAAAACTTTCTTCCTAATCATTGATTTCTACCCGTAATTTCATCATGTCACTTGTTAATAAGACATATGCCAATGCCCATAGGTAAAATTATATCAATGACAAAAGATTCAGGAAATCAGGGGACCTTCTTAGTATTTTTACTATTTGAAGCAGTTGTCGTGCAGAGGGGAGAATATTGTTAGCACTGAGCTACCTCTTCCTTTCTAAAAATGATAATATTGCTAATATATTCAGAAGAGTTCTTCATTTTTTTTTTTTTTCCAAGAGCTTGGTTATATTTTCAGAAGTTACTGAGAGGATTAATTTCAACTTAGGTGAAAGGAGGCTGATAGGAAACAGTAATCCATGATGCCAGTCCACAAGACTATTGGCTTTTCAACTCGCTATCCTTAGGCAAGGTACCATCTTTCTGCCGTTTGATCTGAAGATGAAAGGACTAATCTATCTCCAGACGTCAACAATACAGTCCAGGCAACAAAGGAATTGTGAAGGCTAGAAATAGCAAGGACAAACTAACTCGGTCTTTCCTATTGCAAAGGGTTTACCTAAATGCCCCAACCAGAAACTTTGGCTTACGTATAATTGATTGTCACTGTGTCACAGGGACAGCCCCACTTCAAGGAAGGCTGAGAAATATTGATACCCCAACTTAATCGGGGCTCTATTTGTAAACAGAACTAGAAGACTAGAGAGTGGAAAGTTATCTAAAATACGTGCCACTGTGTTCAATATATTTAAGTTTCTTTCATATTAGGACCTCGGGAGATTTATAGCCATTTTTTCTTATTGCAAAATGTATGTTTATGCGTGTGTATTTGTACGCAGAAGAGAGAGTAGGAAGCACATGTATACAATAACGTATATATACAATGACAACTGTGAAGAAAAATGTTAACCATTATTCATCAAGCATAGAGACTTTTGATTGACAAATTATTTTTTTTCATTACTTCTTAATACTGGTTTTGGCTTCCTATATCTTGTTCAATTTATTGCAGTGTCAGGGGAAAATAATAAAAATAGAATCTATACTAAGCTATTCTGTTTTCAAACACATTTGGCCAAACATGAAGTTAGACCTACATCAAAATTAAGATTTAAATTATTGGCACAAGACAAATATCCAGGAAATAATTTTCTTCTGTAAATTTAGTTTAGATCCTAAAGATAGTGTAGATTTTGAATTTAGCAGAAGAAAGTCGGTAACTGTGATCTTATCATATTTATTATGACTTTATCTACCTCAGGGAGCACATTATCAAAAAAATATTATCAAAGAAATGGATTGACTTTGGGGTCTCTGTACTGATGATGTTTCACTTAGTCTGTATTCTTAATTTATTTTAACAAAGTAACTACAGTAAAATTTATTTTTATGGGTTACATATAAGGATTGAGTAAATAGCTCAGTCTCAGAGCCTCTCAGAGACTTTCTTCAAACTGTCCTTAGCAGTGAGATCATTTCAAACACCAGTATATTTAGAGATGCCATTAAAAAACAAAGGTTGCTATTCTAAAAAAGCTTAAGAAATAATATAAATGGAGCTTTTGTTTTGTTAAAAATACAAAAGAAGAAGAAGCTCAAAGACCCTAGCAAATATTTTTTTCCATGATTCCATTCCACTAATACCAAAGTTAGTTATTTAAATATATCCTTAAGTATACTATGTATTTGGCATGATAAGGATTGATACATAATACTTACTAATGAGAATTAGAATATCTTCTCTACTGTATTTTTTACCTCAATACTATTTTTGACAATGAAAATGAAATAGTATCTACAAGAAACTTGAAAGCTAAGCCGTATTATATGTGTAACCTGTATTCCTGGTTTTCTCTTTACTTTTTATCTCGATAGTCAAGTTAAATCAGCATTAAGATACCTAAAATCTGTTGCAGGTTTTTACAAGATAAATGATTAGGACAAATTAGAGTTACTCTTCACCATTATTGTATCGTAAACCAATATATTCTAAACCTGCACCAGATGGTCACTACTGACCACTTACCAAGTGGCAAGGCCAAATACAGGTGCACGTCAAGTATAAAGCAAACTTCTAGGGCTTTGTTCTAAAAAAGAATGCAAACTACCTCATTTTTTTATATTTTTATATTACTTTTTTATATTATTTACATATTTTTTATATTATTTACATGTTGAGATATGCTTTGAATATATTAAGTTATATAAAATATGCTATCAAAAATTAACTTCAGCTCTTTTTTTACTTTTTAAAATGTGGCTTCTAGAAAATTTACCTAACACATGTAATTTGCATTCTGTTTTTATTGAATGGTGCTAGTCTAAATCCTTCACTTCCTCTTTCTTTCTTTCTTTCTTTCTTTCTTTCTTTCTTCCTTTCTTTCTTCTGATTTTCCACAATAGTGTGGACTATGAAATGGACTAGACTGACGTCAGAAAAATAGGAGGGATTGGCACTGATTTCAGAAAAAGTGCGCATAGGCAATGCAATTTCCATCTGGAGGCATATTAATGGCTTCCAAGTTTGGCTTTTATTGTAAAAATTACTGCTGATGTTTTCTGACCATGCATGTTATAAGGTTTCTCTCCTTAAGGTTCTTATTCCAGGTCAAGGGGAAGTTTCCAGGGTTTGTGTTTTAACAAGAGCCTCAAGTAACTTTTCTGACCAGGAAAATTGGGAACCCATGAGTGGAAGGAAATACAAACACAAAGGTTTATGGGTTGATTTGAAAGTTAAATGTCATTACTATATAACATATGTTTCCTTGCACTGACAACATCTATAAACAATTAGGCATGTGTGGTTTGGAAGAAGAAATTCTAGAATGACATTGTGCCCTTTTCCCCTATAAAAAATATCACTGGTTTTATGTATACTTTTATTATGATCTCACTTAACCATAAAACAAACTCTCTCTAGACCATGTAGTTTCCTTTGGTTCTGATTAACTAGAATAAAATAGTAGTATCATATCTAACAGAGGAAGTAGATTTTAAAACTAAAATGGGTGGTACAGAGCACTTGGAAAATAGAATTCTTGGAGGGGATTGCTGGTGATCCTGATAATATTTTAGAAAGGGAGTGAGCAAGAGTCGTGATAAAATGGTGTTGGAGTCTATATCAGCATGAGAATTATTGTATACCTATGTCATAACATTCTCATTTCTGATAATGCAAAATTTAATATAATAAAATTAAAAATGGAAGTAAGGAAGAGAATGGGAGGAAGGAAGGAAGAGCATGGAAGGAAGGATGGAGGGAAGGAAGGAAGGGAGGGAGAGAGGAAAGGAGGAAAGAAGGGAGGAAGGGAGGGAGGGAGGAAGGAGGAAGGGAGGGAGGAAGGAAGGAGACAAGAAAAGAAGAAGGAAGGAAGGAAGGAAGGAAGGAAGGAAGGAAGGAAGGAAGGAGAGAAGAAAGGAAAGAAGGCAGGGAAGCCCCACTTAAGTAACAGGCAAATAAGCATATCAATTGTGTAGGGCAAATGAGAATAAGGGTGTATGCAACACTGTTTATTAAAATACTGTTTATTTATAGACATTGTATTTTTACTGTTCCCAAACCATATTGAAAGTGACCTCTTCCAGATTCCCATCATCTGGTCAATGGAGGTAAGTAGAAAGAATATGTAGCAGGCATTTCACCCAGATGCTAATTATCCAGGGGGAAGCGTTTCATTTTCTGTGAGATCTCATGCTCCAAGCCGTTTTCCATGATTTCCTCATGCCTTTTTTTTTTTAAGTTTATCTGTTTATTTTTGACATGGAGAGAGCAGTCCCGAGCACATGTAAGTTGGGGAGGGACAGAGGAAGAAGGAGAGAGAGGATCCCAAGGAGGCTCCTCTGTGCCGTCAGATGTAGGGCTCAGTCTTATGAATCAGGATATCATGACCTGAGCCAAAATCAAGAGTGGGAGGTTTAACCACCTGAGCCATGTAGACAACCCTCCATGTCTGCGTTAGAGCCATTTCACTGGTTCATTTCTCTACTTGACAGATGGGAGAGGAGAAAGTTAGATACACTCTTTTCAGGAATACTATACTCTTGGCAACTCTGAGGTTAGTTGAGATGGGGGAGAAATCCTAATGTCAGGGGTGGGATGGCCCAAGATCATTGAGCTCATTCATTTTATAAATGACAAACTTGGTCTTCAGGGGAGCCACAGGTCCAAGTCATATGATCAGAGACAAACCTCTGAATCATAGAGGGGTCTTTTGTTATTTTCCATGTGACTTCTTGTCTGTAAGACTCTAAGATGCATCTTTCCCGGAGTTGGAGTTTCAGCACTCTTCCATTCTTCTCAGTAATGACAGAAAATGTGTTTCCAAACTTCTGGGCTTATTTCTTATTTTACAATATGATTTGTGTTACCACATACCTTCCAAAATACTTAAAGATGAATACTACTATATATGGTTGCAAAAGGAAGCTAAAATACCATGCCTATGAGTAAAACAAACAAAAAACAAAAACAAAAAAACAACCCCTCCCCCCAAAGAAACACCAGTTAAAACATTAGTGACTATAAACTACAATATTGCAAGTCCTGGATGGAGTCTCTAGCCAGCATTATCCTAAAGAAATTTCTGTAGTGATGAAAATGTTCCTTATTTGTGCTTTCCAGTATGGTAGCCAGGAGCCATATGTAGCTATCAAGCACATGAAATATGATTGTTTTAACTGAGGAGTTTGTAATTTTTTTAATTTAAATTAATTTAAAAAGCCACATATGACGAGTGGCTATCGTATTGGATAGCATGGCTGTATTCTAGACTCTTCTAGGAAGTTTTGCTGTGGTTTAAACTTTAATTTCTCAAAGAAAAAATAATGATAATTATAAAATTTTTATCCGTAAGACTGATTTTACACGCAGCATTCTTTCTAATAATAAAGCAATGGAAGAAAATAGGGTAAGATAGTGGATACCATGTAAATATAGTAGTATTGAACTAAGATAGACCCACCTACATCGTTTATGATCCTGGACAAATTACTTAGTCTCTGTGATACTCAGCTTTCTCATCTATAAAATTAAGTAAATAATGCAAATAAAAATTTAAACCACTTTACATTAAGCAAATTATGAAGAATCTGAAGACAAGAGAGGCTAAAATGAATTGCCTAGGGATGAACAGCTTTGAAGTGGATGGAGGAATTCAAATTCTTGTCTTCTGATTGTACCCATGTAGTTTTCATACACTGCGGGGCTCCACTTTTTGCAAAGCTTCACAAATGCAAGAAATACCACTTCCTCTACTTTTGAATCATTTTTTATTCATACTCATTCCGTTTTCCCTGAGGAAATTGAAGCACTTCCTTGGTGATAGATTTACTTAATTTTTCATCTGATTGATTTCTTAAAAACTTTACTCTTCACTGGTAACTGCCATCATCACATGTGTGTTCGTTTCAATTATAGTTCACAAATAGAGACCAATTTAGCCTTTTCCATTTGAGACAGCATTGCATTTCATCATGTAAGAAAGAAAATTAAAAATTCATAAAGGACAAGAATTGTGAACAATAGGCACGGGGAATAAAAAAATACTATTCTGTTTACTAAAACAACCACGCCAAACACATTTTAATTTAGTCATAATTGTCTGCAAATAGTTTCACTATGGGTAAAAAATGTGCAGTAGTTTTCATTTGCCCTGGGACTGTGCTAATTTCTCAGCTGAAATAATTTACACGTTTTTAAAAAAAATCCCTTAACTTTGGTTTTTGATGTTACTTCTAGCAAAGATTACGTCATTGTCTAAACATGAAATGAAACTCTACAGAACTTGACAATATGCCTATTGAATTTGAAAAATACTGAATTTCTCATTCCAAATGACAATGCCACAGAGGCTGCGTGCAGTTTCAAAACGAGCAATGATTAATTATCCCATGGGGACATGTTAAAGCATTTTCCCCTTCCACCAATTTGATTTCCAAGACTCCTGGGATAAATGATTCCACGCAAACTTTATCTCATATGGAGATATTAAAAAACTACTTGAATTTGTCCTATTTCAGAAAGCCTCAAAGATGGTGAAGCCTGAGAAAAATGCTTTTTGTTTCTTAACGTTCTGTGAAAGTTGCATTATTATTTGAAATATGACAGGGATGGTATATGCATCTTTTATGTACTAGAACAAACATGGACATTGCCTTGAACTGTTTTCACACCTATTCTATATATTTGTAAAGAAAAATATTTTTCTTTATTGTAAAATTAACCTGAAAACTGAAACATTTTTTTTTATTTTTTAATATATTTTTTTCAACGTTTATTTATTTTGGGGACAGAGAGAGACAGAGCATGAACGGGGGAGGGGCACAGAGAGAGAGGGAGACACAGAATCAGAAACAGGCTCCAGGCTCTGAGCCATCAGCCCAGAGCCAGACGCAGGGCTCGAACTCACGGACCGCGAGATCGTGACCTGGCTGAAGTCGGACGCTTAACCGACTGCGCCACCCAGGCGCCCCAAAACTGAAACATTTTAAAAGGCTATTTTAGGGGCACCTGGGTGGCTCAGTCGGTTGGCGTCCGACTTCGGCTCAGGTCATGATCTCTCGGTCCGTGAGTTTGAGCCCCGCGTCGGGCTCTCGGCTGACAGCTCAGAGCCTGGAGCCTGTTTCAGATTCTGTGTCTCCCTCTCTCTCTGACCTTCCCCCATTCATGCTCTGTCTCTCTCTGTCTCAAAAATGAATAAACGTTAAACATTTTTTTTAAATAAAAGGCTATTTTATTGTGGAATATTTAGCCTTAATGCTGAGTTCTGGGACCATAATTCATGTGCACAGTTATTGAAGCATCTTGATTTAAAATAGCAATGACTATATCTACTCTTATGCAGGAAAAAAAGCCTTGTCTAGACACTTTTTAGAAAACTGTTAACAAATGAAAATATGGCAAGAAAATGAGAAGTGAAAGAAAATGGTTACAGTGGACCCTCCTGACCCACCTTGATCCTGGCAGATCACGTTTACCATTTGAGGGCCATTCTTCCACCCTCACATTTGGTGCTTTGCTTCTCAGGTGTCCCCTGTACCCGTGACCCTCTTTGGAGAACTGCCTTTATGTTCCTGGAGCTGCTTTGTTCATATACACGGAGAACTAGAGTGGCGAAGGGATTTTTATCCCATAAGGGAGACCTTACAAGTGACTCGCAGCCACCTTGCCTTGACTTGAGACAAACTTCAGTAATTAAAACTCCAAAGCTCCCTGCTGCAAGATCAAAATTGCCTAAATTCCCACCCTTGCCTCTTTTTTCCCTTCCTTGCACTCCTTCTTGACTCCCTTATTTCTCCTGGGAGCACTTTCCAATCAATCTTTTGCACATGCATCTTTGAAAACTTAACCTTTGCTTAGGTCTAATGGCTTTCAAAGCATTTCATAAACATTATGTAATTAACCTGCCCAGATGGGCAGGTAAGCATTTGTATCCTTATGTGACAGATGAGGAAGCAAAGGCTCAGAGATTACATGACTTGCTCGGGTTCACACAGATGGTGAGATGGACTGCCAGCACAGTGGTCTATTGAGGATGTTCCTACCTCCAGAGCAGGAAAACATCACGTGATTCACTTGGCCTATGTGAACCTCCTTGCCTGTCACCCATGCACATACAGTTTAGGTTGCACCTGCTACACTTCATAAACCAAAACGGATCCCCTCTGAAAATAAAATTCCTTTTCTGCGTGATAAGGTGCTGGTTCACGTGTTTTATTTATTTGAAGATATCTATTACATAGATATCGTTTTGACTCTGTGCTTTTGAAGGGGCTCAGAATCTTCAGCATCAGCTTTCTTAAACGAAGTAAAAACAAGTTGTTTTGGAAACGATATTGCAAAATCCTTTCCAAAGAAGTGAGTCTGTTTTCCTATGGGAATAATAATTGAATTTATCAAAGAAAGGTTTTTCATATTCATATTTGAAGCTCAAAGCCTTTCTTATTCTCTACTCATGGGAAACAATATTTAGCATATGCTAACTCCTTTATAATTATAAACTCCTGGACAATATTGGAATTATAATCTATAGTAGCTAATGTGTATCATTTTCATGAGCCATTAATTAGATTTTTATGCACAATTTCCTTGTCTTTCAGGAAACATATTGACTATACACTTCTGTAGCCTCTGATTGCCAGTGTGTGACTTGGGCAGTAGCTTTTAAGAAAGCCATCCAATCTCTTACAAAAGTTAAAAGTCATATACTTTCCTCTTTGTGGAGAGAGGTATTATTTCTTGATTGTTTATGTTTTCCTTTTAGTGTTCACAAGCAGTCATTAGTTCCTTATAGATGTCATAGCTTCTAAATCACCCAAGTTTCAGTACCTCTAAGATAATAAGAACATTTATCTATAGCTCCCAGTTTTAAGATGGCAAATGACATGGTCTCTGTCTCCAAGCCACAGAAGCTGCATGAACAGTCCACTGCCATCTCATACCAGTGTGGCCTTCCTGTCTGATGGCTTTGCCATAGTCAATTCATAATGCAAGTGCTTTGGCCAGAGAGGCAATGGAAACAGAGCCTCAGTTAAGTTCCAGCTCCATTAGCTGGAAGTTTGTACTAAAAATAGATACAAAGGTAAAGAGAATGAACTGGTAATAACAATTAAAAAACAAAATCTCAACAAAGAAAAGCCCAGAACCATGTGGTTTCACTGGTGAATTTTATCAAACATTTAAAAATGCAGGAACACCAGAGGGGGAACAAACACTTCCTAACCCATTCTATGAGGCCAGCATTACCCTGATCCCAAAACCAGATAAAGACACCAGAAGAAAACTGTAGACAGATAACCATTTTTAATATCAATGCAAAAATCCTCAAGCAAATCCTAGCAAACTGAATCCAGCAGCCTATTAAGAGTATTATACATCAGGATCAAGTGGAATTTATCCCAAGAATTAAGAGTAATTCAATGTATGAAATCAATCAATGAATATTCCACATTAATAGAATGAAAGGAAAAAATAAAATGCGTGGTTATCTCAATTGATGCATAAAAATCACTTGACAAAATCCAATACTGTTTCATGATTAATAACAAAACAAAACAAAACAAAACACTCAAACCAGTAATAGGCGCCAACTTCTTGAATGTGGTAAAGGGCATTTATGAAAAACTCACAGCTAATAGTTTACACAAAGGCGAAAGGTCAAGTATAAGACGAATATGCTAATGCTGGAGGTTCTAGACAACACTTAGACAAGGTGCTAGTAATGAATGAACAGTTTGAAAACTGAAGTTAAGAAACAGTTGCATTTACAATGGCATATAATAATAGTAAATTTAACCAAGGAGGTGCATGACTTATAGTGAAAACTAAAAAACGTTGTTGATGAAAGTTAAAGAAGACCTAAGTAAATGGAGAGAAAGTTCATATTCATGTGTTGGAAGACTTAATATTGTTAAGATGGCATTTGTTACCCAAAGCACTCTACAGATTTAATGCAATCCCTATTAAAATCTCAATGGACATTTTTATATAAACTGACAAGCTGATACTAAAATTCACGTGGGGGCGCCTGGGTGGCTCACTTGGTTAAGCGTCTGACTTCAGCTCAGGTCATGATCTCCTGGTTCCTGAGCTTGAGCCCCATGGCGGGTTCTGCCCTGACAACTCAGAGCCTGGAGCCTGCTTTGGATTTTGTGTCTCCCTCTCTCTGCCCCTCCCCTGCTCGCTCTCGCTCTCTCTCTATCAAAAATAAATAAACATTAAATTTTTTTTTTAAATTCACATGGGATTGCAGGGCATCTCAAATAGCCAAAGCCATCTTGAAAAGGTAAAACAAAGTTAGGCAACTCACGCTTCCCAATTTCAAACCTTCCGATAAGCCAAAACAATCAGAACAGTATAATACTGGCAAGAGGACAGACATAGACAACTGGAGTAGAACTGAGAGTCTTGAAACAAACCCATAAGTCTGGGATCAATTGTTTTTCAACAAAGGTACTACTGTACCATTCTATAGGAAAAGAATAGTCTTTCAACAAAATTTCTGGGATAACTGGTTATCCACATGCAAAAGAATTCATTGGACCCTGTGTCACTCCCTATATAAAAACTAACTCAGAAGGAATCAGGGGTGTCTGGGTGGTTCAGTCAGTCAAGCCTCTGACTTCGGGTCAGGTCATGATCTCACTGTTCATGGGTTTGAGTCCCATGTCAGGCTCTGTGCTGACAGCTCAGAGCCTGGAGCCTACCTCAGATTCTGTGTCTCCCTCTCTCTGCCCCTCCCCGACTCATGCTCTCTCTCTCTCTCTCTTTCTCAAAAATAAACATTAAAAACAATTTTTTTAATAAAAAAAAGGAGTCAAAGACCTAAATGTAAGTACTAAAGTCTTAGTAGAAAACATAGGTGTAAATCTTCATGGAATTTGACAATGAATTCTTAGATAAGATTCCAAAAGAACCAGGAATAAAAGAAAAAAGATATATTTTATAAAATTATCTTTCAAAATTTAAAAAAATGTATATTCATCAAAGGATACTACCAAGAAGGTCAAAAGACTACCTACTGAATGGGAGAAAATATCTGCAAACCATGTATCTGATAAGGATCTAGTAACTTGCATATAAGGAACTCTTACAAGTCAATAACTAAAAGGTAAACAACCCAACTGAATCTCCACACACTTCTCTAAAAAGGTTATAAAAATGGCCGAAAGCACATGAAAATATGTCAACGTTGTTAGTCATTAGGGAAAGGCAAATCACAACCACAATGATATTTCACTTTGCCCCCACTGGAGTGGCTGTAATTAAAACACCACCACCACCACCTGAAATAAGGAGTGTTGCTGAGTGTGTACAGACATTGGAACACTCACATATTGCTTGGAGAAATGTACGTTGATACAGCCACTGTGGAAAATAATTTGCTAATCACTGTATGATCCAGAAATTCCACTCCAAGTTATATACTCAAAAGAACTGATAATAGATGTTTAAAAAACTTGTATAGGAATGTTCACTGTAGCACTATTCCCAACCACCAAAAGGGGGAAAGAACCCAAATGTCCATCAACTGTGAGAAACCAGGCACAAAGGGTCACATACTGCATGATTCCACTCGTGTAAAATATCCAGAATAACTAAATCCCTGGAGACTCAAAAGAGTAGGGTTTACAGAGGCCAAACAGAGTGGGTAATGGGGAGAAACTGCTCAGTGGGTATGAGGTTTCCCTTTGGCATGGTGACAATATTTTGGAACTAGATATGGGTAATCATTACACAACATTGTGAGTGTACTAAATTCCACTGAACTGCACTCTAAAATGGTTGATTTTGTGTTATGTAAATATTACCTCAATGAAAAAAACAGTTTATCACAGAATTCAAAATAGCTCCCAAGATCCCCACCTCCTCGTGTGCATACCATGTGTGATCTCCTCCCCTTCAGTGGTAGCAGAACCTGTGAATGTGATGAAATGTCACACCCATGATTAGTTGACGTGGGTGAGGAATTCTACACACGTAATTAAAGTCTCCAATTAGTTGATTTTGAGTTAATCGTATAGGAGATTATACTGGGTGGGTCAGACCTAATTGGATGAGCCATTCAAAAAGACAAGTTGCTGGAGATGTTCCCCTATGAGTCTTGAAGGAGTGTGCTACCAGGTTTTAAGAGGAGAGCGCCATGGCTAAGGACAGGAGGATGGACTTTAGGAGCTGAGAGTGGACCCTCACCTAAAGCTAGCAAGAAAATGCAGACCTCGGTTTTATAGATCTCGGGAAATGAATTCTGCCAACCACCTGCGGGCTGGGAAGAGAGTCCTGAGCCTCAGAGTAGATAGCTGGTCTAGCCAATGTCTTGATTTCAGCCCAGTGAGGCCATGAGCCAGAGGCACCAGCTAAGCTATGCTTGGAGTCCTACCCATGTAACTGTGAGATAATGAATTTGTGTCGTTTTAAGCTGCTTACTTTGTAGTAATTTGTCACACAGCAATAGAAAACTAAGATGGATAGAGAGATTTCATTGCAGCAAAGTTCTCTAATACATTCTGACCCTGTATAAAATCTCCAAAAGACTAGGGAAATCTACCAGAACTTGATTAAAACACACGCGTGCACGTGCGCACACACATACACACACACACACACACACACACACACACACACACACACCCCTAATCACAGTATTTACATCCAGATGCCAAGTGGGAAAGGAAACTGAGTACCACCTGGGCTCTGCTACTGCTGTGACTGCTCTAAATCTATTTACATGTGGCTGAATGGGGATAGACCGCGAGATCTTTCAAATGTATGTCTTAAATACTTATGCTTATCTTCATAGCTATCTACCTTTTGTAGTCCAGGTCTTAAATATTAATATTTATATTCCTTTTAAAAAAGAATATTTTCTTCTTGCCGTAGAAGATGGAGAAAGTCTTTCTCTTGCATACTGTTTGATAGTCGTCCCTTCACTTTATTTGAGTGCATATAATTTGAGGCAGTGGTAGAGGGGCAAAGGTTTTGGGGCTGTTGTTGTTTTAAATTTGCCGAGTAGCCGGAGTCAGAATTTCTCCCCACACATTCACTGAATGTCAGGCACCTGTAGACATCTTGTTCCCAGCTTTATTTCCCCCCCACCCCAACCAGGAGACGTCCTGATACTCCTCTTCCATGGAAATAACGCAATTATTGCAGCTTATCTTTCCTGTTTAAGGAGCCCAGGGAAATTGTTTTTTTCTTAATTTCTTGCAGCTTATTTTTTCCCCGGGTGACATCAAGAGGGCATTATCTCACTCACTGTCAATTATTTTCAGCCCTAGCTTTCCTTGTGCACACAGCTACTACTCCACCAAAGTGGAACAGACGCTAATGGCCATGTGCTCCACCCTCAGCCAAGTATCTGGCCGTGGCCACTAATAAAACCATCTGTTACCAGGGTGAGTCCATAGCCTGTCACTGCTGTAATTTGGGGCGGTGCAGACTTTCCAGACTTCTCTGTTATTAGAGGGCCAATGGGGCCCCTGAGGCCTAGAGCAACTGTGTACATAATTACATGAAAGACTGTGATGGCTTTTCCATTCACACTGGGTGATCTTAGAGCAGGCTAATACTGTCGTTAGATCACTAAACCTGAAGGGTGAGCTGAGGACAACCAGGGCTGGAACGCTTAAACTGAATCATCAGATTCTTTGTTTTTTGCACTTTTTGTTTTAAGTTAGAATCGTAAACAAACTGTTGGATACAATACTCAACACACGATGGATACAGACTCAGAGAGTATGGACTAACAAACCGAGCCTTAATAAAAACCTGAAAAGGAAGGAATGCGTGTGTTGGGGGCACTCACAATTTGTCCCTGTTTCATAGTCACTATTTCACTTAGTTACCGTGACATTATGTGATACGAGACAATAATTTCCTAGTCTTCAGAGGAAGCTCAGACAAACCGGGGTAGGTAAGATCACACAGTAATGGCAAGTGGCGGAACTGGGTTCAAATACAGGCTTCTGGGATGCCGAACTCTTTGCCCTTTTCTTTGACATTCCGGAGTGAGCAGCAGTAACAGCTTCACAGGTGATCACTTTTTTTAAATGTGATCATTACACATGGGTTATTCTCCCTTCCATTCTATTCTACCATGCTCAGAGTCCTGAGAGATTAAAAAAATAATAATAATAAGGAAATGCGTTAGCCTGGTTTCTAAGTATACAACTGTACCCCTGGGTATGGCTTCCGCTCGGAATCCCTTTGCTCCCTCGGTGTGGTGGTCTGAGCGGGACAACCTAGAGGTCATTCTTTCCTTTAAGCCTCACCTGCAACCTCTCAATCTCCATCCACTCTTTTCTATCCTCTGAGTGGCAGTCTGGCCCCTCTAGCTCTCCAGAAAAGAGATGCCTCAGGGGTATCCACTGGCCTTATTAGAGCAGAACTTCCCAGTAGTCTAAACTGCACTCTCTTCTCCCAGTTTTAGCTCTGGTTTAAAATTTCCCATTTTGTCTCACTTACCTCTCATCCCCACACTCCTGCTTCCCTAATCTGGCCGGTTGCACCTCAAGGTAGAGAACGGGAAAGGGGAGATGGGGGGCTTCCTCTGTCAGCCAAAGAAACAGTCTTCCCCATATGTACTCTTTGCATTGTTTTTCTTGGTTATATAATCAGCGTTTTCTGTTGTTTTGTATGTGTGTGCTTTTGAAAATATCCCCAGTTATTCTTTGTTCCTCTCTCCACGTCTTCTTCCATGTCATGTCATCGGTCTTGTTATTTTCTAAGACTAACTGCTCAGTGCTTGGGACAGTGACCAAAAAAGCCTATAGAATTTTCATGACTGATTTTACTCCATCCCAATGAGATATTACAGGGGAGTAGACATGCTACTTCCCATGTGACAGAATTTGAAGATTAAAAGATCTAGAAATCAGTGACTTGTTCTGCCAGTGGTTCCATGACCTTATAATAATAGATGGAAACTCTTTTTGGATTTCAGCAACCTGGTCAAGCTGTTTTTAAGCTTCCCACAGCCTGCTGTGTTTCTTTAATGATGTGTCTATCTTTTGCTAGGCGGTGAGCACTGTGGACACAAAATTATTTTGAAAACATTTCTCAAATTGAATATCCGTTATGCTCCCATCACTTTGCAACTTGACTTAGGCAAAACCTCAGCATGTGTTGTGATTTCTGTAGCCCTCAGTTTCTTTATCTGAAGGAGATCAGCCTTATGCAGTGATTGATACGCTGTAGAGAGATTTTTCCATGGCAATGTTCCACAGGCTTTAAGAGGCACACAAATCACCCGGAAATCTTGTGTAAGTGTAGATTCTGATTTATTCAGAGAAGTCCATAGGGAGGCCTGGGCACCTGCACTTCTAACGAGCTTCCAAGTGGTATCTTTGCTGCTGGCCTGAGGATCACACTTTGAATCCAAAGTGTCTAAGGTTCTTTGTTAACCCCTATGAAATGGGTTGTCAAAATCCCTCACCACTCAAGTGGGAAGAGCTGTGTGGTTTGTAAAATCTCTTACACATTACCTCATTTCATTCTTATCACAGCCTGTGGAGTAGACAGGGCATTTATTAATTTCACTATTTACTAAATGAGGATCCAAAAGCACAGAGAGCTTCAGTGACCTGTCATGTGTCTAGTTAGTAGAGAAGACAGTGCATAAACTTGTTCTTTTGGCTCCTCATCTGGTATTCTTTCTGCTATGTCACATTGGTATTCAATCCTATATAGAAATCTTGACCTTTATGGTGAGAATATTGTACAAATTATCTCATTTAGAAACTATGGTTGCTATCTGTTGTAAAATCTTAGCCTAATGTGAACCGCACCCCCCTCCGCCCCAGAAAAGAAAATTGAATGTAAAATGTTGTTTGAGTTAGGCAAACACATTTCCCTGGGGAGGGTCCATAGCTCAGTCATATTCTCAAAAAGGTCAGCGTCTAACCCAAAAGTCAGAGATTAATTAAAATGTACAAAACAAGGAAAATTTAGAGCATTTTTTAATGCATTTGGTGCCGAAGAGCTGCATGTTCCTGATGAAAGCGTGTCATTTAATCTAAGGGATTTGAATATCAGGTTTTGCACAACTGGAGGGAGAGGAGGGTCCAGTCTTGAGTAGTGGCTGAGGTAGGTGTGGAGCCTGCCCTTCGGCTGTGTGTGTCCTCCTGTATTTCTCACGTGGACACGGGCACCTCTCTCAGGTCCCCCCACTTCACAGAATGTCCTCAGCAACTCAGCGATTTTCCAGACCAGGTATCAGCAGACTTTTTCCATGAAGGGCCAGTTAGTGAATATTTGAGGCTTTGCCTGCCAGATGGTGTTTGGGCAAGTACTCACTGTGCTGCTGTGGCTGGGGAGCAGCCACAGGTACTAAGCAAACCAATAGGTGTGGCTGTGTTCCCATAAAGTGTTATCTACAACAACAGTGGCTGGCCAGATTTGACTGGAGGGCTGAAATATGTCAACCGCTTCTCTTGGCGAACATTTCTTTACCTAGAGGCAGGGCGTGGTTGCCTTGACTTCTTAAATCTCCCTATCTTTTAGTGGAGGGTGCAAAGTGCTCTCCAGACAGAAAAGCATCACATCTTAGTGATTGAATGTTAAAGTCAAGAGAGACATCATTTTACATTCCTTATATGAAAATATAAGGCCCCAGGGAAGCTAATTACTTAAAACTTTTGATTTATCAAACATCTTTTGCAGAAAAGGCCAAAGAGAATAGGAAAATGATTAAAGTTGTTTAAATTAAAATTTTTTTTTCAACATTTATTTATTTTTGGGACAGAGAGAGACAGAGCATGAATGGGGGAGGGGCAGAGAGAGAGGGAGACACAGAATCGGAAACAGGCTCCAAGCCATCAGCCCAGAGCCTGACGCGGGGCTCGAACTCACGGACCGCGAGATCGTGACCTGGCTGAAGTCGGCCGCTTAACCGACTGCGCCACCCAGGCGCCCCAAAGTTGTTTAAATTTAAAAATGCATTAATACATAAGCTTTCTCAACTTTGCTTTAGTTTCCATTCCGATGCGTAATGTTAGAAATCATTTAATAATGAAAACCATTAGAGTTGCTAATGTTTTGTAAAATATCCCTTGGGGTGGGTGGGCGGGGCGGTGGGGGGTGGGGGTCGGGGACTGTAAGCCCTGGCTGAGTTCCAGGTTTTTGTCCCCAAAGCAGGATAGGAAGTTGAAGGAGCCAGGTTTCTTCTTTGGGGAAGGGAGTTTCTCTTAAAGCTTTCAACTGAAAACCTTACATGTAAGAGGCCAATTATCCGTAGCAAAGACATTTCTGCAATAGGTCCCACATTTGTCAGTTTCTCATGGATAAATGTTTGTCACTCTCCTGTCTCTCATATACCACTGCACACTTCACGTCTGGTTTTTAGCTTGAGCCACTGAAGAAATGTTTCCTTATTGTTGAAAATGGACCTACATGAGATCAACACAACTTGCTGAGCTGGAAGCAAAGCACTTGCTGCACCGAACCTTGTTGAAGAAAAGACAAAAAAAAAAAAAAAAAAAAAAAAGGCGCACACCTTCTATTGTGTTCCTTTGACATGCTTAAGAAAAAGACAGAAAACATGCAATAAATCTGATAAATGATGTGTTGACCTTTATAAAGGCATTTACTTTCCGTGAAAAGTACTTGTGATTTTTAGAACCGTAACCTCTGGTAAATTGAGAATGAAGTTCCTTGTTATTCTGAAACAGTGCTGTGCGTTCTTGCCTCACGTGCCACTGGTTCTGTGAATATCTTCATATTAGCTTTATGGTGTTCCGTTTTGTTTTGTTTTCCTTAGCCCTTGTTTTAACATATCTGGCAACTTAGGAAACAGAAAGGAAAAAATAAATAAGCCTAAAGGACAAGTTAAAAAATTATCCCTACACCCTCACCCATCCAGGCTATCCCAGTTTTACATTCCGTGATTTATAGTCTCTACAGAGGAGAAAAAATTAATTTTGATAATGGGGGACTCCTTAAGAAAAGCTGAACAGATGCCTAGTTCACATATTGGAGAGAGAAAAGTCAAGCATAAAAAAGACCTAGTCTGCCAAGGTTTAAATAGCAACTCGTGCCTCTACAGCAACAATTTTCCTTGAGAAAATCTACCATATGCTTTGTATGAAGTCCGTCTGCAAATGTAATACCCAGATGCTCACGCTTCCCTCCCAGAAAAGCTACGTTCTGGCTGCACATCTTCTCTGCTCTAGAGAATTGATAAAGGAATAGCATGTTCTCCTCTTTCTTCTTTTTCTTTTTAATATTTTTTCATTTTTCAAGTAATGAAGAAAACTGTAGAAAATTTGTAAACTTCAAAAAAATTACAAGAAAGAAAGAGCAATCATTCCAAATGTCATAACCAAAAGATAACTCTCTGTATTAGTTTTACACATGTATGATCATAATTCCTTTTCCTCTTTGTAACTTGATCGATCTTTCCGTTTTTCTTCAAAATTATTTATTTTAACAGTAGCATGGTGAGAATTGATATTTTATTTATCTTTCTTAACCATTTTCCTATTGAAACGAACCATATATGAATAAGGTTTAAAAAAATCAGAGTATTAAAGATTTCTGAATAAAATATGTATCTTCCCCTGTGATTTCTTCCTGAGAGGCCAGTGCTGTTAGCAGTATAATCGGAGGCCTCCTTAAATCAGTCTGTGTATCCACAGGCATAAATACTCAAGTGTGTGTGTTTGTGTGTGTGTATGTGCACACAAAAGGAACCAGAATACATGCTGTTTTCTACATCTTGATCATTTCCTTAATACTTACTGGAGATCTTTTCATATAGATCTATCACAGCCTGGTAACAACTTTCAAAATGTTTCATTTTAAGATCTGACTGTATTTAATCAATCTCCTATTGAAGAACTTTGAGTCCCTTTAACCTATCCTCTTGCCACAATCTGACAACATTGACAAATTAACAGACGCCAAGAAGTCATCTATCTACATGAAGGTTATAAAATATTCATTAATTATGTCCAAAACTTTGTTACAGTATGTGTGATAAATGCAATAAAAATACAATAATCCTGCTAAATATTTTAAGCATTTGGGGTCTTTTGTTTAGCAATTAATTTAATTTTGTTTTGCCTTATTCCTTTCTTTTAACATAAGCATGCAAATCCAGAATTTTCGAAAGATAGGCAAATAAGTCTGCTTTCTCACCATATAAATCAGTGATGTCTACCTTTATTCTTCAGGGAGCTTTATTTGTAGCATTGCAGTTAAGAGGCATGTTTTTTTAATTTATATATTTAACAAATGAGCACATGCCCCTGGTTTGAAAGTCAGGCAGTGCTTGAAGATTTTGAGGAACAACAAGACCAACATTCTGCCCTTTTTCTCCCCAATCCCACGTCCTGGTCACCAGAATCTACCACTTTCAGTTCTCCTACATCATTCTTCTGGATTTTACTTTTTATTTATACTGATACCGGGAGTTTATTGCTTTTGGTTGATTTGTTATTTTAGTATGTCTTGAATTCCTAAATTGGAATGTGTGTGGCACACAACCCTCCCCCCATACTCCAAAGATAATTGTATTATGGATTTAATTAAATCAGCATTTGTGTTTCCTTTATTATGCCTGTGTACGTACTGGTCATGGTGAAGCCAAGTAATGGACTATAATTACTTTTACTTTATTGTACTATTTCTTTTTGTTTTTCTAGGAGCTAAACATTGTTCTAATTTTGCCCTTGCTCGGGGCATTAGGGGTACTTTTCCCCATGCCTTTCAATAACACATGGGATAGTCTGTCAGATACTCTATTTGATCCATTCTTTTTAAATTTCTCTTTCTTGATACCCTGGGGACTTCCTGTCCTAATTTAAATCAGTAGCACCCTGGACCCCCTCTATGTGGCTGTTTAGTCAAAATATCCCATTGGCCATCACCTTGGAAAGCCCCAAACTTTTAGCGTGTGATGCATCACTGATTCCTGTTTCCTTGATTCTGTGTTTTCTCTAGTGTGATCACTGACTCCTTAGAATTGAAATGCCTCCTGCAATGGAGAGAAAAAGTAGGGAAGGGTTATTCGTTGGAAAACTTTGTGTCTCAAAAAATAATTTTATTCTAGCCTTGTGCTTATGTGATAGGCTTTCGTGAGGATCTTGTTTCTTCTTTTTCATTTATTTTACTTGGCCCCTATGTATCTGGACACATGTCCTTCTATGTAGGTGTTTTTATTTTTTGTTTTTTGTTTTTTTGTTTTGTTTTGTTTTTTGTTTTTTTGCTAATTTGCTGTCCTTAGTTTTATTTGTGGATCTCCCATTAGGCAGATATAACCTTATGTAAATCAGTTCTCTAATTTTGTTATCATTTCTCTCTCACTTTCCAGCTAATTGTCTTTTTATTTCTACTCTTTGGAAGATATCCTTAACTTTACCTTCTAATGCTTCTGTTGAATATTTGATTATTCCTATCATGATTTTAATTTCCTAGAGCTCTTCTTATCTGATTGCTCCTTTTCATGGACTCCTCCTTTTTTTTATGGGTATGATACTAACTCCTACTTCTCTGAGGTTATTAACTATTGTTCTTTTAAAAAAGAGATACCTCTTCTGCCCTTGGCATTGTCTCTCTTTCTTTCAATTTTATCTTTAGTTATCTTGGTCTCTGCTTTTCACGATGGATGGAGGCTTTCTCCAAATATGTGGTGATCTTTTCTGTTCATTCATATTTAAAAATAAGGTGTTAAAAAGTTGATGGCAGAGTCTGTGGGCTGGTAACCTTCCCTAGGGTGATGGGCTAGCTTTTTCTTGGCAGCTTCCAAAATGTCAGCATCTGAATGTCATTTTTCTGGGATCTTTCTGTTTCTCCCGTGAAGGAGCTTCTAACGTCCTGCAGGACAGAATATGTGTGGTCGGTGTTGTGGTGGATATTAGTGTCTGGATAATGAGCAGGGGCTGAGGGGGGGGGGGGAAGTAATACCTACTCCCAATTAGTTTTCATTTGCACTGAATACTTCTGTTTTTATTTTAGCTTCTCACCACCTCCCTTCTCTGTGCCTCCTGTCCCCATTTAGTGAGTCTTTGAAGTCTCCTTTCTTCTGCCAAAGGTCGAAGAGGAGTGCCCGTCTGGTTGCACCCACATCTTTGGAGGTACCTCACTCCTCCTGAGCCTTTTGAGGATTCTGAAAGTTCAACAAGCTGTTCTCTCATCACTATCTTCTCTGGACACTTAGTTTCACTTTCTCCTACTTTGCTACATCATGTACTTTTCCTCTCCATTCCCTATCTTCCAAAATGAGCTGTCATCACTTGTATACCGTCATTCCCCGTCTTATTTCTTTGCCTTTATGGATTAATACTTTTCTTATTCTTTGCTGTCATTGAAGTTGTACGGTTTCAGGCAAGAATGAAGGTAAACACGTGTTCAGTCCACTATGTTTTATTATTAGGTTTAAATAAATGTAAAATTTTCTCTTTCGTTTATTCTTCTTTTCTTTTGGGTAGCACAATTCCTAAAAGAACATAGTGAACCACTTCATAGGGGCTTGGGAAAATATATTTGGAGATTTAGCTTGGGAATTTGTTTCTGGTTTAAAAGATAAGGTTCATTTATACAAAAAATAATAATCATTTCATTTCATTCATTAGCATATGTCCACAGACAGGGCAAAGCTTAATGCTGAAAAAATTACCTAGATGCAACTTGGTTTTATGAGTTACCAAATAGAAAAGTATAAATGGCCTTATTATTCTGTCAGTACTGTTGCTATACTGTTTCAGATCCTAGTTTTTGCACAATGGGAGGTATTGCAAAGTTGTTTTTCTCACTGATGGCCCTGCATAGATTGATTCAGAGATAATGCACTGGTGAAGATGGGCTATGTGGTTTCAGGGCAGTGGGAATGAGAGCAAAATTTCTGATTAAAGCCTTTTGAATAATTCTTGCTGGAGGCGCTATATCCCATTTGCTGTGAATTGTATATGTTTAAAATCCAAAATATGCCAAAGCAAACAATGAAGATTAAACACACACACACACACACACACACACTCACACTCACACACACACACACACGCACACACACACACACACACACACACAAAAGCCTGACTTCCCTAGAGAAGTACTGTTCTCTCAAGCTGTTCTTGGCTTTCTTGAACTAAGATTGTCAAAAACATTTCTGGTCAGGTCATTAAGTGGCACACCGTGCTTGGGACACAGTGCCCTGTCCTTCCTAGCATAGTCAGTGGGGCCACACGTAGCACTTGGGACAGCTTATAGAAAGTTCTCCGTCAAGAATTATAGAAAAGGGAAGCCAGAAAGAGTGGAGTTCAAATCCCCTTTCTGTCATGTATGTTTGCAATGTTGAGTAGATTATGAATCTTGGCCAAATTCTTTGTTAGAATAATAAAGACATGAATATCCACGAAGATTTTATGAAGATGAAATAAAGTCGCATGTAAAAAAAATATCGTCAAGTACCGACACTTGAGACAGATGGTATGCTCCAAGCTCTGTGCTTTGCTCCATCCCTTCCGCACATGGAGGGTAAGCCCCTATGCAAATGAAGTACTTTTAGGTTCCTTTTATGTGAGTGGAGGCTAGGCAGGGGGAAGAGGCAATTGTCACCCATAATAGTCAAGTAGATTTGTGTGTGCTTCATCAGGCCCTGACTACACTGAAGCAAGACATGCGTCCTATTTGTGTTTAAATGGTTGGCAAAGCGCCATAATGTATGGGTAGGTGCTTACTAGGTGTTTGTCGAATTGAATTTGTTGTTATGTTGTGATCACCCTAAGAAAAGGGAGAAACAGTGCAGCAGAGTGGTTAAATGTAGGGCTCAGGCGGGACCCAGACCGGGCGTCACATGCTAGCTGCCCTCTTAAATAGTTCGGTGATTTGGGCGAGTTATTAAATTGCTCTGACCCTCATTTTCCACAACTCGACTCTCTCGGGTCAGCGGTGGTACCACACACAGCTAACTCCTGTAGCATCCAGCCTGCCTGTGCAGCTCCTTCAGGGCAGACGAGGGTGAGCTGAGTGAGGCATTTGCCTCGGTCAGAGAATTTCAGGGATTGCCAAAAACTCAGTAATCGAGATATATTGAGATTGTAGTGGAATATCTTTCAAAATTAAAATGCAAAAGAACCCATGATGAACAAAGTGTGGAAGTTTTAAATAACGATTACAATCAGTGACAGTGCCATGTGGAGCCATATTGGGGCCTAAGGCAAGTGGCAAAATGAGGAAGCCTGTTTATGTCTTTATTTAAAATTTTTGTATTTTCTTCATTATGGCTTTTTTTTTTGCATTAACTTTGATTTAAAAAAAAATACCTTGTATCTTGACTCCTGAGATGTTTGGGGCCCTGTTAAACTTCATGCGTGAAGTAGGAACTCACTCTCCACCACCCTGGTCCCTTATTTAAGCGATACAGAATAGAGGTGGCATCACCTTAGAAACTCCAGGTGGCAACAAAATGGTTAATATGATTATGCTGGTGTTAAGAAATGTGACACCAATAGGTAGATCTTTAGGTAATAAGTAAGTAGCCCATGCTGAGAGTTGGCTAGGAAAGCACAATTACATTTTTAAGAATATCCATCGTATGGTTGATTATAATTTCCTTTTAAATGTATGGATTTTGAAGCCATAATAACATTCTTCTTCTCTATAGGTTGATTTTTAAAGTTCTATTTTTGGCAGAATTTACTCCCAGTAACTCAGTTCTAATACCCATAGTTCACTAAATGACAAAGTTCTTACAGGAGACTGATAAGCGTGTGTATGGGAGAACCTGACTGCCTGCTGAATTAGTCTGGCCATGCTGATAACACCGTACTGTGGTCTATGAAGTCTGATAGAAAAAGAGGAATGGAGGGGGAAAAAAAAAATCAATGCCACAACTTTCTTTCTGGAAGGCTTGCTTACATGCTGTATTTTTAGTCTGGTCATAGGAAGTGGGTGTCAATCAAGAAATTTTAGGAAAAGCTTAACTTTCTGCAGCCATATTGTAAGCTTCTGAATATTGTCTTATTTAAATAAATAGTAAGGGAGGAGATCAGCTAGCTTTTTCCAGTGCTGCTATTTTATTTTATTTTATTTTATTTTATTTTATTTTATTTATTTTATTTCACTTGTTTTACTGAATAGCATATTTTAGCAGGGGTCTTTGTGTTTCTGTAATGGTGCCCCTTTTGGATTCAGAAAAGCCAGATGAGAAGCCTGATGCTGTGGGAGCAAGGTGGGAGGAACTGCTGGTTCAGAGTAAAATGATACAGCTGGATTTTCCCAAAGCTCAGGACTTATACATCAAACTGTGCTGTTAGAGCATCTGAGATATTTGAGGATGAGTTTTTCAATTTATGCTCAAGATGGATAGTCTACGCACAGCACTCTCTGAAAAGCATTTTGCCAAATGCTGCTGTGTGGCAATATCTAAGTGTCTTCTTTGGAAAAGGTGCTCTTTGCTTTCTCCTACTTGGATACTTTTGGGGGAAGGTCTCTTTTCAGGTTCTTCTCTCTCCACTGTTCCCATGGAATGTTTGACACTCTCCGGAAGAGCTCAATTTTGAATATCATTTAATAGAAGCCTTGATTAAATGAAACTTACCCATTCAACTTCGTGTTAATGGTTTGTTCGCTACCTATCCAGGTCCTTCATTTGTCAGGTTGTTTCAGAAACCCACTTCTTACAACCAGAGTATCACAATACACGAGTGTCCCTAAATGTAACTTACGAATGGGATATGGCATTCCCCTCCTAGGCTGGTCTTGAAATATTGGGCCGAAGATCAGAAAGAATAATGATCAGTTACTAAGCATGTAAATCAAGCAAAACAGCAGTGTGAGGATCAGGGCTGAGTTGGACATGCAGTTGAGGCATAGATATTTTAACTAAGTCGTGTTTCTGTAAGTCTGAATGCAATTATAACTGCATAATGTATTTTCAGGTAGGACAATGAATTATCCCAGGATATGAAGTGAACAGGTTAAATCAAATTCCTGTTCTACCTTCACTCTCATCCTCTGTTCAAATATACCATAACCTGCATTTTATCACCCACATCCAAAGAGTGATGGTAGGATACTAACTTTTATCAAATAGTCGCTATGTAAGTAATAGACCATGTTTTCTAACAGTGTTGTCTAATTCAGTTCTCCAAACAATCCTAAGAAGAATAGAGTTATATTAATCCTGTATTTTATGGTACATGTTTTAACTCATAAGGAAATAATTTCAGAGACGTTAAGTATCCTGCTCATAGTCCCACAGTTAGTAAATCTGGAGAGACTTAAATAGAGGCTGGAAAAGGAAATACAAAATGAATTTGATGATCGACCCATATGTATGAAAATGAAAATTGTCAGAGTCTAGACGAAAAGGTCCTGAATTAGAGGCTCATTTGTCTTGAGTCACCTAGTGGCCTTGAACAAACCTCAATCTTTCCAAGCCTCAGTTTCCTGATTTATTTATTTTTTTATTTACTTTATTTTATTTTTTTTAATTTTTTTAATGTTTTTATTTATTTTTGACAGAGAGAGACAGAGCATGAGTCGGGGAGGGGCAGAGAGAGGGAGACAGAATCTGAAGCAGGCTTCAGGCTCTAAGCTGTCAGCACAGAGCCCAATGCAGGGCTAGAACTCATGAACCACGAGATCATAAGTCCTCATTTAGTGAGTCCCCATTTAGTCCCTGAGCTGAAGTCTGACTCTTTACGGACTGAGCCACCCAGGCGCCCCGATTTATTTATTTTTAATATAATTTATTGTTAGCTTAGCTAACATATAGTGCATACAGTGTGCTCTTGGTTTTGGGGGTAGATTCCCGTGATTCATCACTTACATACAACACCCAGTGCTCACGCATCCCAACCAGCGCCCTCCTCAATGCCCAGCTCCCATTTTCCCCTCTCTTTCCTTATTTAAAAAAGACATATTTAAATTATCTGATCCCTAAGTTCCCTCTAGGTGACAGATCATTTCTCTCCTTTCCAAGCTTGGAGATTTTATGTTGATGCCTCATCAAGACAGGTGCCCACATTGTGCCCTCCGCGTGGTAGGTACCACTGAACATTGCCCAGGATACTGAAAACTGACAGGCACGTATGCACAGCCCTTACAGTAGTAGCTATTTATCTCCATGAGAAGCAGGGCAGAGTCTTCTCTGAATGAATTATGCTAACAGTGCAGTAGATGATGAAAGACCTTCAGTTTTTGCTCCATGCCATGAAATGTCCCTCATCATCAAAGAGAAGGAGGAAAAAGTGTGGGGTAAATGATACAGGTGAATCTTCCCCCTGGATGGAGACAGAAAAAGCCATGAAAGTGAAGTGCCTATTTTATTGATAGAGGCAATTTTCATCAGTTTGAGGAGTGATGAAAGTTGATGGAAAGTTGTTCCATCCCCATTTAGTCCTTTCAGCTTTCACTTTATAGCTCTAGCTTTTTTTTTTCTGGGTCAAATGCCATTGCTGGGACATCAGTTATTTGATTCATCTTGACCTGCGGGCTAGAGGTCTGCTTGTAAAATCTTTTCTCTGCCTGGCAAAGGGATGAGCCTCTAAAATCCATGCTGTGTAGATATTTATAACCTTTGATATTATGAGTTTAGGAGTCATAATAATAATAAGACTTAAGGGTTTGCTCAAGGTGTCTGGCTTATGTCGTCAAGAACAGCAAAGAATCTTTAGTCATTCTCTGGCCTGAACTTATATGAGGTATTATTAGAGACAAGACTCATGGAACACTTACCCCAAATGACTTGTAAATGAAGTGTTATTCAAAGCGTTTTCTATTAAAAAAAAACACAAAACGTATTTGTTTTATCAAAATATTACATATTGTATGGGCACTCAAGAATTGGACACTCCTTGGAAGAACCTTCAATATATTTAATATTTCCTGTATATGATTTGCTTCCAGATAAAGTCTAGAGGGATTTGAAATAATTCAGGAATTTTTGGCGTTTATTTTGTGCAGTGTCTCTATTTTAGATGTGGAGAGACTGCCCGTTCTACATGGGCAAGGGACCTTCAGATTTCTACCTCCCATTCTTTCTGACAATATTTTCCCTGGAAAGGTTCAGTTATTTATTTTCTCTCTTGCAGAAGTCCACTATTTTCCTTCTTCCTTCTCTGTCTTTCAACGAAAGTGATACTTACCCTATTCCTAGACTTCATATTTATCTTGTACCCTTTTCTTTCATTTTTGGAAGGTTTGGTATAGCCAACCTTTCCTGTCTCTTCTGGGTTACCTCTCTGTTATAATCTCTTAGCTTCTCCATCCCAACTTGGGGAAACCCATTAAAGCCATTGCCTCAAAATTTCTCAAGTATGGTTGATCTAAAATCTATTGCTTCAGATTCTTATGTCTAAGGTATTTTCCATGACAGCTTTGGAAATAAACAGCCACCAGTCATGCTAGATGGACCTCACAGGAAGTCTTTAGTTTTGCTATTGTTGGGTTGTTACTACCTGAGTATTGTTATTGACCACCTGATGGAGAAGTTTCCAGAAAATGTTCCCTCCAGTGAAAGTTGAAGAAAAAAGGGTTTATTTGAGGACAATGCAGTAGCCTCCCTAGAGATCCTGTGGGTTACTCCAACCAGAATGTTGTTAGGGCCCCTACTGCTGCACCTGTGGACTTAGTTCGATCGAAAGATCCTGTGTGCCTTAGTAGGACTTTTATGTGTTTACTAGTATTGGTTCCTAACGTATCTTAACTAGAAAGAAAAAGTAAATACTCAACAAATTCAGATCGATATCAGTCTCATGTTTTAAAATTAAAGAAATTAAAATTAAGGAAGAACATATTCGTGTTTTTCAGAAAATAAATAATATCAGTAAATAACACAAATGTATATTATATCCATATTTGGAAGAGATTGACACAGAAGAATACACAGGCTGTGCAATAGAAACTAAAGTAGGTGAGGAAGGGAGGGAAATGTCAGAAAGACTCTATAAACTGTGACATGAGTCCCCTGGTGGAAGTTGCAAAGAGAGTATTGGCCTACATCTAGCATTCACTTTGGCCGTGAGCGCTCTATTAAGCAGTTCGTTTCCTTTGAAACGTGTGAAACTTGTCTCATAGGATTGTTAGGAAGATTAAAATAGTTAATAGAAGCAAAGTATTTATAATAGTGCCTGGCGCATGGTTAAGTGTTATACGTTTGTTGTTATTACTAGTGTTGATTCTCCAGAAGTGTTCACTTCCTCTATAGATGGTTGTGTCTATGTCTATGTGCATGTGTGCTCTTCACTAATATATTAGTCTAATCCTGAAAGTCACTTTCACATAATGTAACAGATAACTCCATCTTTCTCTGTTCTTTGTGAAAAGGCAGCCTCTTAAGACAATGGCTGGAAATTACATTTAGAGCCTTCTGAGTCTCTTTTTTTTTAAATGTAAATTTAATTTTTGGACTAAGTGTAAAGAAATACATAGTGAGGAAAAACAAAAGAATAAAAACGTTATTTTGAACAATTGAGTTAGTAGATCCTTTTCAACAGAATATAAAATCCTGTGAAATCTAAGGCCATGCTCAGAAACTAATACAAACACATCTAGATACCTGAAACCTTGCAGTTCTAAATGGGTATGTGCTTCACATTCTACTGATTCTTTGGTCGTAGATTTTTTACTTTGATGTATTAAATCAACCTACATATGTAACGTGGCTGTCTTTCAGAAGGCAGGCAATGCTAATTCCCCACCCCTTTCTTTTTCTCTGAGGTAGAAATGAAAAGTCAGAAAAAAATTTTTTTAATGTTCAGAGAAATAGCTCTTGTATAAATTCGCTAATTACAATAGGCATCCAAATTGCCTTTTTTTATTATATCCATAGTATAATGAACTATATATTATGCTTCGGGCCATACAATGTATAAAAAGGCAATAATCAACCCTTTTTAGTGTTTTTTTCACACACTTTTAAAAAAGCAGAGAAAAGTAAATATATTTCTCCACATGGGCTATTTAGATATGTTTCCAAATACAAACCTTTGAGGCCTATGATCACTGAGATAGAAATTGATTTGACTTGCATAATCTGCTCAGTTTTGTTGCACAGAATATAGAGCATTTGGAATGTTTCTGTCCTTAAACACCCAGCAGTGCTTAATGACACTGATGCTCTTAGCCATGTCATTGCTGAGAAGGTAATGTGTGCAGGTGGCTAATTCCTAGGCAGTTCCAGCCTCGGCTTGTCCCAGCTATGACTGGCTGATTCATTTTTCTGCTCCAGGCTAAAAGTGGTCTGCCTCTGTCCACGTCAGCCACCAGATCAGCACTTACTGAGGGTTGCTAAAAGAATACCTTCTTTCCCAACCTGGTTCTCCATGGGGAAGATGTAGTTCTGCCTAACAAAACAGCCTAGGTTTGTTGCCCTTAGAAAAGCAGGGATATTAATAGGATCTGGTCCACATATAGTAATGTTCCAGACTATGTGCCAGACAGTGATTTTTGTCTTATTAAAATAGTCTTTTCATCATGATATTTTCCCTTGAGTTTGCTGACCGTTTATAAAGCACTTAGCCACAAGTGGCTTATTGATTTTGGTAAAACTGAGTCACAACATGACCATGGCAGGATTTAGATTTGGCTTTTTAAATTTATTTTTAATTAAATTATAAAATCAATCAATGTGATCCTCTTTTCTCTGGTGAGAAATAGAAATGATACAAAGGTACGAGATGTGATTTCTCAGCCTCATTTGACGCAGGTGTATGTATCCTTTTTTTTTCTGTGATTGTAGATTTTGTTTCTCATGAGCCATGCCCTGAATCAGAATTGTTTCCCTGCATCTTTCAAGAGCTGGCAGTGAGAGCTTGCCTGATTGACTACAGAGTGCTTCAATGTTTAGATTATGCCTGTGAGATGAATAGGAAATGGGAAGGCTTGCTTTATTTCTGAACTCAACCGTCACCGCCTTTCACTCAGGCTCTTTGCATCTCTGTGTGTAGGAAAGGAGTGAAGTCATTGGGCACAGCTTTGAAGAGCAATGACTAGGTGTGTTGCGGGGGTGGGGGAAGGGGTATCTGTAGTGAGAAATGCTTCCTTGAAAGCCAACAAATAGAAGTGCTTCTAGTGGGAGCCACACATCAGGGGCTGTAAACAAGAGTCTGAGGACGTTGGACATCACCATTCCTAAATGAAGGGTGCTGATTGGCTCTCTGCCCATCTGAGGAGTTTTTACACTTTAATTTTTGCTTCCAGTGTGTAAGTTTTAAGTTGGTAAAGCTTCTAAGGGTATTTTATTAGTTTGGTATTGCTGTTTAACACACCATCCCAGGATTCATTGACTCAAAACAGCAATTGCTTATTATCTTTATTTTTTGACACATGCTGCATATCGGCTGGGGTTTAGCTAATCTAGACTTGGCTCAGCTGGATAGGTTTGCTTCAGGCTGGGATTGCTTAGCAGCTCTGTTTCTCACTGCAGGTTTTAAGCAAGGTGGGTTGTCTCTGTTCCACACGTCTCTCATTCTCCTTCGACCAGCAGGCGTGCCAGAATAGGTTCTTCTCATGGTGGTATCAGAGGCATGAGGGAGCTAGGTTCAAATATGGCGTACTCATTCTAGTAATTGAAACTGGCCACAAACCCAAGCCCAATATAAGGCAGGGGTTGAAATATATTATGGCCTCCAGAGGCAGAAACTCCATTGTTATATGGCAAAGGGCTTGGGTATGGGGGCAGATGAAAAAATTGGAGCCAATGAGTACATCTACAGTGGGGGATCCGTATGAACAGTTTCACGGACATCATATGTGGAGTCCGTGTATGAAGTCCCTGTAGTGTTTCAAATGATCCCTCTTTCCCTTTTTGATTACTTTGAAAGTCTCTCTTCCCTATGCAGTAAGATTACTCTGTTCAGAGTGGATCAATATTTGCGAACTTCTGTCATCCTGGGATAACTCATAAACATGATGCTTTTTTGTCTGTCTCCTCTCACTATCCTGCCTCAACTAGGGTAAAGGGAGAGGCATTTGGGGAGGAAAGGGGACCAGAAGAAAAGGACTTATGCAACATTTTGCAAATATTTATTAAAGAAAAAAAAAGTCAATTCAGGCCGATGCGATGAAAATGAATTCTTGACAAAGATCAAAAAAGGGTTTGGAGTCAGAGTGGATTTATCAAAATGCAAATATTTTAAACAAAACAGGACGTTGCAATTGCATACAGAAGCTATTCCCTCAAAGCCTACTGGGGACATTTTCTAGTTTACATAATGTAATTAAATTCAAGCCTGATGAATTCAAATTTATCCCAAAGACATTATTGGCAACATGATCCCATGTGGGGAAAAGACTGAGGAAGTACCATGTTTGGGGGCCAAGGAGGAATTAGAAAATCATATCTGAAGCTCACAGCAATTGTTTGCAAGGATTCTGCTGCACCTCTGTTCAGCAGTGATGGAAAGGGACCTGGGAACCCTTCTGAATCTTGTCTTCAGTCTAAAATCCAACTGCATCCATACACAGAAGAAAATACCTTCAGTGTATGCCCAAGGTGATAGCAAATGCACCTTGCTCATGGGGTTTCAATAGCTGTAAGCGATAATGTTTCTTTTTGCTTTTTGTAATTATGATTTGTAAACATCATTTTCATAGTTTAGCTTTATTTTCCCTTTTATGGTAACTGCTGAGGCTCCGTTTAGAAATGATATTTCCAGGAGCTCAAATAAAGTTTATGATTTCAGTTACCTCTAAATTGCATCAAATTCCTTGGGTAAGGTAAAATGCTAAACATCAATAGAAAAATGAGCGAGGGATCAGAAGAGAAATTCTCACACACACACATGCACACACACACACACACACACGCACACGTTTCTTCTATAAAGAAAACTTTAACCTATCTTAATAAAAGAAAAATAAATGCAACTAATAATGAAATACTAGTTATTGCTTATAAAATGGGATATACACACAGACACAGGCACAAACGTACACACACGTGTCTTTTTTAAAGATACATATCTTTTTTAAAGATAATATTCAATGCTGGCAATGGTGGAGTGAAAATAGATACTACGTACAGTGCTGATGTGGTTGTAAATCGGTATAATCATTTGAGAGCGCAATTGAACACTATGTACCAAAATTCCTTGCAGCAATTTTACCCTTTAACCCAGTAATTGCATTTCTAGGACTTTATCCAAGGAAGCAGTGAGTAATAAGCACAAAAAATAATGGAAGAGGATGGCCATTGCCATTCCATTTATAATAGGGAAAGCTTGGAAACCATTAAAGTGTCCAAAATGAAAACAGTGTTTAAATACATGTGATACACTCATAACAGAGGATATTGTTCAACAATTAGGATTACATTTTGCGGGATGTTAATGACATGGGGAAGACGTTGCCACTAACCATAATTTCAAAATGCAAAGAAATATGATCAAATATTTAATATATAAGCAAAACATGCCATGACGAATGTAAACTGTATGCCAGTTGACTATCTGAAAGGAAATACTATTAATATTCTTGTATGATTTATGGATCCTTCTTTTCTTTTTTCTGAATTTTCCAAATTCTTTAACAAAAGCATATCTTTTTTTTTTT
>NW_024412400.1:20539100-20622627 GCF_014898765.1 Herpailurus yagouaroundi
AAAAAAATGAACTTTAGAAAAGAATGTATCATTTTTAGCTTAGATAATCCAGAAATGTACTCTGGAATCATCATATCCTTCTATCAGTGTAAAATTATTAATTATTCCCTAGTCGTTGAAAACCCCAAATATTTTAGGATCAATATTTCTGGGACAGAAACATATGTGAAAGAGGAAACGATGCACAAATACCAAAAACGTCATGATAAAATCATGGATTTAAATTTGGAAATTAGATAACATACAGCATCCCATTTGCTGAAGGAGATGGCCAGAAGGAAGAGAACATCGGACAGGTAGAAATAGGTTCATTGAGAATTTAAAGTACTTGGAGGATAACAGAGCTATAAAAGCAGTTTCCTTTGCCCACCCCCATTTGTAGTAAGGAGAAGGTATCCTTCATTTACTCTCACCTTCCGATGACCTCGTGACATAGCAGGTGTTGCAGATGCCAACAATGAAGGCTCCAAGATGATTTAAGGAACAGATGCCAAGTCTGCCTGCAACCACTAAGCAACCCTGCCTGAAAGAGTAAATAAAAAAAGAAACACAAGTGAATCAGAAGCAAAAGAGTTGCGGAAACCATCCCTCCTCCAGAGAAATTTACTCCACTTCCCATGGATACTTAATGCCTTTGGTTACTTCTTGCTTCTTGAATCACCCTGTATATGATACAGCTGGCTAGCACCCCTGGCAAGAGCCAGCTAGCTATGCACATCTCTTCTGAAGCTAGGCTGGTTCAGGGAGCCTGGGTGGCTCAGCGGGTTAAGGGTCCAGTTTTGGCTCAGGTCATGATCTCACAGTTCGAGGGTTCCAGCCCTGCATTAGGCTCTGGGCTGACAGCTCAGACCCTGGAGCCTGCTTCGGATTCTGTCTCTTTCTCTGTCCCTCCTCCAATCGTGCTCTCTGCTGGTGCTCTCTGTCTCTCCCTCTCAAAATAAATAAATAAACCTTGCAGCTATGCTGGTTGTATTATACCATGAAATCGGTGTCTTGGTAGGAGCATCTACACCATGGATATTGGCAAAGGCTATAAATCAGGACTTTGTTTCCCGAAAGAGTCAGTTGTTGAAGACACCGAAATCCATCTTTTCAGTTTGAGAGCTATTCTTCAACTGCTTGAAGTCATTTCCATTTCCTTGTTTCCAAAGTAACACCAAGATCTTAACCACATTTGTTAACTTTGCTCCCTAAACTGGGCTTCTTTAAAGTTCCCCAGGTCCCTATATCAAGGACAGTCAATGACCTGAAAAAATCAAAACCCTAAATGATTCTTAATCATACCCACTCCTTCATCACCCCACATCACACATCATCACCTGTCTACACAGGCAACAAGATCTTTTCAGTAGTTCTCAAGTCAGTCCACTCCCCCTAATCTCTGTACTTACTACAATATCCTTCTTGGGAATTACTATCTTCTTTTAACTTGTCTCTGGGCTTTGTAAAAGCATGGGATTGAGACTCCACTTCCTCTGTCCCCTTCTTTGCTTCCATCACAGTGTCCCATTGGCCTCTCTTTTTAATGTTTATTTCTTTGAGAGAGAGAGAGACCAAGAGAGAGACAGAGAGACAGAGTGAGAGCAGGGGAGGGGCACAGAGAGAGGGAGTCACAGAATCCGAAGCAAGGTCTAGGCTCCAAGCTGTCAGCACAGAGTCCCACGAGGGGCTCGAACTCACAAACTGTGAGATCATGACCTGTGCAGAAGTGGGATGCTTAACCGACTGAGCCACTCTGGTGCCCTCCATCGGGCTCTCTTTTTAAAGGTATTACTTCTTTTTGACCCCTGCTTTTAACAGAAAAACCCACTATAGGGAAGAGAAGCCTAAAGAAGTCTGAAATTGTCAGGGATAAAAGCACAAAATGGTGTTTTTCTTTTCAATATTATTATATTTTAAATTTACAGAAATTAATATTAAGTCATCAAGATGATGGATGATAATGATGATAGCAGCTATTTATTAAACACCAATATAAGCCAACTATTCAAAACCACAAAGCGAAGTAGGGATTATTATCCCATTTGCAGATGATGAAATGGAATCTCAAAAGGTTAAGTGACTTTCATGGGGTCACATAGCTGCTGAGTGGCAATGCTTGGATTCAGTCCTAGGTCAATGTTACTCCAAACCCATGCTCTTTCTATAGCATTCTGCCTCACCAGCAAGCCCAAGGGGCCCATTGTTCCTGGTGTTGTAACAGTCTTGGTCCAAGCCTGTTAGATATTTAAGGTTCATTCTGTTTTTTTAAATTTTTCTGACCATATTTCATTGCTAACTCCAACTTTCAAACCTTTGTTTACTCTATCCAACTCTTTCCTGCATGCATATGCATTTACCATTTATTTTTCCATTTCTCTTTTTTTAATATGATTTACATTTAATAAAAACACACTTCTTAAGTTTAAAATTTGATTAGTTTGACAAATATACCCATTTAACCAGCACCTTAATTAAGATGTATAGAATTTCTACAATTGAACACTGTAAAACCAGGTTTGGGAACAAAGCAGTTTCACTGGAATTTTGAGGTTAAGTAATAATAAATGAGTGCCTCAATCTTGGCAATATCTGTCCAACACTCTCCCAATGAGTTGGACAGTAAATTTTAATGACATAAACATTAAGGATGTAAGATAGGAGTTTTGCTGAGGCTCTCCCCATGGCCTGGTTAAACCTGTAAGTCTTTCCATCTCCCTTTGCTCTGATGTTATGTTCTATAAGGACAACTGATAATCTAACTAATACTTCTGTTCTTCAGATAAATGATATTAGGAAAGTGCAAGAGTCTTAGAAAGGGAACAATGGCATATCAGTCATTGGATTCTGCAGAATAATTGTACAGACGTAAGAAACGTATGTAGTTTCAGTCTTGTTTAAAGGCAGCTGTCCAATACCATTCTAGTATTCTGAGAACTGTCATTTCTGTAAGGCTTTCAACTGATAGTATTTTCTACCAAATTCTGTTTCAATTTAGGCTTAGACAGAGTACCTAGGTTGTGGTGGGCAGGGAGGGGGTTGTTTGTACATACACTCTTTCCATGAGTAAAAAGAAAAGATTAGATTTGAAAAGATCTTGTATTTGATAGCTATGGTGTATATGATCATTGAGTCCATAACTTGAACCAAGTATTGGATTAGGTAAGATTTATATTAATAGAACCCCATCCAGATGACCTCCTTACCCATAACCACAAATCCTTTCAAGTACACTAGTTCAACTACAAATTATATTTCTAGTGAATATAATTTTAGCTCTGTGTTTTTGACTTCAAGGATCTCACTGCTTTACCCTGCCTTCTAACTCACTGAATCCTTTGACTCTACCTTTACTCTATGTGATATATCATCTTTTAAATCTCCTCTATTCTAACTTACTCTTCTTGTCCTTACTACTTAATTCTCTCCTATCTTCCACCCCATAACTGATGTCCCATAGTGGTTTAATAACATTTTCTCTGTTCTCCTGCAAGATCTACCCTAAGATTTGCATCTTACAGCAGATTTATTGTGAACTGCCAGAAATTAAAAAAAAAAAAATCAATGGCCACGTTTCTTGTGGCCAATGATATGCTACACTCCGACTATTCATTAAAACACAACTTCATCTCTAGAAAGTGTGCTGAGCATACCTCAATACATGGGCCAAAGTCATGATTTGGGGTCCTGATATTTCAATAGGCATGTCTCTCATCCATAACAGGTAGGAAATTATCTGGTTGACAAAAACGAATTCTCTTCATCACTCTGGTAATAGAAGAGGTTGTGATTACTAGGAAAACAATATATGAAAATGTAAGGAATATAAGGGTGTCTGGATGGCTTAGTCAGTTATGTGTCTGACTCTTGGTTTCGACTCAGGTCGTGATCTCACAGTTTATGGGATTGAGCCTGGTGTTGGGCTTTTGCACTGACAGCGTGGAGTCTGCTTGGAACTCTCTCTCTCTCTCTCTCTCTCTCTCTCTCTCTCACACACACACACACACACACACACACACACAAATAAACAAACAAACAAACTTAAAAAAAAGTTTTACAAAATATAAGGAATACAGGCTAAGTGTCAAAAACTTTTAGTCTTACTGTTTACATGTACATCTTCACAAAATATGACTGGAAAATGAAGGTTGGAAGAGAATACATCTTTGACCTAAAGAGGTACAGCAATTATTTTTTCCTTTTAGAAACCATTATTATTAATCCCGTAACTACTCTCAGTTCACTCCCTGAATGCTCTGAATTTCCCCCAGCATGACTGACTCTTTCTGTTTAACCTGGACTGCCATCTTTCCCTTCTTCACACTGCAGCCATCTTAGATTCTCTTTTTGAGAAGGGGTAGTCTGAAGGCTAGTATACAATACTTCAACATGACACCTCCTAGCGTCAGCTCTACTGAATCTCTTCCAATTCATTAAAAGTGTAATAAAAGACATTACTACTGGAGGAACAGAGACTTATCAACGTTGCCTGGGGTGGGATGGTGAGATTATTGGAAAGGTGTATAGGAAAAGAAACCACTGAATAATCAAAGTCTGCCTTTAAGAATGTGCCTCTCTCTCTTTCCACCCAGCATCCAACACATGTACTCTTCTCTGTGTCTGCCTCTTTTTCTCTTTTACCTTTTTGTGCTTATTCATCTTGCACATGAATCTGTATGACCTGAGTCTATATGACCTTCTAGTTCCAGGACCCATCACCAATTTATAAGTTCCTTCTCTATTTCTTAGTTTATGTTTTTGAGAACAAACATGATTGTCTCAGTTCATCTTTTCAAGCTAGGTCATACAAGTCATAGGTCTCAGAAAATCCCATTCAGAGGCCACTCAAATCAAATCAGTCTTGTCCAAGGGTGAGTAAGTCCTGCATATGTCATATGGAAAAAATAATTTCCCCAAAGAGGAGGATGCCTTGACAGATACCCTGAAATATGTCAAAGTATCCTATATTTCCCATCAAGATTGATTCCTGACTTATATTTCTAAGAAAGTAAGACAGTAAAATCTCACATACTCACATTACATATATACAGTGTATAGGTGCCATATATATATATATATATGGATATCCATATATGTGGATATATATATATATATGGATATCCATATATGTGGATATATATATAGATAGATATAGATAGATATCTATATATATATAACCTTTTGGAAATGGATGCTTATATTTTTCTGAAATAAATGCAATAAGTAGCTTATTTTGTGAAAATACTACTGTGATTATAAAGACACTCATTTTTTGAAACTTTAGAGAAGAAACAAGACACTTCTGGCCACTGCAAATGTCTGTTTATTTCTTTGAGGCAACTCTAGGTAATGGTAATCTAATAATACTCTTCAGTTCTCAAGGATCTTCAAAAAACAGGACCACTTATAATATGACAGAAGTTATTTAGGAAATTTGTAGGCAGGAGAGAATTAAATACTTGAAAAACATTGGGTTTGGGAGCCAGAAATGTAAAATTATACCACACCTTCCTTGCATATAAACATAAAAACTTATGGCATATGCCTTGAAGTGTCATTCTCCCCATTTTTCTCCATGAATCACATATATGTGTGTGCACATATATATGTGTGTATATATAATATATAATATATGAAATATGTGTGTATATATATGTACACACACACACACACATATGTGTGTGTGTGTGTGTGTGTGTGTGTGTGTATAATTTCAGTGCCAGTATTTGTGTGGCACAGACTCCATCATTTGAAGGCTAATCTGGGGGCGCCTGGGTGGCGCAGTCGGTTAAGCGTCCGACTTCAGCCAGGTCACGATCTCACGGTCCGTGAGTTCGAGCCCCGCGTCAGGCTCTGGGCTGATGGCTCAGAGCCTGGAGTCTGTTTCCGATTCTGTGTCTCCCTCTCTCTCTGCCCCTCCCCCGTTCATGCTCTGTCTCTCTCTGTCTCAAAAATAAATAAACGTTTGAAGGCTAATCTGGGTCAATTGTCAAACAATCAGCCATTAAGTTTTGATTCTTTAATTCAATGCTTGGCTCCCATGACAGCTAAAAAAACTGATTTACCCTGAAACTGGTTGAATTGGTGATTCCCAACTAGATGAGCCCAGCCATGCAAGACATCTTTTTCTTTTTCTTTTCTTTTTTCTTTTTTTTTGTTTTTTGTTCTTTCTTGCTGTGTTTCATTGGGTGAAACGTAGATAGAAAACCCAAACAAGGAGTATTCTTGCCTGTACCAGAGATTTACAGAATTACTGCATATACTTTTCACAGTCACCTGATTATATGGGAGCCTTATTGCCATAGAATAGTTAATGTTTAACTATTCTATAACTGAATCTATAACCATATGGTTCATCACTTTCTTGATTAAAGCCTTTGTAGTTTTCCAAATCTTTATTGCAAGTTCATGATTGCCTCCAAGCTACCAGCCCTATTTCATTTTATACCAGTTTCCCCTGCTTCTCCTTATTGAATATGTTTCAGCTCTTGTCCCCATGCTCCTTTTTCTTCTGGGCCTCTGCACATGCTGTTAACCATGACTTATTTTCATCTGATTCATTCCAAATTTTCCTGCGCTCGTCAACTTATGTGTCTCGTTCTCAAAAGTCCTTCTCTAACCTCCCTGACTTCCCACCTTTTCCTCCCTTTCTGCCTATCTGCCTTCCTCAACAGATTATGGCAGCCATTGATCTACAGCCCTTTATAATTTTCCATCCTCTGGAACACTGGAAGTTCTATGAAGCCAAGGACAGTATCTGTCATGATCACTCCTATATCCCTGGTCCCAAGAATAGTACTTGACAAATGGGTGTTCAATGAATATTTGTCAAATTAGTGAATAAATGAAAACACTTAAATACTTCTAGACTAAGTATTGGACTTGAAAATAGGTGGTAAACCACTCAGTTCATGTCCATGTTCTGTTGTTGGTGACATGTAGTCAGAGGTTAAGAAGGCCTTACTGTTGATAGTTTCTTCAGGGTAGACTCTCCACACATATCTCTGCATCACAGATCTTTCCAAGGCAATTTTTTCCCTTTTCTCCAGAAAAAATTTTCTGGTTATTTAACTAAAACAATGTAATTTTAAAAGATATGTCTTATGCATTATAGGCTCTAAAGAACATGATAAATTACTCAGTTTGAAAGGATTTCTCAAGGAATTTTATACTTTAAAATTATGAAATTCCTGCAAGCTAATGTATTTTTTCATGTTTAAATTAATTAGGGCCTTTTTCTCCTTTAGTTTTTTTTTTTTTTTTGTCTTAAAAATGAAGAGAAAAATTTCCACTACATAGAAACCCTTGTGAGACTTTTATTGTCTTTTCAAAGTAATGACACCTTCTAGAAAAGATAAAATGCTGAGTGATTACCTTTGTTGAAAAGAAAGAGGAAAGCATCATGATTGAATATCTCCTGGCTGACCTGACAGCTCTGAGCCATCACCATTACTCAGACAGAGTACACGGACCAGGGCATTCGTTTAAATTCTGGGCTTTCTTTTCCTCACGTTAATTCCAAAATCAATGAGTTACTGGGTAAAAGGTGGGCTTTCATTCACAATTATCCAACAATTTCAAGGGCTTCTTGGGGAATCACTGTACTCTCTTTTTTGGGAAATTAGTCTTGTTTGTCTGTGGGGACTTAGGACTTAATTTATAACACTGAGCATTTACTGAGTATCTGCTCAATGGCAGTGTCACTGGATGGGTTCTCTGAGAAACGGACTCAGGTGAAGGTTAGAATGAAAGATGTTTATTAGAGAATGCTCTAGGTCAGCATCATGGAAGGGAGAAGAGGAACAGGAGTGGCGAGAGGGAGAAGTTGAGCTGTGATATAGAAGCAAAGACATAGTTGGATGCTTCAGAGCTTAAGTGGCCCAAGTTGACCAAGTTGTTCCAAGTTTGTCTAAGATGGCCAGGCCTTTTTACTCCCACATTGATCCTTGGATATGGTTCGCCACAAAGAGGTGAAACCTTAGAAGTGCAGTTCCCACCAGATGATACAATAAAGATATTGCAGTTGAAAGCCATCTGTCTACAGCACTCCTAGGAGTGAACAACAAGTCTTTCATTCAGGGAGATCTCGACAGTATGTTGCAGACAGACATTGTATAAATGCTCAGTGACAATAAAATTAATGAGACATTAATTTTGCCAAATGAGATTTCACACTATGAACAGAGAGACATATACCTAGCAGGACTCAAGAGATAAAGCAGCGTTACTCTTGAGGTATAAGAAAAGTAGTCACTAACTGTGACTGGCAATCAGGCAAAGCCGCCCGGGGGAGGAGTGCCATGTGAACGGACCATCAAGGATGAGTAGCATTTAAGCAGGCTAAGAAAGTTAAGAGGAGAGCATTATGCCAGGCAGGGAGGAATATGTGTTGGCAGATGGACAGTAGAAGTTTGTGATATAGAGTAGGGTAGAGATAATGGTGAAAGGGAAGAAGGACAAAACAGATGAATTTAACAGCAGAGATCTTTGAATAAAATCCTGAATATACTTGAAAATGTGAGAGAGAGAGAGAGAAGAAAATACTGTTTCAATCATAGTTTTAACCAATGGCTTCAGGTTGAAGTTGCATGAAATTTTTATCAAATGTGTAATGTTTTAGTCATAGAAAGTAAGAACTGGAAAAAATTGAAGAATCTGGCAACATTTCCTCATGGCATACAGTCAATTGAAGTGAAGTAACAGACCCTCCCTTGTTAGTTGATACTCTGCAATCCTCCAAAGTCTCCAACACTCCCTATAAACATATATCTAGCTCACTCTGTACAGCTGTGTGACTTCCATCACTTCTCCGTATGGGATTTTACATTGGTGACCCTCACTCATTCCCACACCATTATTTTTTGGATTAAGAAACCAAGACCCAAAGGAATACATAACCTTCTCAAGGCCTGTGTCTACCTCTATCTCAACTGAAATTTGCATCACATTGCCATAATTTTAAGCTATAAGCTAAGGCTATGATGCATGAGTTATCTATTGATGCATAGAAAAAAATTACCTCAAATTCAGAACCTTAAAACAATAATAACTGTTTCTTATCTCATGCAGTTGCTATGGGTGAGTAATCTGGGAGTTGCTCTATTGGGTGGTTCTGACTTGGAGACTTTTATGAGTTGCATTCATGGGGGCACCTGGGTGGCTCAGTTGGTTAAGCATTTAACTGTTGATTTTGGCTCAGGTCATGATCTCATGGTCATGAGTTTGAGCCCTGCTTTGGGCTCTGTGCTGACAGCATGGAGCCTGCTTGGGATTCTGTCCCTACTTTTCCTTCTGCCCCTCCCTCACTTGTCCTCTCCTTCTCTGTCTCTCATAAATAAATAAATAAATAAATAAATAAATAAATAAATAAAATGTTGATCATGGTTGCAGGCACCTGAAGACTTGACCTAAGTTGAAGGATCTATTTCCAAGGTAACTTACTCAGATATTTGCCAATTTGATGCTCGATATTGGCTGGAAATCTCAGTTCCTTGCCACGTGTACTTCTTAATAGTGTTTCTCGACTGTCCTTAAAGTATGGCAGCTCACTTCCCCTACAGTGTGTGATTTAAGAGAGAGAAACAGAACTCACTTTGCCTTTATGACCTAATTTTGAATGTCACACTTGTTCGTTTCAGCAAAATCCTATTGGTTACACAGTACAGTTCTATTCAGAGTGGGAATGGACTATACAAGAGTGTGAATACTAGGAAACAAGAATTACTGGGGATTATTTTTTGAGGCTTCTAAACAAGAGGAAAGGGAACACATTACGTTTTTGTTTTCTTCACCAGAGCCTGCCATATATGTTGGCTCTTGGTGAGTTCCTTTTCTAGGTCCCCATGGCTATAGGTATGAATTGACTTTCATGTAGTCAAAATGTGATAACATTTTATAAAGTCATGCCAAGTTTTTTTTTTTTTTTTTACTAAATTAAACTATGGTCAGCATTGAAAACAATAATGCCAAAAATAATGCATATAAATAAAATTGCATTTCAAATACATGTGTATTAAACCAATCTTTCAAAAATATGACAGAGAGGGCTGATACTACCATTGGTTTAATTGTTCTTTTATTCCATTATTAAATCCAACTTTCACCTAATCTAATTACCAGGGGTCCGTGAAAAAGTCTAGATTTCTTATGAATTACATTCTATGTTTAGAACAGTTCCAGACATCAGTGTTCGTGAAGACAATATAAACAAAATTGTGACCTTGTATTTAAATTATATAATCTGTGTATAGATTTTAAAGCAGTTTTCCTGTTCAGGACAGAAGAGGTATTTATGTTTCCTGTGATTTTATAACTTAAGTATAAAGTGTGAGGATTACCTCCATATTAGAGTAGCAATAATAATGTCCATCTGCATAAAAGCTCCTGACCACAAAGGTGAGTCTTTGTTTACCTTTTGAAAGTGCTCTCCCAAGAAGCTATGGCTACCCATTTCCAATACAGAGAAGACCAGTTGATCAGATAGCAGCAAAACTAATGAAAACCATCATGGAAGTGACAGCAAGATTAATTAAGTTCCTCCAAGCCCTATTCACGTGTGGCTGTGCAGAGTTCCTTTGGGTACTGCTGCAGTTAAATGGTATTCATGGTGACAAATACTGTAGATTTCCAGAACTGACACTTTTGAGTCAAGGGTAAAAATCACATTCGGTCATTTTATCCACCAGAAGGATCGAGATGAGCCCTTAGGATTATTAGTATGTTTGAGCAAAGCCACGATTGAAATTGAGACATAATTAAAAGAATGTTGGAACTGTAATATTTTGTTTTCCATTTACACATTTCCTTTATGTGTTTTAGACATTTTGACAGAGGAAGCCAAACAAATTTCCATCTACTGTATTTGACTGGAGGCACAGAATTATGCACACTTGGAAACACTTTCAATTACTTGGTGAATTCTTGCAACAGTGGGGCAGAGTTGCACATCTCTCTGCTCACTCTATATAGTTATTATCACAGTATATATAAAAATGGAATGTCCATGGCCTAACGCATCCAAATTTACTAGAGCTGTACTCAATTTATCTTGAAGGATCTTTTTTTTTTTTAAAGCAAAAGAAGAAATTCAATATGATGTTGTTTTCTTCTTACATTTTGTTTGCAAGCACATTTGTTGTGGGGCTGGATGGGGAGAGGGCTGATTCTCAAATTGCTGCCCAGGAACCATAAATGAATTTTATTTTAAGAAAAATTGGAAACCTCTGGAGTGTATAAGATCTTTCAACCTGCTATACAAGATATATTAACTCATGTTATTGTGTCGCCAAATGTCTTTGGAGGAGGCATATTATTATATTTCTGTCCTTGGAAACATTTTGAGGCTCATTCATGTATTCATTCAGCAAACACTTCTGCATTATCTGTCAAATAAAATTAAAACCCTTTAACCTGGAATGTGAGATCACATCCAACAGGGCTTCTGTGTTTTCCTCTCCAAATTTACTTTGCATGAAAATCTCTTAGGAAATTTGCTCCTTAAATTGAAATTTATTCTTGCTTTCCCAGACATATCACTCACAATCCCATTTGCAAAATTTTCCTGCATTTTATCAATCTGAACTGATATTGAAGACCAAGTTCAGGTTCCACCCCTTCTCTGTAGCTTTCCAGGTTTGCCTGGAGCCATCTCATAATTTTACCTTTTACCAAACCCTTACATGCATGTCCTAGATTGTTCATTTGTTGTTTACTTTATAGTACCTTTGTTTTTACTTGTATTTTTGGATATGTGTTTCATCTCCTTCAGTAAGCTACCGAATGCTTTTTGGAGTAGGGTGGTCGCTTAAGCATTACACTTCAATGCTTTGTTATTTAGGATCGCTACTTTTAATTTTTTTTTTGCCAGTGATAATGATAATAGTTATAATAATCTCACTTCCTTTTAATGAAGCACCAAACTACGTAGTGTGGTGCTACTAAACTTGTGATGTGGTATCCATCATTTTTGGAGACGGTATCTACACAGACATAAAGCAATCTAATAAAAAAAAATAGATAAGTAAACAACTTCTTGAGGGGTTTTGAGGGAAAAGATATAGAAATGGCATGTCAGGCAAATAGTCTGAGAGCCTACAGAAAGGAAGCTGGTGATACTTCCTATTATAAGGGAATCAGAACTATCTATCAATCAGGGCAAATGTACTCCTAAAAACCACCTATATGAGCAGCTAGGGGGTTGTCTAGTTTCCCCTGAACTACTCTCTGCTTTAACTCTCTTCTGTTCTTGACTCTGGTACTTGCTTTCCATATTGGCCTCCTGATTTGCTCTACCCATGAATTTCTTTAAAAAAAATTTTTTTTGAACATGTATTTATTTTTGAGAAACAGAGAGAGACAGAGCATGAGAGGGGGAGGGGCAGAGAGAGAGGGAGACACAGAATCAGAAGCAGGCTCCAGACTCTGAGCTGTCAGCACAGACCCTGATGCATGGCTCAAACCCACCAACCGTGAGATCATGACCTGAGCCGAAGTCGGACATTTAACTGACTGAGCCACCCAGCCGCCCCTACCCCCAAAATTCTTGATCTGTCTCTTGCCCGATACCTGATCAGTCCTCTGGTTCTTAGCTATCCTCTCCTCAGAGCTTTGGGATTTCTCTCTCTAAGATTACTTTTGACATCTCTTCCTTTTCTGTGTAATTCTGATCCTTGTCTCCAACCACAGCAAAGTTTGCTGCTTCCTAAATCATGGGCAATGTTTGATGTTAGTGGTATACTCTCGTCACTAACGCAATAGGCCATGTCCTTGTCATACATTTCTGCGATGTTTCTAGAGTATGTAAAGCATTCGAGGAATTAACATATATTTCACTTTTTCTGTGACATCAAAGAAGCCTACATTGTACCTGGGGGATACTGATAATTGTAAAGGTCACTGAAAGCCAATCTGATAAATACTTTAAATGGAGTTATGTAAAGAATGTGTGAGTGCTCATTAGGGGAACACATGAGTCAGACATAAACCCAGGGAAGACTTCTTTTTTTTTTTTTAAGTTTATGTGTTTGTTTGTTTGTTTATTTAGAGGGTGTGGGGGAGGGAAGGGCAGACAGAGGGGGAAGAGAGAATCCCGAGCAGGCTCTGTGCTGAGAGTACCTGATGTGGGGACTTGATCCCATGAACTAGGAGATCATGACCTGACCCGAAACCAAGAGTTGTATGCTTAACCGACTATGCTCCCCCAGATGCCCCCCCAGGGAATACTTCTTAGAAAACCAAATATCTGAGCAGTTTTGGATGGTGAATATAAATATCTAGGCAAAGGGGAAGACAAAAGGGCATTCCTGGTTGAATATAACTATATTCTCAGGAAGATCAGAATGGAACATCATCTAGAAGTAGAAGACATTTGAGATATTTACTCACTCAACAAATATTTATTGCATGCCTCCTGTTGTTTAGACACTAGATGCAGCATGACCATGGTAGACATGCCCCTTCCCTTATGTCCATTGTACTGAAAGAAGTGTAGTCCATGAATAACATAAAGGATGGGTCCTTTTCTCTGCATGGAGAAAGGTAGAAGATGTTCTAAATTCTACAAGATAAGCTGATAAGCAGAATCCCAGAGAATGTAAGCTTCTTGTAGACAGAGATTTCTGCAATTTCATCAGTGTGCCTTGAGCACCTAGAACAGTACTTGGGACATGAATACCCAATGACTATATGTTGAATAAATAAACATGCCTGGGCCACAGCCAGTTCCAAGGTAAGAATTCAAACAGGGCTCCCAATGCTAGTTACTAATTATTGTAAAAGAATTGCTATTAACTATCAGAATAGGCAGGACTACATATAGAAGGGATTTATTGGACGTCTCCAAAGTCAGAGAAATTCAGATGGACAGAATTTTGGAATATTATAGTATTAATAGTTCCTTTATTCTCAGCTCAGTATTAGCACTTCTTTTCTTGTAGGCAATTTACTTTCCAGACTAAGGTCCCTGGGCATTAATTTCAATGGAAGCATCAAGTGACAATCTAGGAATAAAAATGATTTATGAGTTTCAGCAGTGTCTATACAATCTAAAAAATTCATCAAAACACTGCATGGATCAATTGAACTAGGCATTCATTCTCTTACTGACCAATCACGTCTCTCTCCCCTTTTCAAACTGTTTTAACAGTGGTTGGCGATGTATCAAAGGCAAACTCAAGCTTAAAATCAACAGCCTTCCATTCATATGTCAACAAATATTCATTCAACAAATTGTTATGCTTCAACAAATATTCAGTCACCAAGTACCCATATATTTGGCCTCTTGCTTTTACAATGTCCCAGAGCTCAGTGTGGACCCTCTTCTCTTCTGAAGTTGAATACTCCTTTGAAGATATCATATGGTCTCATGGATTTAATTACCATCTATAAAGTGGTGACTTTCACATTTAAATATCAAGCCCAAACTTCTCCCATGAACTCCAGACCCATACAGCCAAACTTCTATAGAATGTTTCCACTTGAATATACAATAGAATCTTAAACTAGGATGCCCCACATTGACCACCTCCAAATCCCCCCCCACCCAAAGCATGTTCTTCCACAGCCTTCTCCATATCAGTTAGTAGAAATCCCACCCTTCCAATTGCTCAGTCCCCAAATTTTATATAATAACAATATTATTATTATTTTTTAATTTCTCTTCTATTACCTATCCAACTCACAGGAAAACCTATTGGCCTATTTTGACACACATACAGACTCTGACCACGTTTTGCCACCTCTACTGCTCCTACCATGACCAAACCACCATCTCTTCTAGATTATCACAAAGTCTTCCTAAATCAGCACCGTGCATCTTCCGTTGCTCCCTTTTTAAATTTTTTTTTTTCAACGTTTTATTTATTTTTGGGACAGAGAGAGACAGAGCATGAACGGGGGAGGGGCAGAGAGAGAGGGAGACACAGAATCGGAAACAGGCTCCAGGCTCTGAGCCATCAGCCCAGAGCCCGACGCGGGGCTCGAACCCACGGACCGCGAGATCGTGACCTGGCTGAAGTCGGACGCTTAACCGACTGCGCCACCCAGGCGCCCCTTCCGTTGCTCCCTTTTACCCATGCTCCATGCAACAGTCATAGTAAACCCATTAAAATATGTCAATCAGGGGTTCCAGGGTGGCTCAGTCGGTTAAGCACTGGACTTCAGCTCAGGTCATAATCCCACCATTCCTGAGTTTGAGCCCCACATCGGGCTCTGTGCTGACAGCTCAGAGCCTGGAGCCTGCTTCGGATTCTGTGTCTTCCTCTCTCTCTCTGCCCCTCCCCCACTTGCACCCTGTCTCTCTCTCTCTCTCTCTCTCTCAAAAATAAATAAATATTTAAAAAAAATTTTTTAATGTCAAATCAAGTTATTCCAAAGGCATTCTATATAAGTCAGAAAAAAGTCAAAATCCTTATAATATGGCCTACAAACTCCTACTGAATTAGGCTCCATGTGACCTATTTGACTTCATTTTTTTTTTAGTTTTACGTGTAGTTGACAATGTTTTTTTTTTTATTAAAAGATAATCATGATCTAATATGGAGAATGGATTGGATTTGGGCAAGCCTGGAATTAGGAACCCTGGATAAAATTTTATTGCTGCAATATAGTAAAGAATGAAAGTGTACTAAACTAAGGCTCAGGGGAAGGCGACCGAAGATGCAACTTTGCTGTGCTAACTCAATGCTAAATTACTGCTGCATTCAGCTATGGGAACTCGAAAGGACAAGCAAGCTCACAAACTGTGGCCCTGCAGTACCACCTGGCATCTGTATTGTGTGGAATTTAAGAACAGCTGCTGCTAAACATGGACAAGTTCAATATGTGTAAACATTTTGCATCAAACACTATCAACTTCAAAGAACTGACTGTAAGCACATAGAAAAGTATGATGTTTTACACCTAATATGGTTGTATTCAGCATGTTCACTCATTTATTCACAAATATTTATTGAGTAGGAACAAGTGCTGGGTACCCTCGTAGGGAACAGCAGTGAACAACAAACAAAAATCCCTGCCCTCATGGAGATTCTATTCCAGTGGGAAGACACGTAGGTAAACAGAGGTCTACAGTAGTGTATCGGGCAGCGACAACCCTTATGGAGGGAAGCTACTCTGATAAACTTTGTAAAAAAATTTTTTTAAGTTTATTTATTTATTTTGAGAGAGACAGAGACTGTGCAAGTAGGGGAGGGGCAGAGAGAGGGAGGGAGAAAGAGAATCCCAAGCAGGTTCTGCACTGTCGGCACAGAGCTCCAAGCAGGGCTCGAACTCATGAACCTTGAGATCATGACCTGAGCTGAAACCGAGAGTCAGACATTTAGCTGACTGAACCACCTGGGCGCCCCACTCTGACAAACTTTTGATCAAGACTCAGCGATGAGGTATCCAGGCTGGCAGCTACCCGGATATTCAAGCAGAGAGAAAGTTCTCCTCTTGCCATAATGTTTTCACTCAAAATATGTGACTGGTTTTAGGGCATCTTTTGTTTTAATCCTGATAGGTATATTACTATCTGGCAAGCAGTGACCTGATTCCCCTCAGGATCCCCCAGCTTCTCAGACCTGCTTACAGAGAGAGAAAGGTCAGGAGTGTGAACCAGGTCTGTCTCTGCAAGCTGCTGGGTCCTCTCCTGGACATGACATATAGAAGCATGTCTCAGGCACAGCCAGCATGTCCATAATCCGTGTCTAGCCAACATCAGCTATGCCTTTATTTGGATGCTATTCTGTTTTAAAATAAAAATACTTGCAGTTTTTTCCTTTATAAATATAAGGCATGCAAATAATTTTAGGGGAAACAATAAAAAGGATAAAATTAAAATAAAAATCACTTGTTTTCCATCCAGAAATAGGCACTGTTTCTATCCAAGGCCTTGATATTCCCGCTAACCCTTAACTGGAGAAGGGTGGGGCAAACACCTTTAAATAAAGCAGATGCCTTCCTTTTTTTGGCCGAACAGATTTCCATTGCATGGATGGAACACTCAGTTGCCTCTTGGATGCCACACTTCTCCAGAGGCTACATGCTGCCCTTTCAGGAATAATCCTCTATAGACCAGGCAGAGGGTGGAATGTTCTATTATCAAATACTCTCCGCTTGCATATTTGTGCCCATGTAGACAGGTATTTTTTTCTGGAACACTCAGTAACATAGTTTGATTGGGGAAGACCTTTACCTGAGCCACTATAAATGGGTAATTTATAATTTATTTCTTTGAATAAAGAAATCTCCTGGGAATGCCTACATAAATTCCACATACAAATAATAAGACGATTACACTTTACTGACCGCACCACTGAGAAAACTGCTTAAAGTCTCTGAGCCTCAGGTTCGTTTGTCTTCAGCGTCAGAGTCCTGTTCATCGGGACATTGATAATATCCACCTTTTTTACATGTCAATTTGTTAGAAAGAAAGATGACGTAAGTGAAAGTACCTTGTAACTGCAAAATGCCATGAAAATGTAAGGTGTTATTAATTATTAAGACAGTCCTTTAGTGTCTTAAGCCTCCTGTTTTAAACTCAACTCTCAATGCTTGCATCTTCTAACTACAGGAACAGAAAAGGACCAAAAACTGTAGCATTAAACTACAGTGCCCCCTAGCCCATGTAGGAGGTCAGGACAGTTCATGAGCTTCATGAATAAGCTCTACCACAGATGGTTCTTTTGCCTGAGGGAAGGACCATTAATTGTACTTTTGGATGATTTCCATCTGTCCAAAAGGAAAAACACTTACGTGTTTCCCTCAGTAGTTTCCTGTAACGTTCTTTTTATTTCTAATTTTTAAAAAGGAGCAAAAAAGTATTCTTTACTATTTGCATTTTCTTGCTCCAAACTGCTTTCAATGAAGAGTGTTTCTAAAAAAAAAGAATCACTGGATTTATCCTAAGACTCGTGGTAATGTTTCTGATTTAGAGATGATTACCATTCGCATTTACAAAATTCTTTATAATCCATCGCAAGAGGGGATATGGGTCATAGTGCTTTTTTCACAGAGAGGAAACAGGGGGTTTAGCTTCTTTGCGAGATTGCACAGCAAACTGCCATTATGAGCTCCAGCCCACCAGTTCCAATATGCATTAAACCCACAAACAGAGACAGGATTGTGCAAAGAAAGACCACGGATTATTTTAATATCACACCGTAGAAATATTTGCTACCATGGCTTATAAAAACCTGTATTGAAAATAGATCAATTGCATCCTTCTATAAGCTGTAGTTCTTTTGTTATCTCCAGCTCTTAATTTTATAGATTTTTGTAGAAAATTTTAAGTTTCGATAGTTCTGTAGGTAAATTGGATGCCAAAGTGATGAGTCCTTAGGAAACTGAACGTATTTTATGGGTTTATTTTCCATGCTGAGCATTTCAGTATTAATCAGCACCGCTTTCAGGGATTTCTTTCTAACATCCTTTTCTATGTAAGATAAGGACTGCAATTCATTAGACCATTGGAGGAGCCAGAGGCTTTGCTAAGCTTTGCCTTTCTTGACGGCTCCTCTCAAATCTAACGCGAGTTTGTGTGCGCTTGTGTGTGGGTGTGTCTATATTATCCTGGTGACCAGACTTGAATGATGACACAATCTTGGTTGTCTTTCAGGCTAAATTGTCTCTCCTCTTTGGGGGTCAAAGATCATTTCAGCTTCAGTATCCTTTCTACTACCTACTATGGGAAGCAGCAAATGTGATCTTGTGAAACTGAGGGGTGACTTTTATCACGTTATTTTTCTTTACATTTCTCTATCAACCTCGCTCAGAATATACTCAAGAAATAAAAATAACTCTTCCCCAACTACTAGGTTTCTTTGATCTGGTCATTTCTAAGGGAAAACCTCCATGACCCTAGCAATGGACCCTTGAATGTTTTTGTTTTTGTTTTTGTTTTTGTTTTCTCTTAGGCAGAAACATCACAAGCAACAAACCCTCAAGCCCACAGCAAAGAGAATGCAGACACAGGACACCATTCCTTTCCCCCCGCTGCTTTTTTAACTTAGGGTGGCAGGCTAAATTTTGGCGAGAATGATGGCATTCGTGGGAGGGGCGGGATAAAAGTGTGTTGTCTAATTACACGTTAATGGCAGAACTCGCCTTAACCTCTTCCCCTCCCGCGCCGTGGTGAATTTCCCCCGTGTGCTCCCTCGTGGATCCGGAGACCCTGCTCTCTTTAAGAGAGCCTCCCGCGCCCCTCACTCCGCCCCCTCCCAGGTCTCTGGGCTCGTCAAAGCTTCCCGAGAGCCATGGTTGGTCCAGGCAGGCAATCGGAGCACCTCATGGAGCCGCTGCTAACCGGGGGTGGGGTGCGGTGGGGTGGGGGGGTCTGTTTGTAGTACTCTCAGTCCTGATGTCACAGGCGCGGCAAGGACATCGCAAGGAGGAGTCGGATTACAGTAAGGATGGGCAGTGCAGCAGGCAGCCGGAGCGCACGCTCCAGCCGCCGGGGATCGTAGCCCGGGAGAGGCAGCCTGCAAGGCGCTCATCCCGCGGAAGAGGCACGCTGGGCGCTCGCTGCTCTCCACGCCGGGGACGTTTCCACCGAATGTAGCATGAAACGGCTCTGTTCTGCGTGTCAGCCTTGGGGACGAGCTGATGCTGAAGACGCCGCGGTGGGGTTCCAGCTGTCTGATTAATGAGAAACATAATGTATTTTGGTGAGTGTTACCTCTGATGATGTAATTCTGGGGGTGGCCGGCTCTTCACCAGGGCAGACGAGCCTTTAAAAAAAAAAATCTTTAAGCCGCGAGAATATATTACGTTAAATCTACCTCCAGTTGGCAAGTGGAGGACCAAGCTGGTGCAGCCTTCAAAGCTTCCTTTGTGCTACAATTGGGGCTGTTTATTAGTCGTGTGTGAGTTTAAGTTGGAAAAGAAAAGAAACAGGGTGGGGGTGGATAAACTTTGGCTTGATATCGTCTGCATGAAGTTGGCTTTTTAGCTAGGTGAAGGAGAAATGGTGCGGCGTGGGAAGTCATGAGCTAACTCAATGGAATGTAAAACTAAGTTCCTGTACTATGGATGCTGTGAAATCTTAGTCAATACCAGCGTTTCATTAAGCATTTTGGTTTTTCCCGAATTCTGAGCCAAAAAGGAAAAACATTCTTTGGTGTGCAGGGGTTGAGCAGCTGAGGACGCTCCTCTATACCATCCCATTTTCCTTTTGGCTAGAACAGCAATCGCACAAAACGCATAGTATTTCAAACCTTTAGAGGTCTCGAAGCTGTTAAATATTTCTGCAGTTTCTGTGCCACGGTGGAACCCTCCCTTAAGATTTTCAGCCCAGCTGCCCTGCATTTCCAGAAAACATGTTGAGGCTTAGATCTGGACTACCAGGGGAGCACTGTAAGCGGGCTTGGAGCTGTGCGTTCGCACTGTAAGGCTGCAACTTACTGCTGGGAGAGAAGGCACAACCCCTTCACTGAATAAGAAGCCGCCAAGGATTGGGACTGAATATCCTTTCCTCCTCCCCGAAGTTATGCTTTCCTTCTGTAAGTTCTATCCCGCGTCATCATCTGAGGGCATCTATCTGATATTAAAAGGATTGTGAGAACAGCTGGAGAGGGGCCAGGCAAGGATTCCAAGATGCAAATGCTCTGGGGTGATTTCTTGGTTGGCTTTAAATCTGAGACCTAGAGTCTTTTTTCAGATTAAGGAGGTGTTTAAATAAACTTGTGTTGGGGGAGTGTTAGTTTCTTGGGCATTTATTTCTGTGTGTACTATTTGCTTTGTTTTGTTTTCTTCAGACTTTGAAACATTTGTGAAAGTACGGGAGGAACACGAGTTGTAAAAGCTGAATGCCTTTAGTTGTCTTGACAGCCGTTTTGATTTCCCTATAATTTGTGTCATATTAGGAAAGAAGTCTTAAAAATAACTAAAATTGATGTGGAAGAAACAATCCTCATTTCAGAGCCACATTTAAGATGAATCCAGAGTTAAACAACACTTCTTTCCAGGGGTACTGTTGGAGGTGGTCAAGCTTGTTTATTGGCAATTGATAAAACAGCAAGTGTGTATCATGAATATATTTTTGATAACTGGAAAATCTTGGAGACGTAATCTGTCCTTTGGACAAAATAAAATTTCAGCATCTAATGCTACTGAGGGAAAGGAAGTAGGTTATAATTTTAAGTGTTTAGCCTCTTGCAACAATTCTTTATGTGATGATGGCGAGCATGGAGGTTAGCCAGAGGAGTTGCATAGTCTAAAAGTACTGGTCAGTGGCCATCCATGCTGTACGAGATTATCATGTAGCTGCTGGAGAAATGTTCACTGGGCTAGCTCATGTTAACTGTAGGCTCGTCCAGCTGTCTCATAAAGCTGGGTGATTCACAGGGCAATTAGTTTCACCGTGTAATGCAAGTTTTTAATGGTACAAATTGAAATGTGATGTCCTACTTCGGATGAAACTATACTCTTTGGAAGGCAAAGCTAAAGTTGCCCTCTGTGTCATGAATGTGGTTCCGTCTTACCAGGATTCCGGCATGAGATACGTTTTTCTATTCCTGGAGGAAACCGTGTGGATTCAGGAATGCCGTTGATTTCAGGTTAGGCTATGCAGCCCCTCTCACAGGCAGTTCAGAGCTCCGAGAGCCCACCTGTCCCTAATAAAATGCCTGGTAAAAGAGGTAGGGCAAGAGGAATTGAGCAGAACAATCCAGGCAGTTTCAAGATTCAGTAACATGCTGATGTTTGCAAATGCCTCAGACTGTGTATATTTGTGTATATGTGTGTGTGCGTGTGTATTTGTGCGTTTGTGTGTATCTATATATTTCCAACATTTTAGCTATTTCGGATAGTTTTTCAAAACAATACTTTCACTTTGTAGTTTGGTTGCCCTTTACTTTCTTCTTCAATTTTGAACTGAGTCAGGGAGGACATAGGCAAAGAAAAAGTGGGGCTGCCTTCGTGGGCTTTTCTGGGGATTTGTGGGAATGGAGTGGAGGCGTCAGAAGACTTGTATTTGCATCTCTGGCAGGGAGTGATGAAGAGCATGGCGATGCTGTAACACCAGGGAAACTGATATGCAAGCAGGGTATTTATTTCCCTTATAAATAATCTAATTTGTCAGTGTTGCTCGACACCCCCCTTCAAATATAACTGAAGAATCACTGCCTACCTGCTTTCTTTCGCCTTAAGTACTGGACAGTTGCCGCCTCCCCTTGCTCAGTTGGCGTCTGTCCTGTGTGTGCAAGTTGGTGGGATATGTAATAGTTCCATTTCTCAAGAATAGCTCATGTTTTGAGTGTGCCGTCTCAGACTTGCAAGACTAATGGGCCCTTTTAATGACTTAAGCCTCACTCTTACCTCCTATTGAAATTTTAGTGCAGCGTTTTCAATAATTGTGCCTTTGCACTTACTGTGCAGTGATTTAAGAGTTTGCTGTTCAGTCACCGTGGATACTTTTGTTACTTATGCTATCGATCTTGCATTCATTACTTGGAGTTAAAAATAAGGCTCACATAGGAGAAAGAAGCAAGGAAGATCCCAGTCAGCAACCCGATTGGGATTACAGTAAAAGCCGGGGAAAATAATAAATAGTTCTGAAATTCCCTCCCCACCCCCATAAATATTTTACATAGTTAAAAATTACATGTGCCAAGGATGAATAGCCATTAATAATTTATCCAGAAATAAAAGCAAAGCAGCTGGGAGGCTTCTCCTCAGATTAAGGAAGAGAGGCTGTGGGTGGTTGTCAGTACAACAGACCTGAGCTGCTGGGTTACAGTTTGGTTAAGAGGAGTGTGCTGGTATGAAGGGCATGTTCCTTGCTTGAGTGCATCCTGGCTATTTGTCAGAGCCTGGCAGAAGGTTGTAACCATGTACTCTCTCCAGCTCTAAGCACCGTATGTCTGAATCATCTCCCCTTTCCATCTGGCCCACCACATTTCTCCACTACCGGAGTGGTGAGTCGTTGCCAGTGGTCATGTCAACCTCACAAATTGCCCATGGTTGGCCAGAGAGGTGCTGTGTCTGAACCCTTTGCCATCAGGGGAGAAAATGGGAGGCTGAATGCACTCAGGAAATTCTGTGTGGCTGAAACAAAAGATGTTTTTAGGCCTGAGTCAACCAGATGGAGACTCTGGGGGAGCTTACAGCCAATGAGAGGCTGGGGCTGGCTCCATGAGAATGCTCTGGAGAAAGGAAATAATACACCTGAAACAAATGAGCAGAACTGAGAGACAAATATTAGAGCCCCCTCAACGGTGTATTGAGGAAACCTGGGGAAAAGGGCGAACACAATCCACAAAGTGTGAAAGGGCTGTTCAAGTTCAGCCTGGCGTTCGTTGTGGATCAGCTGTCTTCCTTAAAATGCCTGAGAAAAATAGGAAAAGTTACTTAGTGGTATGCTGATTATTACAAGAAATACTTGATTGAGGAAGCTTGTAATACAACAGCTAGGGGTAAAAAAAAAAAAAAAAAAAACAAAAAACTAGTAGGAAAATTATAGACCAGAAGCCTATTTCCCCCCCGGCCTAGAATAGACACATTTGTATATTGTCATAAGAAGGACTTTTGTTTTTCCCCTGGGAGGTTGAGAACATTCTCACGTCAGCATTTACACTTTTGGTTGTGGCCGGACCATCAAGTTTCACCTCTAAAGCAGTATGTTAGGAAAACAGTTAAGCAGCAAGGTTATGGGGAAGGAAATGAGCAGAAAACAGCAGGCAGCAGAGAAAAACATTCCTCTTTTTTTCATGTTTTCAGTAGAAACATTTAACTCATCCTAATTAGTTTGTACTGAGTGATCTGTTATGGGGAATTAGGTCCACTAGAGTCTTTCTAAACACTCTGGAGGTGTTTCTATCTTCCTGAGGTTGACAGGAGGAGAGAATAACTCAGGAAGGCACTTGTTACTGTAGACTCCCCTTTTTAAAGCGTGAAGTCATTGCCATTATGTTTTATTACAAATGAATCTAAATGACATGCAGTAAATTACTACATAACGGGGATGGAGAACATGACAGGTGAATCCTGTCAGAAGGGATCATATGTAGGAACCACAAACCGAACAGAACTTGGAAACCCATTAAGATTTCTTCCTCAAGACAGGGTCTCTTTTAAATTCATACGAAGCCCTTATTTTAAGGAAACGGATTCCAAATTTGATCAATATGCCAGTAACATGGAATCCTTATTACACTCTTAAATTTTAAGCAAAAAAAATATTTTTAAGGACTTTATTAGTTGCTGTAATTATATGGAAATGAGATGGGTTTATTTAAGGGATAAGTTCCAAAATTCATGAGATAATGACGGCTTGCAAAGTTACCATTTTGTGGGTGGCATAATTGTTCCAAAAAACAAATGAAAAATTTAAATTAGTGGTTTCTGACTTCCATTTCAGAAGATTTGGTCACAGCTGTTTTTGACTAAAACCTCCCCTGATAAGACAAAATGCATTGGCCTGTGTGTGTGTGTGTGTGTGTGTGTGTGTGTGTGTATTTCACACTGGAGCATCAAAAGGTGCCTTTTTACAGTAAACATCCAAATTTCTTTCTGCATTCACATCTTGTATGTTTTCCCAAATCTTTTCACATCATTTAAAAGGTAAAACATTAAGTATTGGTTTAACAAGATGGATATTAAACTCTTTTTTTAGCACAGCTGGCTTCAAGTTTAACAACCATTATATACATTAGAGGTTTTAAAAATCAAGTCATGAGGATAATTTTTAAGCCTTTTTCTGCTTAAGAGAGAGTGATGCTTGTATAAGCAGAAACCTGTCTCTACTTTGACCTTGAGAAAGAGACGTTTCCATTTGTATTACACTATGAAAAACATGTCAAAAAACAACAAAGGTCATAGCAGCTGCCCTCTCTTTCTCTCTGACTCTCTTTTAAAAAAGCCATTACATATCATTTCCCACAAAGATTAGTTTTGCCACAGAATTTCACACATGATTGGTGGCATTAAGAGAAAATACAGCATGAGAGGTGGCTAGAAATATCAAAGCTTAAAGTGGTTGAGATCATGCTTGAACCAAATTGCTAGTGTTGAAAATAGGAAGACGCTTTGCTCTGTCACAGCGTTAAAATCGTTATGAGGCAGCTGGAAGTCGGGCTTCATGGCATGTGAGCTTCAGGTTCACACAGCTTTTAAAATCTAGGGTATTTCCGAAACCCTCTTGACTCCGAAACCTGAAATGCACACGAACCTCCATCAGAGCCCTGGAGGGGATGCGCTGAGCCCCGAACCCCTTCTCCTTGTCTGCCTTTCAGTTTTCTCTTTTTTCTAGCCTGGCAGTATCCCATTTCTGTAAGAAAGGAGAACAGAGAAGAGTAACCTGGGCAAGGTCAGGAGGGAGACCCAGGTGTCAGGCCTGGAGCTCTGAGCAAATGCTGCCCGCCCCAAAGCACCACTGTACCTGGTGGGAGGGGAGGGCTGTGGGGCGGGAGTAGGTTTGGTTGGCTCCAAGTTCTTTTACAGGATGAATCACGTTCGATGCGTATCCTCAGCAGCCTGTTTAGCTCAGTGCCAGGCACATAGGTGTTGATCGTGCATGACTGAGTGAGTTGGAGAATTAGGGAGGAGCCAATTCCACTTCCTCAGCCGATCCTTTAAGGCTGATGTTCCCTATGAAAACTGGTCCATGTGTGTTGACAAACACTCTTCTTGGCTCCTGAAACATTTTAGCTGCCTTTTTCTTGTTTTTTTTTTTTTTTTTTTAATCTTTAAAGGTAAGGACTAGTCCTTAGAAATCCGATCTGAAAATAAATGTAAGGAGTTCTACAATCTTTTTTCACTTCCTTCTTCATAGAACTCTGCAGTGTAAAGAGTAACATATCTATAGAATATTAAGACCAGTGTACAAAAATGTCTGAAGAATACCTGAAACCATCATAGGAGATGGTAGAATTGCACTTTGTTTTCCGTTCGCTTGATCACAACTTCGGTTCTCAGCTTTACTTGGCTTCAGGGAGTTTGCCCCAGATGTTGACGTCCTCTTGCCACGGGCTAGATAGGCAGGACTGCCCGCTATGTGCAAGTAACCAAAACGTCCAGAAGGCCACCAGTTTTGAAGATCATTTGTGAAAGCTGAAGAAAATGGAGATCGTTTGGACTACTATTTGCAAGGCTTTTGCAAAAATGTGCTTCACACTTACCTTTTTCATATTCATGTGTTTTGGTGGTGAGAGAAAGTGCTTGTGGCAGATTGCCCTGAGGATAAAAGTGCCACATGCATGTAAACGTACTTTGATAAACATCATCCCCTACACCTACATCGTGATTTGTATTTCTCAAAATGCATCAATACTATGCTTTTTTTTTTCAATCCTTAAAATGACCCATTGCAGGAGGTAGATAAAATATAATTATTTCTATTTTGAGATGAGGAATTTGAGCCTCCAGTGACTGAAAGAACATTCTCAAGGTCACACAGCCAGTAAACGTTAAGGCCAAGACTCCAATTTGGTCCTTCAGAGTCTTACTTCGGTGCTCTTTACTCTTTACAGAGGAGTAGAGGGGAATATTTCTTATGAATGGAGGATTACTTGTAATAATAATGCTAGGAAAAAATATTCCAGCTGATAGGCTAAAGAAATGAATACAAAAGATTGGGAAATAAGATATATTTGTGTGTTGACTTTGAAAAATCAAAAGTAATAACAGAAGCCTGACATAATTCATATTTTTTTTTATTCTGTCTTGTTTCTTGTGTCAAATAATTACTAAGAAACACAAGTAGAATATTAGATTAGAATACTAATCGGCCTCAGGCAGGACCCGGCTTTCTCCACTGCCTCTGTTTTTTCCAAGGCAGCATCAGATACTAAGGCTTGTATTAATTGTACAGCTGTATATTCCTGCTGTGTCACTATTTAACTCAATGCTTACAAAAAGAAAAATTCCAAGTCATTTGTGCTCCAGACTCTTTGATGTTTACAGTGACACCATCTCCAATGTTTGGGTGTTCAAGATGGAACCCCAGCCTGGTCTTTGTTCTGTGACTGATAAAGAGAAACAAACAGCCTGTGAGAATTTAGCTGCTCCCCTTACTGCCTCTGTATTCTTGGGCAAGTCACCTCACATTTGTGATATCCAGGTTTTTGTAAAAGAAGAATAATGATAATGTGTTTCCCACAGTTCTATTTTGAGGACTAAAATATACAAGGCATATAAAAGTGCCAGGCCCCAGGAAGTACATGGTAAGCCGCCAGTAAAATGTGATTCTTCCCTACTTTTTTCCCCCTCTGTATCCAACCAATATACAAATGTATAAAATTGAAAAAAAAAAAGGGTTTATATCTCTTGGGGTCAAATCAGAAGACAGGAACCATGCTAACTAATTCACAAAGAAGGACTTTAATGCAGGTGGTTTGTTCTATGGATGATAGAATTGCTGGGAAGCCACATGGGGGCTGGTGAGGCAACCCAGAGATTAGCAATAGCAAGAAACTAGTAGTTGTAAGATGGAAGGACAAGAGACGTGGTCCCGAAGGCCAGGGCCCGGGGTCTCCTGGTGGGAGCTGGAGTCGTGGCAGACCTAAGACGTTGGAGGTAGAAGGACTCGACCTTAGGCATAGAGAGAAGTACCCTGGCTTCTCCCTTTTGCCCACCCTCCAGTACGCTGCCTTTGCCCCTCATTGGTGGAATCGAACCAGAGGCCAGGCAGCGTGGGCACTGCACCCTGCAGGTGTCAGCTCCTGGGCAGTCCAGGGAAAGTTCAGGAAATAGACCTCAGGGTAAACTGGCCAAGGACCTGGAAAGAGATCTTACACCTGATAGGAGTGGCAGTTTAAATGTGACAGTGTCTCTGGAAGAACATCTCAATTTTCAGCCAGAGGTTTGGTTAGGGGACATACAAGTAAGAGGGAAAAGAATAGAGCTGAAGAGCTTTCAGCAGTCCCCACCAATCCCCAGGTTTCTGTACCTACTTTGTCACTTTCTGGTTCTGTGATGGTGGCCAAATTAGTAAATCTGTCTCTGCGTCCACTTTTTCATTTATACAGTGGGTTATAGAGTCTGTCTGACAGCGAGGTTCAATGAGTTGTTGAATGCAAGCTTCACAATATGCAAAGCACCATGTGAATGGGCCTTGTTATGAGGACGTGAAAAACCAAGTGGATTAGAAAGAGTGGAGCTTGGAAAAATAGCAGCTTGGAAATACATGTTCAGCTATGCAGTTTAGCATTCCAGCAGAGATCTCTGAGTGCACTGAGAAAGGGAACATTTGTGGGGCGCCTGGGTGGCGCAGTCGGTTAAGCGTCCGACTTCAGCCAGGTCACGATCTCGCGGTCCGGGAGTTCGAGCCCCGCGTCGGTCGGGCTCTGGGCTGATGGCCCAGAGCCTGGAGCCTGTTTCCAATTCTGTGTCTCCCTCTCTCTCTGCCCCTCCCCTGTTCATGCTCTGTCTCTCTCTGTCCCAAAAATAAATAAACGTTGAAAAAAAAATTAAAAAAAAAAAAAAAAAGTAAAAAAGAAAGGGAACATTTGGATACATCCTCACATAGCCCCTTGCATGGTGGGGTCAGAGGTACCTGTGAGGCCATATATAATCGGTTCTTTGTTATTATTCTATAACAAAGGGAAATTGCAGGAGCAAAGGCAGGGGAGAGAAAGCGAGCTGGGCAGGAAACCCTCCGTAAAGATTCTCTACCCCCATATTCCTTCCTGTCCAAGACTCTAACGGGAATAGACACGTTGAAAGCTGAGGGAGTTTATTAATAGTTGCTTGGGAAGGGAAGAGGGATTTGATATCGATTTTTACCTGTTCTTCTATGTGTTGCTGGACTTTTAAAGACTGATTTCTTTGGCTGACTGGCCCTGCTATTAAAAACAAAACAAAACAAAACAAAAAAACCTAAGGCAAAACATTCTGCCCTTCCCGTATGGCATTATTAGCATTTCTCTCAAAGCCTTCTTGTAAAACCTGCGACAGTTCATAACTTATGGTGCCCTTGTTTAGAGGCATCACCACAGTGACTGCTGGGGAGCATTGTCCTTGCAGGGCACGATGCACGACACAGAAGGCAGGTGGTTACCACCAGGTGTTTCACTTAGCTGCTCTGAGTGATGGTGAGACATACCTTAGACGGCTATGGTGATTCTTAGGAGTGTGTCCTAAGGTTATCAGTTAGAAGGTGTTTTAGAAGGCAGCTTGTTTAAAATATATATGTATTTTTTTTCTTTTTTTTTTTTTAAAGTTCAAGATCCTATACACTAACCTTCTGGTAAACTTCTTCTCCTCCTCCTCCTCCTCCTCCTCCTCCTCCTCCTCCTTCTCCTTCTCCATGGTGTCTTGGGTTTTCCTCACTTTAAAATGCTTAATAAGTAAGAAAGTTATAGTGAGAAGCCCAAGGCATGGAATTGACGGACCTCTTGGTTTCCTGAGAGTGTTTCCCAACTCCTGTTAATGGAGAGCAGTCCTGGTGCTGACAGGTGATGGGGCAGTACTGACAGAGAAGGGGGCTTAACAGCCTGAGTGCCTGCTTTGTGCCAGGCGCTGGCGTGACTTAATTCATTGCACCTCACCACCATCCTTAAGAGATGATCAGTGGATCTAGGTCCTGGCTGCACAGGGGCACCTGGGTGGCTCAGTTGGTCAAGCGTCCGACTTCGGCTCAGGTCATGATCTCATGGTTCATGAGTTGGAGCCCCATGTCAGGCTCTGGGCTGACAGCTCAGAGCCTGGAGCCTGCTTTGGATTCTGTGTCTCCCTCTCTCTCTGCCACTCTGCCGCTCACATACTCTGTCTCTCTCTCTCTCTCTCTCTCTCTCTCAAAAATAAATAAACATTAAATCCTGGCTGCACAATGGAATCCCGTGGGGAAATTCTGAATAGATGCTATTGTCAAGGCCTACCACAATCCGTAAATCTACTTCTATGGGGATGGAGCCTGGGCATCTGCATTTTCTTTTAAAATGCCCAGGTTGATTCTGAAGGACAGCCAGAATTGAAAATCACTGAGATGTGTAATTTTAACCACTTTGCAGAGCAAGTCCTGTATGCTAGGAGTTCCCAGCTTGCCCCAACTCACCCTGGCAGCCAGGTCAGGAATTCATCCCAAGTCCACCTGACTCCGAAGCCTGTGTTCTTTCTCCCTCCACATGCTGACTCACTCCCCTTAGGGAGATCATCCCGTGGCCTCAAGTCCGGGCCCGATTGCCGCCATCTTGGGCTGCTCCCTTGCTTCCAGGGTGGAAGTCCCTAGAAATGGGCCCCCTCCTTTCTACCTGGGGTTCTTTATGGCGCTGGCACCCAAATCAGGTTCAGTGCAAGAGGAGTCGATTCAGAATCACAGTCGGTATGGTTCTGGAAAGAATTTTAGAACTCTGCTTCTCAAAATTGAACGTTCATGCACATCACCTGAGGATCAGAGTAAAATGCAGCTCTTGATTCAGTAGGTGTGGTTGTGGCCTGTGATTCCGCCTTTCTAACAAGCTGTCAGTGCTGCTGGTCCACCAACCACACTCTAAGTAATACGGCTTTAGAGATCATATATCTGAGCTACAGCTTTCTGCAGACAGGGGGACTCAGGTCTAAGTGTCTCACCTCAATCTCCCTATTTCTTTCTTTTTTTTTTAATGTTCATTTATTTTTGATAGAGTGCATGCAGGGGAGGGGTAGAAAGAGGGGGACAGAGGATCCAAGTGGGCTTCGGGTTGGCAGCAAACCACGAGATCATGACCGGAGCTGAAGTTGGATGCTCTACGGACCAAACCCCCGGGTGCCACTATACCTCCTTATTTTTTTCCTACAGGATACTGTATGGCCCATGGTGTGAGTTCCAAGTCAGGTGACCAACCATCCTACTTTGCCTGCCGCTGAGGGGGTTCCCAAGATGTGGGCTTTGGGTGCTGACACTGAGAAAGTCTCATGCAGACTGTGATGAATTGATCACCCTAGTTTCAGTAGATCAACACGCAAGACCAAGTTCCCCAGGGAGAACTTGGGCAAGTAACTTGATCTCTTTGAGCCTCAGTTTCCCTCTCTGTGAAGCGGAAATAATAATTGATACTGCCTAGAATAATTGTAGGTATTAAACTAGGTGGTGCATATAAAGCACTCGACACATTGTCTCTTTGAGCCTCAGTTTTCCTCTCTGTGAAGTGGAAACGATAAATAATACTGCCCAGAATAATTGTAGAAATTAGGTGCTGCGTGTAAGGCACTTGACATGCTGTCACAATGTTCATTCTCACTAAATGCTGGCTGTGCCTATTACCTGGAATTCAGAGACTGACTCAGCACTCCCCTTCATTACTGAAAAGAAGAAATACCCCAAAGGTCAAGCGTGAGTGCTCACGGATCATCTCTTGTACCATCTGTGTGCAGAGAGGGCAGCTTGTAAATCACGTCCTGCCCTGAGGTCTGACGGGCAAGCGGGGGTGAAGCATTCTCCGTTCAGGATATGGTTTGCCAACCCTGAATATCAGCGCCAATGCTTTTTATTTGCTGTTTAGGGAATGAAAGGCCTGGCTAAGGCCCGTCCACCTTGGGACATTCTGAACTGGCCCCTGGTGTTCCTGTCGACCTTGTTCATCCATTAGTGTTTCCCTGAGCCCTGTAACAACTTATGAGGGCAGCTGCCGCTAATGACTGTGCCTTCCATCTCCTGACCTGTCATTGTGTTTACAATCGATATCCTTCAAAAAACACACACCAACAGATAAGGCAGCACCCACACCACGCTTTCTACTAAAATGGCCCACGGAGAGGGAAAAATAAAGACCTCTAACGCGCACGCTTCCTAGCACAGAGCCTGGCACACGGACACTGGATTCGTTAAGTGTTTATTGAGTGCAGTGCCAGGCTGGGGGCATCCCTCTTTAGTGCCGGTCAATTTCTCGTAGAGACGGGAGGGGCCGCTTCCTCGTGTGCAGTGGGCTGGTGTTGAGTGCACGAGGCTGGCTTTGCCAGTCCTTACCTAGGAAAAGCCATTTCACTCACCTCCTGTCAAATGCCATCAGCTTATCAGAACACTTAGTGTGCCAAATATGTGACTATTATGTGTGAGGCAAGGTGCGCTTTTGTTTTCCTCTTGTGACTCGTAAGTGGGGCTGCTACAAGCAGCAAATTATTGCACGGTAGGGGTTACCAGGCCTGAACTGCAGCCGACTAGCATTTTAGACAAGAAGACAAACGAACAGCAGAGCAGAAGCTATTCTTGCTTTCCTCCAGCGTGACGTGCAATTGCAGAAAGGGCCCTACATTTTCACGTGTATACATTTTAGAGGAAAAATTGGCAGATTTTGTCTCTGGTCTCATCTCTGCTTACTTGTAGTCAGACCCTCATCCCATTCTAAAAGGGCATTAAACCTAGGGAATCAAAGTGCCCATTTCATAGACAGGAAAGTAGAGGCCAAGTGATTAGTAAATGCGCGTATCTGGCCAGGACCAATGCCCAGACTAAAAATTAAAACCCAGGTCTTGATTCAGTGGTGCCAATTTGGATGAATTGTCCGGGACCTCAGCTTCCAAAGCTTCCAAGTCAGTAGATTGGATAAAGACCAGTCACCCTACCTCACAAGGCAGCGCTGGTAACTACTAAAAATAGTCCAGGTTTTTTAAATGCTTAGTGCCTGCCATCACTGCTCTAAGTATACCCCCTTAACTCATCCTCATAGCATCCCTGTGATGGAAGATGATCACAATGCCTATTTTACAGATGAGGAAACAGAGCTACAGAGAGGTCAGGTAATGAGAGTAGAGTAAGTGGCTGAGCTGAGGCATACCTAACATGTCTGGCTCCCCAGCACCGGCCCCACCATCCTGTGCTGTGTGACCTTGAGTAAATCTCAGCCTCTGAAAACCAAAGCCCAGGAGCATAGTCTCACTATTCAGACTGAGCAGCAGGTTTCTGAAGCAGGCAAAAAAACCAAACCAAAACAAAACAAAAAACCTAACAAGCTAATCAGCCAACTAGCAAAACTCCTCTTGGTTTGCATGTCAAGCAGCCACCCGGTGGTGGGGCTGAGGCCAAGATCAAGGAAAAATTCCCGGTCCCTTCCAGAAAGTCTGCCTAAGGGCAGGACATAGGAAATCTTGTTCATAGAACATGTAACACCAGTCCTACTCGTGCTGCAAAATCAAGGCTTATAAATAATGCCATCACAATGACAACTGGCTTCTATGTGCTGGGAAAAAGGCTATGCCCTTTCCCTGTGTGTTTGTGCCTGATAGAGGGACCACACTCTTGCAAATGGAACGGTCTATTTCCTTTCTCACGGACTTCTTCCTGGGTACATCATGCAATGTGCCATGCATGGGGTGATCTTTTTTTTTTTTTTTTTACATCAGTTAATATCTGAACTTATTTTAGGTCCATGGAGCACCAGGAAACTGAAAGAGACAGTGAATTCTTTTTATACCCATAAGAGAATATTTGCTATCTTATTTGAAAAAAGTAATACATGCACAATTTTTTAAATAGAACATTATAAAAGGGTAAATAGTGAAAACTTAATCTTCCTTCATTCTTGTGCACTTTCTTACATTTGAGAGGCTAAATTCAATGGAAGGTGGGGAGAGGGGATGGGGGAAATATTGAAGGTGGTCAGGAGGTAAAAACTTCCAGTTATAAGATAATTAAGTCCCGGGGATGTAATGTAAAGTATGGTGACTATAGTTAATACTGTATTGTATATTTTAGGGTTGCTAAGGGAAGAGATCTTAAAGGTTCTCATCATAAGAAAAGAAATTGAAACTATGTGAGGTGATGGATGTTAACTAAATTTATTGAGGTCATTTCTCAATAAGTACATATATTAGGTCATTATGTTGTATGCCTTAAACTTATATAATGTTATATGTCAATTACATCTCAATAAAACTGAAAAAAATAAATTCTATGGATGGGCATATGTGTATACCCACCCTCTTATTTTTATATGGAATGGAAACATACCACGAACCTTGTTTTGCATATTGCTTTCTTTAGTATATTTGATGTTTCTCATTCCCTTTATTGTATAGCTGCATAGTATTCTAATACAGGAACATATTGTGATTTATTTTACTGGCCCTTTTAAAAGAGAAATAACTTCTTTCCACTCTTTTACTGATAAAAGCAATGAATATCATTGTGCATACATAACTTTTTGTGTGCATGAACACACATATATATAGGGTAAATTCTCAAAAGTAGAATTTATGGGGCAAGGCATACTAAAATCTCATGGGTGTTGCCAAAGTGCCCCATGGAAAGTTTTTACTGATTGATTTCTACATATATTTCTAAAATTAAAGAGGAGAATAACTCCTTTCTAAGTGGTAAACTATTTATGTGAACACCGCCTCGCAGACTTCTCAAATGTGGGTTCTCAGACTGAAACAAAATGAAATGGCTTTCTCCTGTTTTGTCCTTGCTTTTTGCATAATTTCATATTTCAGTATTTTTTCTTCTGTCCCTAACCCCATGTTTTTCTTTGACTTTTTCAGCATCTCTATTTACAACATATTAAGCTTAGAAATAATCTGGAATGTCTGTAGCATGTTTCTATGGTAAAAATGCCACAGTTATTTAAAAAACAAAATCCAAACAGTGATTATGGTTACCATTTATTGAGCTCTTTAGTTCTTTACAAACCTCAGCTCATTCCCTAAAGTAATGATATCATTTTAATGAACTAGATGTCATTCTGTCTACTTTACAAAAGAAGAAAGATGTGTTTAAAGGTTTAGTTTCTTGTCCCCAAAACAGATTGAAAATGGCAGGCAAAGGATTCAAGCCCAAGACCATCCAGCTGGACATCTGGCGTGTCAAAATGCTGATACCACCCTTTGGTATTTTCTGTCCAACGTACTACTGTGAGCCACTTCTGTAGAATCTTGATAGGAGGGGACATTTATATAAAGCGGAGGTTCTCATTTTCCCTGTCCTTGCTATTGAAGAGTCCTACGGATGATCACAGCAATTCCTGCTAAAACGTAGACAATGCTAAGAGCCTTATCCTGCGGTAGGGGACCTGTGGAGAGAAAGGCAGCCAATCCTCTTTTCTCTCTTCTGTTGAAGAGATGGTCTCCTTTGTTACCTGCTGTCTCTTTGGGCCATCCAAGCAGTCCCCAGTGTTGTCAAAGCCAATGAAAATTAAATGAAGGAAGTCAGTAAAATTCAGGAATGCTGTGCAGAACTTACTGTCTAGTGTCCTAATTTATGTCCCCTCTGTTCACCGAGCTGTTTGGAGTTCTCTCCAATCCTGGTGACCACACAAACCTTGTGCAACATGCAGAAGAAGCATCTCACGAATCTAGATGGCAGCTTGAGATCTCATCTGACATCCTACATTTATAAGTGAGAAGAAGGAAGAGAACAGGTATAACTACTTACTTACCCCAAACAGTCGGTAGTGAGTGGTGGAGCTGGGCTACCTAGAATTGCGATCTACTGGTTTCCTTCCAGTAGTTTGTTCTTCTTGGGATGGAAGGGAGATGCTCATTGTCTCATTTTTTTTCTTCAAAACAAATCTGGGAGATGGGCATTTTATAGATGAGGAAATGGAGATTAACTTACTTCCCCAATGTTATATAAAAGGTGCGAGAGTCCAGGGTTGAATCCAGGCTCTATTCCTTCTCTTTGCCTCCTGGACGCAAGGCTCCGGTCTGTCATTGTGTGCATTAGGTTTAAACGTGAATTTCTCAGGGTCTCAATGAGTTCAGAGATTCCTCCCAGCCTTAAAATTCTTGGATCCTGCAATAGCTTTGGGGATGAAAGGGTAGTACTCGTTGGAGCAATAAATCACTGCAGCCCACACAAGTCCCAAATGCATGAGCAAGTGTCCCTCATTCTATCCCTCACTGTCTGCAGAGCACATCATTTATCTTTGTGGGAACTGCTATAATCGTCCCTAATGGGTTTCCTGACTTGATTCTTTTATGCTTCCAATTCAGCCAACATTTTGTTATCCCAAGGCATAGCCATAGCCATGATACCCCGTAACACACACACATACTTAAATGCCTCCAGTGATTCCTGTGTCCTCATACAGAGCTTCCAAACTGCTTATCCCAGGTGGTCAGTACTGTCCAGGTTTTGGCCCCAGTTTACCATGCAGGTTCATTTTTACACAACTACCCTTATCTCATCTTAAGCTCTGTAGAATCCCTCCCTGCTTCTTAAACCTTTTGAGACTTTGCCTCACTTTGTCCTTCCACCTGATACATGGTTTATTTTTGCCTCTGTGTCTCCAAGACTCTAACCCATCCATTATCTTTTTCACTCTTACTCTTTTCTGTCCTTTAAACACTTAGTGTAAAAGCATAATCTTAGGAATTCTTCAAGGAGGTCCACTGCAAATGTACCTCCTTAAGGAAGACCATTGAATTCTTTACAAAAGCAGTAAACACCCTCTTTGAATTTCCGTGTCTGGTGTTGCCAAAACCTACCTGAACAACAGCTTGGAGTGCTCGAAAATTCTGTTTCCTGTTCCCCTCTCTAGATTTACTGGATCAGAATCTTTAGGGATAGAGCCCAAGAATCAGTATTTTCAAAAGCTACCTCCAAATTTAGTATCACAAGATGGTTGTCACTCCATAAATAAAGCTATAAATCCAATGCAATCACTTTTAAAATAACAGGATTTAATTGTGAACTGGGGGAAAAAATGGTACTACAATTTACCTGAAAGAAAAACCTAAGGAAACGCTCCAGGAAATTATGAAGAAAGAGTGGTCTAACAGGAGAGCTTACCTAAATTACATCATAAAACGATAATAATTAAATTGTTTGGCCCTACATAATAGGTAATAAAAAACAGATTAGAATATCTAGAAGTAAACCTCAATACTTATGTATATAGAGACTCAGGCTATGATAAAAATGACATTTCAATTCATCACTGCAAACAGTAACTATTGACTAAAATGGTGTGGGTACACCTGGATGAATATTTACACAAATAAATAAAGTGGATTCCTATTCCACCTCTTACACCAAAATAATTTACGGATTGAACAAAGATTCAAACATAAAAACTGACGCCATAAATTTATAGAAGGCAGCCTGAGTGAATAAATTTACACTCTGGCAATGGAAAAGGTTTTTGTAATCAGGACACAAACCCAAAACTATAAAGTGGGGAGATGATAAGTCTAATTGCATAAAATTAATAACTTGTGTTTGGGAAAAACTAAGTTAAAAATGATGAAATTGGAAAATTATTTAAACACCAGTGTCAGACAAATGACTACTTTTTTTAATTAACAAAGAGCTTATAAGAATCACTAAGAAAAGACAAACCATATTACAAGAAATATATATTGCCTGTGAAAATAAAGAACTGCATTCAATTTCACTCATCATTAACAAAATATACATGAAAATAATGGGATATATGTTATATACATATATGTGTGTGTATGTATATATATATATATATATATATATATATATATATATATATAGTCCTTCACTTACCAGATTGATGAATATTTACAAGTTGACAAATTTTTAAAAATTGGGTGTGGGAGAAGCCACTGTTATACACAGTGGTGTGTAAAGGAATAAATTTTTGCAAACTCTACACAAGATGAAGTGATAATATTTATATATGCATATCTTTATAGCATGTACTCTCTGCCCTAGCAGGTTTTTTTTTTTTTTACTAGAAATATGCTTTATATTCCCAAAAAGGTCACGCACATAAATGATTAAGGATGTTGAATGCAATGTTGGTTTTTAAAGCACAAACTAGAAACAACAAAAATGAACATCAGTAGGGGAGACATTAAATAAACTTATGGTACATTCAAAATGTTGGAATGTTGCAGCCATGAAAAAAAATGGGTGTATCTTTATGTCGTGATATGGAAAACACCGAGAATTTAACACCAGTAAAAGGGGGCTCAGATATGTAAAGAGAAATCCCCAAAGAAATCCCTTTGGGAGTAACAATTTAAGAAGGTTCTTGAATAGCTATACTGATTTATCCATATGCATTTCCAAAAGGAGTCATAAGAAATCATTAGCAGTTGTTACATTTGGACAGGGTTTATGCTTTTTAAGTCATTTTGTGTGAATAGAATGCTCCACTGTGCTAAGGGTTCATGTCTGTTGTACTGACATCTTTATACCCAGCATGAGGACAATGCCTGGCCATCAGAGGTGCTCGGTCACTATCTGTGGAAGAATTGCTTTATTTATTTTTTTTTCTTTCATCAAGGGTAACCTGTCATTGGAATATGAGCCACTTTGGTTGTTGTTGTTCTCTTGTTTACATTTCTCTGCAGTAACGAGGATGATACGTGTATTAGCCAAGGATAATAAATATATTGGTATAAATATAGGTAAAAGCTTCCTTTGTGGTTCAGATGCTCAGGCAGCCTTTGAGAGCAGCACTAGTGTTTCGTCGTCTCCCCTTTGGGGGAACTGTCTCTCAGATAGCAAGACAAATGTTTGTGGTTGGGAATCGTCCCTGTTTTCAGGCTTCAGGCCTTGGCCAATAGAGTCCCCTCTCGCACAGTGCTGAGAAGTGATTTAAGTCCCGTGTTCTCTCGTCAGGTCGCCTGGTTTTAAGTCCCATTTCTTGTGCCTGTAAGCTTAGTGAACCAGGCCAGTTTCTTCACAGGGCTGTTGTTAAGTTAGAGAATGTGTGTAATGTGCATAATACAGTCTTGTAGAGTAGCAGTTTGTCATCTAGCATGGAGGCACATAGCTGGTGAATGATTACTGAATGAATGGAGAACAGAGAAACAGAAGAAGCAGCTCCTGCTTTCTGAAGGGAGACCTGAGGCAGGATACGCCCGCATCTTAGCTCAGGAGGGAGTACCATGAAAAATCTTCTGGTGATTTACTCAAACTGAATGTACAGTTAATCCCTTCTAGCTACAAGATCTTCCTGTCCATTTCTTGTTCCTCAGCCCAGTCACTGACGGGTGCGGTGCCTCAGCGGTATCACGAATGGCGTCATTGCTTGGGTTATTTAGGCACTTCCTCTATATTGCTGTGGCTTTCTGGGCCATTGCTGTCCTTTTAAGCCTCCCTTGTTTTCCTTTTGTGCCAGGATTTCCCACCCAGTCAACTCAGGACTAGATTCTGAGAGAATACAGAAACCCAGATGGTAAGGCACTGGGAGAGCCCAAGATCTTATTTTTAAAGTACTTTGGGGGAGAGAGAAGCTTCCATCCCACTGGAGTTCCTCAGACTTGACAAGATTGCCAAAGTCCTTGAGTCACACTGTCTTCCACTACTTGTGGAAATGACAGTTTTATCTTCAAATACAGTGAAGTGGGAAGATAATCCATTTTCACTGTGGTTTATAAGATAAGTGTTGCCTCTTCTTAATTTTAAAATAGCTTGAGTGAAGGCCTTTTAGCCAACAAGGAACAAACTCATATTTAAATAAATATGCCTTAGGGGCGCCTGGGTGGTGCAGTCGGTTAAGCGTCCGACTTCAGCCAGGTCACGATCTCGCGGTCCGTGAGTTCGAGCCCCGCGTCGGGCTCTGGGCTGATGGCTCAGAGCCTGGAGCCTGTTTCCGATTCTGTGTCTCCCTCTCTCTCTGCCCCTCCCCTGTTCATGCTCTGTCTCTCTCTGTCCCAAAAATAAATAAACGTTGAAAAAAAAATTTAAAAAAAAATAATAATAAATAAATATGCCTTAATGAGCATTTAGCTTTTAGGGTTTTCTTGCTTTAAAATTCTTACCGTTGATGCGTCTTTATACCTCAAGAGGTAAGGCATACCTGGATACCTATAACTTTGATTTTTACCATCAGTGAGACCAGAATGGTAGAAGATCTCTTGCTCACCCCTCCTGAATCATTACCAGAGAGAGTGACTTGGCATGGAATGAAACAGAATTTCTATTTCTGCACTCAGAACAGAGGCAGTATAGAGCAGTAATTAAGAACATAGGCAATGAAGACATTCTGCCATTTTATTAGTAGAACCCTCACATACACTCAGTTCAGCCGTGTCCCAGGCACCGTTCTAGACACTAAGGGTGAATCCGTGAACAAAACAAAGACCTTTTCCCTTGAAGAATTAACATTTTCATGGGAAGAGACAGATATTAAGCAACAACAACAAAAAATAATTAATAAATTAAGTATACTATATTTTAGAATAAATTAGGCTCTATGGGGGGCAAATGTAATTTAAGAGAGATCCAGCATGGCACTGGAAGGGTGGGCTGGCTTGAGGGAGTGGACCTTGTTATGGAGGTCATATCTGAGCCCAAATTTGAATGCACTGAATCCCTCCTCTGCCACTGACTAGCTGAGTAGGTCAGGGGCCCCTGACCACACAGGCTGAGTTCTCTCACTTGTAAAGTTGGCAAAAATGTGTCTTACTGTGTGGTGGGAACTAAATGTTCAAACCCCAGTAAAGCAACGGATTTATAGCAGAATCTCAGCAAGCTGTAGGGTTTTTATTATTTGTTTTATTCCTATTCTTTCAGGTAGTCTAAACTTTTGTCTTACAAAGAAAGTAAAATAGTTTTTAATTGAAAAAAAAATTTTTTTAAGTGGCTATGTGCCTTGTGGTGATGTTGTATCTGCATTGAGCCTCTGTGACTTGGTAAAACTTTGGATTTTTTTTTCCTCCTGTACATGGAGCCTGAGAAAGATGCTGGTTGGGTGGGCATCTGATCTTTTCTTCCTTTTATCTTATATAATATCGGGGAAACCACCTAGGCCCTAACCTGAGCAGGCTAGATATGAGGTGTCAAAGGAGAAGATAACACACGGCTGGGTAGACAGCAGGGTGAGCCATGATTGCGTGGGCCTGGGAAGCTAGCCAGGGGCAGCAGGTCAGAGACCCACACTGTCCAAAAGATACGGCAAGCTCACAAGAGTTTCTTGAGTGGTGGAGAGGACGACAAGAAAATCTGGTGAATGGGGCTGACTACACTATAGGTTTGGAGATAGTTCGGGTTACTTGAAGCTTTTAGAACCTTTGTTCGGTGCCAGCAGGCTTCAGAGCTGGTTGGAAAGCTGATGAAAAGGATCTGATGTTCTTGGTATGGAGGTTGGCAAGAGAATCTAGTTCATATCAGGGGACAGGAGATGGAGGAGGTTTGAAGCGTGAGGCACAGAATCCTGATGGGCCCCAGGAGGGGTGGGGTGAGGAAAATCAAAGCTGCATCTGAGAGGCCACAGTGGCCTCCAAGCCTTCCCCTGCTTACCTGGGAGCAAGACAGAGTTCTAAGCTGCTCAAGGAAGAGGGGCCCAGGTGCCTGATAGGTAACCCTCGGCCTGCTTTATGGTGCCATTGTATTTTCTGCCTCAGAGAGACATAGACGGAAAGGCAGAGCAAACAGATAGGGTCTAAGCATGGGATGGTTGGAAGCATTGTTTTTCAAGGGTAAAGGGAGAGGGAGGGAGAGAGAGGAAGAGGGCTGTGTATGCCTATTATCCGAAAACATCTATCGTGCACACACTGTGGTGTCTAAGGAGAAGCCTTTATCCAGAGTTGCTTGCAGATTGGCACAGCCACAGGGGAGTGAACCGCTATTGTACAGGATGTCTGTTAGAAACAGGGAGTTTGCTGGGGGCGGCCATTGACTTAGATTACTTGTCCCCTTTGGGGACCAGGCGCCACCCCTGCTGCCCTGCTGTTTGTTTGCAAATATCTCCTGAAGATGGGACACTATTACAGTTCAGACATAAAATGCCAGGCTGGGCTCCAGATTCCATGCTGATCTTTATAAAATCCAGTTGAGAGGCTTTGTGTATTTATAAACTCCTCTTTTCCGTAAAGTGTAACATTTCACTTGCATAACTTAAAATAGTCTGAATTAATATTACTATCATTGCTAAGGGATTTAAGGATCAAAAGTATTTTGAAATAAATTAGGTACTCTCCAAAATAGGATTTTCTTGTCCTCATTTTTATTATAAAAACCTCAAAGAAAGTCAAGGCACAAGAAAATTATTTCTTTTTATTTAAAGATGGGCATTTTCCTGTTATTGTGAAGTCTTTTTTAGGATATGCCAACTTTTGGTACTGTCTTCTCTGGATTCTTTCTTTTTATAAGAAATATAAAACTTCCTTCCCATGGAAGTTTCAGACCACCAAGAGACAGGGCCCATCCAAAGGATTTGAGTTGCTCTTTCTTCCTACACAATAAAATGCCCAAACATGCTCAGATCTTACCCACTCTGCTTCAACTCTCTGCTTCAAGGTGGAAATCTTGAATTCTCCACTGGTTCTAGGTACTGGAGCAAGAGGAGTGCCAACACCGGCTGAGGTCTTGTAGGGGACCTTAAGCAACCATTTAGCAATAGAGAAGAGTTGTGCGCGCCCCTTTCCAGGAATATAGATGACAGGTTATGTTTATATTTAAGCTCTGCTCATCAGAAAAAATTCGATCGCAACTTTCTCACGATAATGAAAGATATGTTAAAAAGAAAAAAAAAAAAGGAATTCTAAGCAAAGCCTGTCATTCATCAGATGGGCATATGCTAAGTATGCCCCCTCAATCGTGAAGTTCATCTTAGAGGAAAAAGAGACAAATAATTTCATGGTTCTGACAGGGATTTTTTTTTTTTTTTTTTTTTTTGGTCACCATTTGGAAATCTTCTTGAGAATTTCCTCTTCCTTCCTTATCCCAAAATAGAAAGTCTGCAAATTAAATATCACGGGACTCATGAGGTAAACATACTCTTAACACATCCAGTCAGAAATCCGTGCTAAAATTATAGCTCTACGGTAGGAAAGGGACCTTGATGATTTCTCCAGGTCAGTGCTCTCAAAGTGGAGCACACAGCAGAATCACCCAGAGGACTTATTCAACACAGATTTCTGGGCCTCACCTCCAGAGCTTCTGATTCAGTAGGTATGAGGTAGGGCCTGGGAATTTGAGTTTATGAGTCTCTAGGTGATGCTGGTGCTCCGGGTCTAAGGAACACACTTTAAGGATCACTCTTCTAAGCCAGGGGTTCTCAATCGTGGCTGCACATTTGAATCCCTGGGGGAGTTTTAAAAACTACAATACCCAGGCCACACTTCTAACCAGTTTAAATTAGATTCTCTGAAGGTGAGAACTAGGCATCAGTATTTTTTTTCAAGATCCCAGGTGATCCCAATGTGCAGCTAACCACTGCGTGTGAAATACCACTCTTCTAGCTAGGTCCATCCTTCTTTCTTTCTTTCTTTCTTTCTTTCTTTTTTTCTTTCTTTCCTTCTTTCTTTTTTTTTTTTCAACTTTTTTAAAATTTATTTTTGGGACAGAGAGAGACAGAGCATGAACCGGGGAGGGGCAGAGAGAGAGGGAGACACAGAATCGGAAACAGGCTCCAGGCTCTGAGCCATCAGCCCAGAGCCTGACGCGGGGCTCGAACTCACGGACCGCGAGATCGTGACCTGGCTGAAGTCGGACACTTAATCGACTGCGCCACCCAGGCGCCCCCGTACTTCTTTCTTTTAAATGAAACAGTGCAGCCCCAAGGAAGTAAAATCAGTCAGGGTCATGCAGCTAGTTATGAGAAAAAGTTCTCCTGAACAGCTAGTTATGAGAAAAAGTACCCAGGGTACTTTTACTACGTGGCACTTCTTTACCAGTATGCCTGGATTTAAAATTAAGCGACAGGTGCATAATGTGACCTCTGCATAAGAGGCACCCGAGATCCTGGTAAGATGGAGTCTGACTCAGCAGGTCTAGGGTGCAGTCCGCGAGTCTGCGTTTCTAACAAGCCCCCAGGTTTGGTATGTGCAGCTGGTTCACAGACCGCACTTTGAGTACTGAGGTTGAAAGGGGCTGTATTAGCATTTTGAAATGGAAAAGCGATAAAAACCATGACCCCAAAGACAAGATAATAGCGACGGCAAGGAACATTGGCACATCTTAAGCAACTGCATTAGACCAACTTGTAGCCTTTTAAAATAATTTTCCTTCATTAATTTTTTAAGTTAAAATTTTAATAATTTAAAAAATTTTAACCCTCTGCTGAAAATATAGTTTACAGGTAAGAAAAAAAGGAAGAATTGGAGTCAACTAACTTCCACAATGCTACTTGATTTTATTTTATTTTTTTTAATTTTTTTTTCAACGTTTATTTATTTTTGGGACAGAGAGAGACAGAGCATGAACGGGGGAGGGGCAGAGAGAGAGGGAGACACAGAATCGGAAGCAGGCTCCGAGCCATCAGCCCAGAGCCTGACGCGGGGCTCGAACTCACGGACTGCGAGATCGTGACCTGGCTGAAGTCGGACGCTTAACCGACTGCGCCACCCAGGCGCCCCGCTACTTGATTTTAAAATTGGTCCACTTGTGGGCGCCTGGGTGGCTCAGTAGGTTCAGCATCCGACTTCAGCTCAGGTCATGATCTCACAGTTCATGGGTTCGAGCCCATGGTGCGTGGGTTAGCGTCAGGCTCTGTGCTGACAGCTCAGAGCCTGGAGCCTGCTTGGGATTCTGTGTCTCTCTCTCTGTCTCTGCCCCTCCCCCGCTCACACACTGTCTCTCAAAAATAAACAAATATTTACAAAAATTGAAAATAAAGTCAGTCTAATTGTTTTTCAGTTCTGGTTGAACATTCCCAAATCATGTTGGGAAGTAATACTTTAATTGTGGTAGTTTTTCCTCTTTCCTGATTTCATAGTTAGGACAAGGTAGTATAGCATCCGTTTATGACTTTGGCTTCCGGAATTAGAATATCTGGGCTCAAGTCCAAGGCTTTGCTACTGACAAGCTATTTCATTATCAGCATGTTACTTAATCTTGATGAAGTTCAGTTTTCTCATCTACAAAATAGAGATAATAATGGTACCTGCCTTGTAGGGTTTTTGAGAGGACTTAATAAGGTGATACATGGAAAGTTCTTAGCAACTATCCAGGCATGTCGGAAGCATGTAGATAAACATTGATTCTCATTGTTATCCTACCTCGTTGGCTGGTGGCTACAGCTGGCTGACTGATGTAGACACCATTGGTTCCCAGGACTCAGTCTTCTGTCTTGGCTGTCAGGAATGTCCCTGGAAGGCTTTCTCAGGAGACCAAGGCAGAACCATCCTTCATATCAGCCCCAGGGAATCAAATTGCAGAGTGCAGTTATCTGAGTAGGAGCCCTGGAAGGATTGGCCAGGAGAAAACTTGGATGAGCATTCCAGGAAAGCTCCCAGCAGGTTGGCCTGGAGGGCCCCAGACTGCCTTTTTCCCAGAGTGTATCATGTGGGTTCATCTGGAGGAGGGGTTGGGAGGAAAGCAGATGTGTTCATTTTTTAGCCCAGGGGTTCACAGAGTGTGGTCCCAGCCCACGTAGCAACTGAATCTCCTGTGAACTTCACGTGCACATTTTCTGTCCCCACCTCAGACTGACTGAACTTGAAACTCTCGGGTGGGACCCAAGAGTCTGTGTCTTAAGGAGTCCTCCAGACGATTCAGATGCAGGTGAAAATTTGTGAAGCACTGCTATAGGCATAGGCAGTCCTAAAGGATTTTAACCAGAAAAGTGATATGATGGGGTTTTATATGTTGGAAAGATTATCTTGGCAGAAAAAATGGAGTGTCAGTTTCAATCTCTGGATCATGACTGCAAAGAGATCCAGGAAGTTATCATGAGGGATTTGAAAATCTCACATGGCTCCAAATATTATCTACAAGTTTGAAAATTCCAGAGGGGCTCAGAGCATTCTCTAGTGCATATCCATTCTATCTTTCCTTGAATGTACTAAATGACTGTATGATCAAAAACGGCAAATCCTTATGAGGGCATAATTGTATTTATAAAAACTTTTTGCCATGTATTTTCTCAGTCAGCTGACAGCTAGACATACAGCATTTATTCATTTAATATTTAGTATGGATTTGCCAGAAATTTTTCCAGGCACTGCAGGCAGAACAACAAACAAACTGAAAGAAAACCCCCTACCCTAATTTAACTTGTGTTCTAGAAGGGATATGGAAATATAACAAGGTAAATAAGTGAAATATTTCCTATGCTATATAGGCATACATTTTAAGTAATAAAGGAAGGAAGGATGAAGAAAAATGTTGGGGAAGCAGGGAAGTTTTCAATGAGATGATGAGCTTCGAGTAATATATTTAGGAAGTTAAGAAATTAAGCCGGACAGATAGATAGATGGGCAAGAATCGTCCCAAGCACAAGGGACAGCAAATGTCAAAGGCCTGAGCGAGAACTGTCTCTGACATGGTAAAGGAAGAACATGGAGGCCAGTGTGACATGGGCAGGGGGTGGCCTGAGAGAGGTGCAGAGTTGTAGGAGGTGAACTTGGAGTGGTGGAGGGTGGTAGTGGTGGGAGGCATAGAGATACTAGAGTGATTATGTAGGGACCTTGGGACAGTATAAGAACTTTGATTTTATCCTAAGATGGAAAGAGACTGTTTCTGAGAAGAGGACAAAAATAATCCAACGTATGTATAAACAGTATCATTCTGGCTGCTGTGCTGGGAATAGCTTGGACATGAGCAAGGATGGAAGCAATGAAACCTGTTAGGAAGCTATTAGAATATTTCAGCTGAGGTATGATAGATAGCACACTGGACAGGGGATGGTAACAGCAGAGGTGTTGGGAAATGTCAATTTTAATTAAAAAAAATTTTTTTAGATCTTTATTTATTTTTGAGAAAGAGACAGAGCGTGAGCAGGGGAGGGGCAGAGAGAGAGAGAGAGGGGGAGATAGAGAATCTGAAATAGACTCCAGGCTCTGAGCTGTCTCACAGAGCCTGACACAGGGCTTGAACTCATGGACCACAAGATCATGACCTGAACTGAAGTCAGACACTTAACCAACTGAGCCACCCAGGCACCCTTTGTTAATTTTTTTTTTTAACATTTATTCATTTTTGAGAGACAGAGATTGTGAGTGGGGGAGGGGCAGAGGGAGACACAGAACCCAAAGCAGGCTCCAGGCTCTGAGCTGTCAGCACAGAGCCCGACACCGGGCTCTAACCCACGGACCATGAGATCATGACTTGAGCTGAAGTTGGACGCATGATCGACTGAGCCACCCAGGTACCCTGGGAAATGTCTATTTTAAAGGTAGAGTTGACAGGATTTGCTGAGGGGTTGGATATAGAACAATGTAGATGATTCAGAGTTTTGGGGCTTGAGTAACTAGAAGGAGGGAGCTTCTGTTTCCTGAGATGGAGACAGTGATGAGAGGAGAGATTTGAAGGGTGAAAAGCAGGAATTTGCCTTTGGACATGCAAGAGTTGAAATACCTGTTAGATATTCATGTGGAAAAAATTGACTAGGCAGTTGAATGTAGTGAGTCTGAAGTCTAGGGGGAAAGGTCTGGGTTAGACATGTAGCCAGGAGAGTCATTAGCATATAGATGATATTTAAAACATGGACTGGAAAGGATTGCCAAACAAATTAGTGTACATAAGTTAGAAATTCAGCCAGTTATAAGGACCAGACCCTGAGGTGTTTCAACATTTAGCGGCCATGGGGGATGCAGTAGAACCAACAAAGGAGAATAAGAAGGAGCAGCCAGAGAGGTAGCAGGAAAACCTATATCCTGCGATCCAAAGAGAAGGGTGCAATTGGTTAAGTAATACAAGGGCTGGAAATTGTCTTAAGTGATCTCAGTTTCCATGGCATAGTGTGAGCAAAGGCTTGGTTGGAGTAGGATTAAGAGAGATAGCAACAGGGACTTTGGAGACAGGAATTATGGACAACCCTGCCAAAGGACTTTGCTGTAAAGGAAAGAAGAAAGTTAAGTGTTAGCTGGAAAAGAGTGTGGGATCAGGGCAGTTTTTTTGCTTTATTTGTTGTCTTTGTTTTGGAAGATGGGAGAAATAATAAATAACATGTTTGGAAATGATTAGGAGTGATACAGTATGAAGGGAAATTTGATGATGAAAAAGACAAATGGAAGAGTGAAGAAGTGAGGTTTGTGTTCCGATTTCAGGGCAGAGATCAAGAGGAGAAATTGGCCTTGGCTTGGAATGCAGTTCCTTCATAGACATGGGGAGTGGGGAGGATATAGGCACAGATGAGATTCCATGGTATTTATTTTTATGGTATTAGTGTTTTGTTGCTTCCACTTTCTCAGTGAGATGTGAGGCAAGGCCACTGGTGCAGAAGTGAGTTGGGGAAGTATTGGAAGTTATTGGAGAAAGGAGAACAAATAAAACAGTTGTGTAGGAAAGAAGGAGGGTGAGTGAAGAGATTCAGAGAAGGTATTTGTTTAGTGGGCAGCGTGAAGGGCCCACTTGATGTTAACTGTCATAATTTTAAATTGAGAGCAGTCATTATGGAACATTCAATTTTCTCCTCTTGCCCAGTTCAGCTGCATGAGTGCAGGTATGAGTAGGCAAAGATTAGATCTTAAGCGTGGTTTCATTCAGTCAAGGGGATAAAGAAGCAAGAAGGGGCCGGGGAGTTGAGGATATATGCAAGAGTATTAGAATGATTAACCAAAGATTTAAACTGAGTAAAGACAGAAAACCATGAATAAGTGGAAGAACTGAAACGATGGTAGGATCATCAGATGATGAGACGCTAGTTGAGTTGGTGTGATAGGAGTGACTTGTAAATAAAGAAGGCGGTGTTTGGAGGGCGGGATGTCTGAAACTGAGTTTGTGGTGAGCTTGCAGTTATTGTGAATGAGAAGGTCTAGGCGATGACTGTGGGAAAGAGCGGCTGAGGTAGAGTGGAAGATAAGATTGTTGGAGGAGAGGAGGCCGAAGAGCAGCAACTCCAGTGAACTAGAAGTGTTGGCTATGGGTATATCGAAATCCCCACAAGATATGTCAAAAATGGTGCAGAGGATGGTGGCAGAGAAACAGGTGCTGAAATACCAAGAAAAGAAGAGGAGCACCCTGGGATCGGTAGAGATAGCAGTAATGATTGTGGCAGTGACACTCTGAATGTGTAAAATTTGCAGCAGGGGGTGAGAGGGAAAATGCCCAGGGGATGGCGGAGGGGCAAGGAGAACATATCCCCCACCTCCATGCCCAAGGTACGAGGAAGGTGGAGAAGAAAACAGCCACCACATGAGAGAATTCCAGGGGAAGTGCCAAGACTGTGGAAAGAGGTGTCACAGAAGAAGTTTGTAGGTACACACAGTTTGGGGGCTTCCACTTGACAAGTGGAGGTCTAGAGAATGCGTGGTCTTTTCTCTAGAATGGGACTTCCCTTATACCTTGCTGTTGGTGTCTCCAGGGCCTTTGGGAAGGGATTATTAGTGCATATATGTAGATTCGCTTCTGGCTTCTGCTGGTGGAATTAGAGTAGTCTTAAGTCAAGTACATGGGTACTCTGTTGACTCCCTCTGTTGGAGGCCACGGGGTTGGTCAAGTTGGCATAGCAGAGAAGTGAAAGAAAATTATTTTTACATTGAAAAGTGGTACTCCTATTTTTAAAAACCTGGTACCACTGATGAGAGAGAGAGAGAGAGAGAGAGAGTGTGTGTGTGTGTGTGTGTGTGTGTACATGTATGTAGTGTGTTCAGACTGAAAACATCAAAGCCATTTAGGAGTCCATTGCCTTATTTCAAGAGATAAACAGAGAATGAATTACTTCACTGCCAGCAGAGGCTGAAAGGATATGATGGATTCCAGAAATAAATTACTCTTGATTGAGTAGAGAAAACTGTATTTGCTCAGAGTAGATAAAGGTCTTATGTATTTAGATGACAGTGAAATCCATGTTTTCAAGAGCTTATATATTTGCAAACCTGAATAATCTCCGTATGAACTGTTCTTATTTCTTTGTGCATGAAATTTTCACATTGGATACCAATGTGTATAGAGTAAAATTTCTTAAAATAATATATTTAATAGAATTTCACAAGGATGTACACATTACTGAGAAATCTTTTTCTTACATCTGTACTTTTTTATATTTAAAATAAATATTTAAAATAATTATTATAATAATTTAATGATTTAAATGTATTATTTAAATGTATTATTTAAATGGCTTAAACTAGGCAAATATGAAGATATAACAGGTTGCAGGAACATTCTAAATTAAAATATCGGAATGAGAGTGATATTCCACATAAATAAAAAGAGACCTGGGCTCGACTGGCCAGGGGGCTGTGCTACAGCAGGCAGGTGAGGCGCTCAGTGGAGAATGAGGACTAAAGGACGCTTGGCCTTGAGGGGCTGAGATCCTGCTCTATAACATGGGCATCACATTCCTGTAATGATGCCTTAGAAATAGACATGTCCAAGCAAGAGAGGGGAGGATTGTGGACATCCATAGTGGTTTTCAAGAGAAAAGAATATTTTAGGACAAAGTAACCATAGTGAACAGAGGCACAAAGGTGTGAAAGAACACAGCAAGTTTGGGGAGTCATTACTTGTCCATTGCCAGAGAGAGTAAGGGCCGTGGTGGCACAAGAGTCCAGGAATGGTAGTGGGGCCTTTAAAAAAGACCTCAGATAAAGGTTTGGCTATTACCACAATAGGTTACAGGGAATTGTGGAAGGGTTTTCGTTAGCGAAATGATATTCATGTGACTGTGTGTTTTTAAGACAGTAGTTATTCGGTCTATAATTCTGTGTGTTCATTACCATGAGCAGTGATATGGGGAAGGTAGAAATGGGTCTTTCCAGCCCTGAGACTCGGAATTTTCTCTGTCGGCTCTTAGAGGAGATGGAGATTGGCCTTGGATGTTGCTGTTTATTTTCTATTTAATGCCCTTGGAAATGTGTGCATCGATAAAGCTAAATATAAACATCCAAATTGGGTGTGTTTTAAATTTTGAAAAGGGAGAATGAATGAGTGTTTTTTTTAGAAATATTTCTGTTCATCTTCTCCATATGATAGCTCCAGATTGCATGTCAATGATGTATGGGCTCTGGAGCTCTCAGAGCTAGATTACTTATAACAGAATTGTCCTATAATTATTCTTGTTTAAAATGTTTTTTGAAATGAGTTAGAGGTGAGCTTTCCCCCCAAATCCTAACCATTTCTTCCATGTTTGCCAGCTTATTAATAGAATATAAGAAATTCTGAAATCATTATAGGGGAAGAGGATTATATATTTTATTTATAGAAAACCCTTGGGGGGGGGGTGGGGTGAGTAAAGACTTGAGTTTAAGTTGTCCAAGGACAAAGATCACATGGCTGTTATAGAAGAAGGAATAAGAGAATTTCAGAGAGGTTTCAGATTAGTAAATAATTTGAGTATTTTAGTTCATGAGGTATGGCTGAGTTTTACAAAGAATTCTTAACATCAGGTCTGTGGGAGAATTAATCAGCCAGCTCATGCAGTGATGAGGAACCTGTATTCAAGGAGAGGCTGAGTAACTCCTTGGAGGAAATACAGAGAAGATATTCAAGCACCCATGGTTCAAAGAGCTGAAATGTCGATTCCAATATTGGGAATCAGCAGAATTAGCACAGATCCCTTCTTTACTGTATCTAGCTGTAATTTAATAAATCCTGTCACAAACATGCCTGAGTGAAGGTAGAAATGACTGAAGATCAAAACTGGGCACCTGTGAAGACTGTGAAACACTAATTTAAAAAACGCAGTGGAGATTAGGCCCTGCCTGCCAGTGTGCCTTGTGGAGTTGAGCCATCCAGTCATCAGCTCACTGTGGATTAAGATACAGATTCAGGAGATAAAAAGAGGCCAGGGGCACCTGGGTAGCTCAGCTGGTTAAGCGCCTGACTTTGGCTCAGGTCATGATCTCACAGTTTGTGAGTTCAAGCCCTGCATGGGGCTCTCTCTTGTCAGCACCTGCTTGCTGTAGTCTGCATATAGTCATGTAACTACCACCCCAATCAAAATACAGAACCGTTCCTTTTTCTCTCCAAATTCCCCCATGCCTCCTAGTAGTAAATGCCTACTTCCAGCCTCTAAAAGACTTCAGGGATTTCAGTCCCCATAGTTTTGGCTTTCCCAGAATACCATGTAAATGAAACCATAAAGTATGTATGTAGTCTTTGAAGAGGTTCCTTTCACTCAACTTAAAGCATTTGAGCCTCAACTATATTGCTTTAGGTGTCAATACTTTGTTCTGATTTATTTATTTATTACATGGAATATTTGATGTATGGATGTGATACAGTTTGTCAAACCAGTCCCTTGTTGAAGGGCAATTTCTTTGTTTCTGGTTTTTGAAGATCACAAATAATTCCATTGTACACATTCAGAAAAAGAGGAAACTACCTAGGAGTGACCGAGCTGGGTCACATGTATACTTAACTGTGTAAGAAACTGTGGAAAATGTTCACTTTTAAAACACATATTGAAAAAAAAAATATGTACAGTCGTCCTTCCCATCCATGAGTTTCCTTTTGTGAAGCCTACAATGTGAAAGCAGTCTCTTAGAATCAATAAAACCTTCAGTTTTTTAGTTCCAACGTCATGCGAGGGTCACTTCTATCGAAAAGCATTAGAAACTGATATTTTGGAAATAGAAGAAAAGGCTAAAGAGAGGCGAAGTTGTTTTTCACACAAGCCTAGGGAGGCGTAAGTTTGTCTGAGAGAGCTCCCACTCCTGACAAAAGGATGGTAAGTGAGCTGAGGGCCGCAGGGGATCTCTAGAACCTCAGGGGCCTTTCTGGAAACCGAGGTGTCAGTGACAAGCAGTGCAGACAACTCTGGGTTCTAAAGTCAGAAAGGCATTGAACTTTAGAGGGAGGATGTGGTACAGAAAACAGCAAGGCGCCTGCCCCTTGGTGTATCAGCTTATTCCACCAGTGGATGTGCACTGTCATTACTAAAGCTATGTGAGATCCTGAAGGAGATAGGAACCGGAAATAAACACTTGGTGTTCATTACCACTAGTGTGAAATGTGTAATGTGTCACTGACAGGCACTATATTTGCGATGTGCCCATTTTAGTTGAAGAACTATGAAAGGAAGGCACAATAGGCCTACAAGAGTTAATCATAACTTTAATGCCGCTCGATCCGTGTGGTCTCTTGTCTCTGCAGATTCTTCTACCACGAAAGCTTTGGAAACAAACCTTGCCTTCAAGGAAAACTTGCTTTATGATCAAGGACATTATGGTCCGTGTATTGCCGTGTGTGTGTGTGTGTGTGTGTGTGTGTGTGTGTGTGTGTGTGTTTACGTGTGTTAACACACTCCAGATGTTTTCGTCATTGGCTCAGTTAAACAAGTTGAGTGTAAAAAGAGAACCAGTGAAAGAAAGCTATTGACACAAAAGAGTTGACATTCTTAGACAATTTAATATATTATTTTATAATAGCTGTTAATGAAACATATTAGGATGGAAGGAACTCAAACCATACTCTATTAAAATTATCTTTAACATTTAATGCAAAAAAAATCAATGAAGAAACATAAAAAATGAAATGAAAAGGTAGGAGTAAAAACCTCTTTTTAATTCTAAGTAATGTAAAACAACAATATCAGATTTATTTTCATACTCTGGGACTTGGGGTGGGCAATTTCTTAAAACAAATTGGTAAAATATGAAGGTATCTTAAATGTCCATAGATGGGAGGAAGCTATGAGATTGGTTAGAACAGTCAGGATTCCCAAGTTATGTGAGGAGGTGATAGGGGTCCAGAGCACTGGCAGGAAGTCAGAAGGTGAGCTGTGCCGTTTTGGGGAAGTTCTTTCACCGCAACCTGGAGGAAATAAGAGCTTCCTCACAGGTTGTTGTGAGCATGACGTGAGCTTCACAGATCTCAGCTCAGTACCTAGAACATAGTATGTGTTCTGTAGTTACCGATGCCACCCATGAGAGTAATCGTAAACAAAACTAATCCAAAGTGACTTTGTTTTTGTTATTTTTTGCTTATAATTACCAGCAGTTTTAAGCTGATATTCGGGAGTTTTTTCCAAATATTAGAACTCAACTTATCATAGAGTTTGGGGGCCAAGAGGGAGTCCAGATATGTTTTCTGGCTGCCCCTTTGATAGGTGAGGAAACTGAGTCACAGGGCAGTTTTTATCTTCCAAGGTCCCACATGAGTGGAAGCACCAGAGCCAGCACTAAAACCCCGCTGTCTGTTCCCAGCATAGAGTTCCTCCACACCACTGCCAAATGAATGGGTTCAGGTCATGAAGCACGCATGCATACAATTTGTATTTTTTTCCAGTCTCTGGAGCTGATTAGAGACTAGACATTACTGATTTGGAAACATCAACTAAAACACAATTAAAGAGACCATAGATCCTCAACTGATCTCATCTTCAGAAGCAATTTATAGCTGTGCTGAGATGGTGCATGCCCGTTCCAAACACTGCCATCCCAGGGGAACCTATCTCAGGTTTTGCCCATATTAGCATACACTTCCCTAATCTGCAGTCTTTTTTCTCCCCAGAGTGTGTAGGGTTTTACATATTTTCCATATAGAGAGAGTTTTCTCCTTTTCAAGGTTCTAACAAAGAAGCACTTGCCATGTCTTTAAGGAGATACCCTGATGGTCGCTGAGTCTTAAAGTTGATCTGCATTGACAATTGCTTCGTATTTAAAGATTCCTTATAATGATCCTAACATTTCAGAGTTAAATGGTATTTACTGCACCATGAAACATAAATGAAAGCTTGACTTCCTACTGTACCAAAGGACTGTAAACAATCCCACACCTGTGCACAATTTATAGTAAATCAGGCATTTGGAATTTCATTTCATGTTGAATATTTAAGTGCCTTTAATAAAGATGATGTGATTTGTAAGTCACATAATGAAGCCAATCTAAATGGGAGTTATTAAAAAAGAATAATAACTATTTAACTAAATATCTCTCTCCCCCGGCAGTGTGATTCAGATCATCAGCTCGCTTGATTTTTCCTTAAATAATAAATACAAATACTCTTAGCAAGTAAGGCCTACTCAAGTTTGAATCACATCTGGGTTTTATTAAAGGTAAGCTACTGAAAGCCTCTGAACTTAAACTTCATTACGCTTCTCAAATTGTTTCTTTGGATATGTCTACATGAATAGAGAAATTCAGGCAGAGGTGGCCACTTGGAGGAGGAGGAAGAAAAATAAACTGTCAGCTTTCTAAACCTGATTTTGTCTCTGGGACTAGAATCTGTGTTATCTATCTATCATTTACCCATCTATCTATCATAATACAAATGAATCTATCTACCTATTTAAATACTCCCACTTAAAAGTGGAGTATTGGAGGGTGTGGCTCTCTGTTACCTTAACAGCTGCCTTCTTGGTGCATGGTTGCATGCAAAGCCATAGGTTTTGGAGTATTGGTGTTAATTATAATTGACTCTTTGATATCTAAAAAGAATAGAGGGGCACCTGGATGGCTCAGTCAGTTGAGCATCCAAGTCCTGATTTTGGTTCAGGTCATGATCTCATGGTTCATGAGATCGAGCCCCATGTCAGGCTCTGTGCTGACATTGTGGAGCCTTCTTGGGATTCTTTCTGCCTCTCTCTCTCTCTCTCTCTCTCTCTCTCTTTCTCTTTCTGTCTCTTTCTCTCTCTCTCTCTCAAAATCAGTAAGTACTAAAAAATAATAAATGTTAAAAAAATAATAAAATGATTAGAAACGAGAATAAACCCTACTGGTTCATGATTACATCTAACAACAAGATTATAAAGCTAATATAGACATGAATTTGAAAATATGTCCCTGGAGCCTCAATTTCTGCCTTTAGTCGAGGGGCCAACTATAGCTTACCAAAAAAATCATAAAATCTTCGCTTTTGTGTCTTCACATCATAAATATGCTATGTCTCATGCAGAATTAATCCCCGGGCTTTCTGTAGTTTCTACTGAAACTGAAACTGAAACTGAAACACCTTTTTTTGAGATATGTGACCTTTCATTGATCCCACTGTAAAATGTTTCAGGTAAGCTATCAGAAGCTCATTGTTTTTAAAAGGATGAATTGTATGGTATATGAGTGATATCTCAAACTGCTAGAAAAAAAGAAGCTGATAGCATGACAAGGACAAATTATAAAGACGAGAGCTTTGGGTAAGTCCATGTCTAGTCTGTAAGGTTGTATGGCCTTGTTGAAGTCTCTTCTGGCTTTGTCCTATAAGGGAAGTAGAGTGATTTTGAGTCATTGCTAGTCCTGTCATAAATGAGTAACTATTTTAAGGAGCATCATCATGTGGAAGTGAGTTAGACCCTTGGAGGAGGCGAAGTGGTGCATCAGATGTTCCGCAGTGGACAGGGATGGTAAATTTCCACTTCCCACCCCCACCTCTGCCATCACTGGTCAAGTTATGTTTTCTCCCTGGTGACTGAGCTCATCTGGGCACATGTCCCAGGCTGAGGCTTTGGCAGGCAGGGCTTGGTGTGGGAGTGGCAGGAATTGGACCATTGAGTACTGCTGGGTCAGGAAGCAGAGAATAGTCCAGAGAGTCTAATCCAGACATGAGCGGGACAGCAAAGTCCACCTCTAATGCAAAGGGTCTAAACCACAGGGGAGGCATGATGGAGCAGGTGGGTTTCGGGGGCGGTAGATAGATGCTGTGGAACACAGAGTGGGTTCTTTTTCCATCTCCGCCATCACATGATGGCAGGCAAGTCTCTTATTCTAGTACCCTTCATTTCCTCAGCTATAATGGAAGAAATTGATTGGCAAGATGACTTTTGAGGAATTCTTACTCTTGTATTCTGTGCTCTCCCATGTCCGCTTAGAAAGAAGAATCACATTACAAACAAATTGAAGGTCATAGGATCCTTGAGATCATTGAGTTTTAGCACAGTAGAATTCAGTTTAATTAAGTTTCAAATTAAGCGCTAATTAGTAGTTTTATCTCATAGTCTTTGTGATTTCTACAAGAGAACATTTTTAAAAATAAATATACAAGCTTTTGCTCTTCCTTCTTAATCTATATTAAGAAATTACTTTTGATATTTTTAAAGCAATGCACTAGTCCAGAATGCTGATACTTAACAGCTTTTTTTTTATGGATACATTTTACAGGGCAAGGATGTGGGGTAGAGTTCTCAGACTGACAGGCTACCGGATGTACTACACTTGAACACATTTTGAGTCACATAATTATAATCTTTTAAATTAATTACCACTTTTAACAATGAAGAAACTTCAACATAGAAAAATCAAGAATTTTGACTTTTCTTGCAACATGGAAAAATCTGGCAGCACGAAGCCTACATTCTCAAATGATAATAAATGTCTGGCATTGAGTCCAAACTGCTCCTTCTAGATGGCTCAGATTCATTACCTCCATGCCATAGGAGACCTAGGAATACATGAAATAACCTGCTACTGGAGTGCACTACGAGAGGGAAGCCACTCAGCATTCAAACAGGAATTAATTAAGTGCCTGCTCAATATTAGGTGAGAAACATGAGATTATTTGTTCATTCATTCATGTAATAGATAGTTATTGAGGGCCCGTTATGTGTCAAGGTACTGTTCCAGATACTGGGGATACTGTGATGAACAAAACATCATTTCATGGAACTTACACTTCAGTGAAAGAAAAGGATAATGAATAAAGGAGCAAATAAATATCATCAGGTATTGATAAAGATCTTAAAATAAATAAAGTAAGGAAAGATGATAGAGAATGAAGAGTGGCACTTACGGGGAAGGCAGGGGACCCAGCAGTGACAGTAAGGTGTGCTTGGGACTCTGATGGAGGTACTTATGCTGTGTTCCAGATACACATGAAGTAGGGCTCTTAATCCAGAGTCTAGGGTTTAGTGGTAGCTTTTAACAAGAAATTATACCAGGGTAGAATCTTGAGGTACAGAGAGGAGCATTGATGAGTGACTAAATAGGCAGAGCAACCACAAAGTTAAAACTAACATGCAGTGTTACCTCAAGAATAAGAAAGGTTTGGGCTCAGAAAACTTATGGGGGATCACGAGCCCTGGGAAACTGTTCTAATTTCCAGATGTGTGCATTTTGAGTATTATGGTTGGGAACTGTTTTTATTTTTTAGTTATTTATTTTTTTAAGTTTATTTATTTATTTTGAAAGAGAGAGAGTGTGAGGATGGGAGGTGCATAGAGAAAGGGAGAGAGAGAATCCCAGGCAGGCTCTGTGCTGTCAGCATCGAGCTCATGTGGGGCTCAATCTCACAACCACAAAATCATGACGTCAGCCAAAACCCAGAGTCACCCGGGTACTGCTTTTATTTTGATACAGAATGTGTTTTCAGTGTTTTTTAATTGATAAAGGACCTTAGCAGGTCCTTAGCAGGTATAGCCACAAAGAGAGCAGATATGCGCACTACTGACAGATGGCATAGTGTAAAAGGCGGAGAGTGTGAAGGGAGTTTGGCATGCTCACTGAGCTAAAAGGTGTGCCTTCCCAGCACTAGAGTGTATGGATTACAGAAGGAAGTGATGGGAGCTGGCCATGAAGGAATAGTGACTAATTGCTACGTAAGTGGCTGGGCTCGGTATAAGCCCAAAGAAGGAGCCACAAATAACAAATTTGCCTAAGTCACCAGTCTAATGGTCAGCTTCGTGGATCAACATGAAAAACAACTATCTACAGTGGTCTTTACACAGGGGATGTATGTCCTAGGCTTGGGGTTCTTAGTGTGTTCGTTTGTTTTTTTAAGAGAATATACATGAGGGGCGCTTGGGTGACTTAGTCAGTTAAGCGTCCAACTTCGGCTCAGGTCATGATCTCACGGTTCGTGAGTTCAAGGCCCGTGTCGGGTTCTGTGCTGACAGCTCAGAGCCTGGAGCCTGCTTCAGATTCTGTGTCTCCCTCTCTGTCTGCCTCCCTCCTACTTATGCTCTCTGTCTCTCTCTCTCTCAAAAATAAATAAAATGTAAAAAATATATATATACATGATAAGCTACTTTTATAAGCTTGCAATAACTTCTTTCTCATTTAAGTAGTTTATTTTACACATACCTATCAATGACAGAGCCCCAGCAAGGAACAGATATCACACTAAAACTGTGTAATTCTGAAGGATTAATAAAGCAACTATGTTCAAAGGTTGAGTAGGATTTAAGGAAACAACGAAGATTGTGCAGTACCTTGGACAAGGAGAAGGGTAGTCATCTTTGAATAGTATGGAGAGCGCTGCCTCATAGGAGTTTGGTAGAGGGACACCAACCAATGGAGACCCATCAAGGAATAAAATCCTCAAACTTACACTCGTTCTGCCTTCAGATAGCTTATTGTCTCCAATGACCAAAACCACCAGAAGCTGGAAGGCTAAGGAGCCCATTGCCTTAGGACAGGAGAAAGCTAGAGTGTACACAGGGGGACAAAGAAAATATCCAGAACACTTACTGAAGATCTATCTATCTATCTATCTATCTATCTATCTATCTATCTATACATCTATCTACAGAGACAGAAAGGGAGATATTAATCTGAAGGAAATCCTTTCAACATAATAATTATTGAACTGTAACTGTTTTGGACATCTCCCCTGTACCTTTCTATTATGAAATTAACAGGTGCATATCACTTGAGTACTCCAGTGTGAGTTTTCTTGCATTATGTAATTTAAAGAACTTTCTAAAGCTTCACCAATTCTCTACAGAAGGCAGAGCAGACATTCTTATTCATCTTTCCCCTCCAATATTATACCAATTAATGAGGCTCAGAAAGGCCTACGTGAGTTACTGAATCTTACAAGGTCCCATCCATAGTGCACTCAGGTCTTCTGTCCAGCTGCTTTTCCTTAATCCCTGATGACAGTTAATCCTGGCTCTTCCTCCTCGGGAAAAGAAAACTCAAAACTAATTTTTAAAAATTAATCATACAGTATAAATACATATCTGTAAATATCAGTCCATGTTTTTGAGCCTTGAATAATCATCAGAGCTAAAATTTACCCCTTTACTAGGTGTCAGGTCTCTTTTTACTTGTGTAGGGTAAATTATTTCATTTATTCCTGACTGTTCCCTCACAAGGAATGCTACTTGTGGCCCACATGACTCTCTCCCTCACTTCCTTCTAGTCCCTGCTCAATGTCATGCTATTAAGAAAGGTATTTGCTGACCACTCTCTGCCTCCCCCTACTCCAAACCTGGCGTCCATCACTGTTTAGCCAAGTAGAAATAGAGATATAAGGTAAGCCACAAATGCAAAGCACACAAGTTATTTTACACTTTCTAGCACTCACATTTGAAAAAAAAGCAAAAAGAAGTACAAATTAAATTTAAACGATGTTTTTATTTAACTCAGTATATCCAAAATATTATCATTTCAGCATGCAATCAATACAAACCATTCATGAGTTATTTTATTTTCTTTTTCTTGTAGTGAAGTCTTCAAAACCTGGTACTTACATTTAGGACACATCTGGTAAATACACTGTATTTACACTTGGAACCCATCTCAATTTGGGCCAGCCGCATTTTCAGTGCTCAGGAGCCACATGGGACTGGTGGCTACCATTTTACACAGTGCAGCTCTCTGCACTTTACCCCACTTTGCTTTATTATGGTGATGATTATGAGGAGGGTGATGATGTCCAGCAAGGCCAAATGGGTGATTCAAAACAGATCGCAAGATTTACTACCATCAGGACCTAAGACGGAGCTCAACTTACCCCTTTTGCCATATTATATTTTGATTTGCTGTCTTTCTTCCTATGATTATAAACCTTTTAAGGGCAGAAAAAAATTAGTCTGCTTTATTCATTGTTGTGATTATAATGTGTGGACTACTATCTCACCCAAAGCAAGCACTCGAATCTTTGTGGGATGAAGAGTAATCCCGTGAAGTAGGTTCAGCTCCGACTACCCTCATTCGCCAGGGCAGGAGCAGAGGCAGCAGAAGTACCTCTCCCCAGGCCACACAGCCACCGAATCGGTTTCCACCCAGGGAAGTCTCTTCTTCAAGAGCACGTACCTGTTGAACTTAGAAAAACTAAGCAAACTCATTGATGAGAACAATAAGCTGTTGCTTTTTCATGTTTTTCTCATAGTTTTCCTTTTTTGTGAATACCATTAAAACAAATATTAACAAGACACAAAATGAGTTATCAGATAGTAACTTCAGTTCCTTCCTGGCTAACCGGAGAGGATGGGTTCAGTGGTAAGGCCCTTGCTCACTTCAGGCCTTGGTAATTGCGTGCGCTGCTGATTTATGAGGAAGTTGACTCAGGAGTAGATTTTTCCCCACAATGAAACATTGTTTGGTAGGAGCTACGTTCTCATTATTTTGCTGGACAGTTCTCTGGAAATGCATCATATGGGCTTGATAGACAATGATCAATTGTTTAAAGAGCTGCAGTCTGATGGATGTACGTACCATATATGGACATGGTTGTTCTGATTAGATCAGAAAGCCTGTTATTGATTGATTAAGTGGTTTAAGAGAGAAATATTTAAATGCTCTGGATTGTGGCTGAATTTACTGTCCTGCCTTCACTCACATGGGCCAGCTTCGATTTGACTGTGTATAATGATTATGTGCTGTCACAACACAGTGAATATCATAGTAACAACGAATATTCGTTGTGCATTTTCTCTGTGCCAGGTATATAAGGGGCCTGGGATTATCTCAGGCATGCTTAGGCAGGAGAGTTTACTGTCTCCACTCTGTAGATAAAGTAACCAAGGGGGAGAGATTAAGTAAATCCCCCAAGATCAAATACCTGCAAAGTATCAGTGCTCTGATTCGAATGATCTGAGTCCAAACTCTATGTCCAGCCTTCCCACCTGCCCCCTTGCATTATGAGCATCCTAACTCACCAGGTCACTGCCTCTTTCTACCCTGTGAAGGAACTTCAAAGGAAGCACACTCTGGATGGCTTTGGAGCTAGACATAGCTGGGTCCCCATCCAACTCTGACACTAACTGTAGGAAATTGGACAAAACGATTTACCCACTGTGAGCCTCACTTCCTTTATGTGTAAAATGGGGCTATAAAACCAATAGCACTATGATGATGTGAAATCATATATCTAAGCTGCTTAGCACAGGGCCTGGCGTAGAGAAGATACATAATGGCAATTATCTCTATAATTACAGAGTACTTCAGGAGAATAAAATGCTGTTCTTATATACACTACATTTTTTTTGCTCTAACAAGAGGTAGCAGCAATTAGAATTAAAGGGAGAGCATTTTAAAGGAATCAAATGAAATACCTTCATGGACTTTGTATGTGCATAACATAACTCTGATACATCTGCAGTTGGACTACAAGGATAAAATTATTAGGACAGCTGTTAGATCTCATGCTTCTGGGCATAGCTTGATGACTGGCTGAGGTCAAGAATAAATTCTCTCTGTGGCGTTAGAGAGCGTGGTGAGGGATATCTGATGCATTTTGTACTTTCCCTTGAAGCATCTGGCATTATCTGAGGAAGAAGCCTGTTGTTAGTTGGATGGGCTACTGGTCAGTCCTACTTAAGCTATAATACATACTGTGTCCTGCAGTGATCCTTGCTTAAAATCACATGTGGCTGCCACCTTTGAACTAAAAAGTGCTGCACCGGGTGGCATCTCGCTGATGACACACATTTTGCAAACCAGACTGTATCCCTTAGGTATTATGCTCCACTACGGAACGGCTTCGCTTTCGCTCAGCTCTTGAAAATCACCTGTCTCCAGAGGCATTTGAAGATTCATTTAAAAGGGAAAAGAAAAGTAATTTCTGAAAGCTACTTTAGAAGAGAAAAATAACTCCATTACACTGCTCTTATTCTGTCCTTTTGGATGCCTGAGTCTCTGCTTCTTGCATTTCATGTTTGCGTTCTGGAGGTGATATGACACTAATATTTATAATGACGGCGATGAGGACGGTGACACATATGATGTCCATTTATGCATAAATCCTATGTTTTGGGCACTTCACATATCCGTATCTGATCTTCAAGAGAATGCTCTCATTTTACAGAAAAGTTAAATGATTTATTAAATACAAAAGCAATTCTGTGGTAGAGCTAGGATCCAAGCCCAGGATGGCCTCACCTCAAAAACCAAGCTTATCCTTCTACCCTTCTTCCTCTCTTTCTTCCCTTCTTCCCTTTCTCCCTCTTTTCTTTCCTTTACTTCCCCTTCCCTTTATTTTATTAAAAAAAATTATTTTTTGTTGTGAGAGAGAGAGAGCAGGGGAAGGGGCAGAGGGAGGGAGAGGCAGAGAATCTCAAGCAGGCTCTGTGCTGCCAGCACAGAGCCCAATGCAGGGCTTGAACCCACAAACTGTGAGATCATGACCTGAGGTGAAATCAAGAATCGGTCGCTTAACCAACTGAGCCACCAGGTGCGCCGCCCCCCCTTCTCTTTCCTTTAAAATTCTCTTTTTTGTTTAATTAGATTTAGTGAAATTGAACACTTGGCTTGGCCCTGCACAGTTAATAAGAGGTAGATCTCAGATTCTCAGATGGAACATAAAGGTTCCTTAATCGAAATCCATCACGAAAAGCCCAAGTCATCCTTATTCACTGTCATATGTTCAAAGACCCAAGATACCACCTTTTGTCTGTATGTACACAAATGAGCATTCAAGTTGCCCTTCCAGAGAATTAGTTCACTGTGGTTTTCATTTCTCTCTCTCTTTCTTTTTTCCCCCAAATTGTCTTCCTCTGTCAAGTGTGGGATGTTCCAAGATCTAAGAATTCTTCTGCAATGCCCACATCTGGCTGTAAGAGCAGTCCGTATTCTGAAGGGCTTAGAGAGAGCAGATTTAGGCCGCGCTCTCCTCATCCGAGCTGCTTACGCTGTGTTCGGAGTACATATCCAGGCTGCAGGTTTTTCCCCAGGAGCCCTTGTTATGTTAGAAGGTGCTCCTTAGAAGACTCTCCTCATTGGTTTTCTAAAGTTTTACAGCATCAGCAATTTTTTTTTTAATTTTTTTTTCAACGTTTATTTATTTTTGGGACAGAGAGACACAGAGCATGAACAGGGGAGGGGCAGAGAGAGAGGGAGACACAGAATCGGAAACAGGCTCCAGGCTCTGAGCCATCAGCCCAGAGCCCGACGCGGGGCTCGAACTCACGGACCGCGAGATCGTGACCTGGCTGAAGTCGGATGCTTAACCGACTGCGCCACCCAGGCGCCCCCAGCATCAGCAATTTTAACTGTAATTCCTACTCCTCTCTGACTAGTTGATACCTCATTTTTCTTACTTTCTTAAATTTATAACCTGCTTGTTGGCTTTGGTAGGTTTGCATAAATCTGTGGGGAATGTTTCAAAATTTTTTGAAATATCAACATGGAAACAATTACTTCTAATATTTCTCATAACACCTGATATACATTAGAAAGGAAATACACTTTTTCAGCCTATGAGTATAATTCCTCATAATATATTCTCTTTATGGATGAGGAAAACTGAATCGCATGGAGGTCAAGTGATTTGCCCAAGGTTACACAGCTTTTAACACTTGAACTCATGAACTGTAAGATCATGACCTGAGCTGAAATCAAGGGTCTGTTGCTGAAGCGACTCAACCGCCCCAGTGCCCCCAAGATTTAATATTCTGATTGTAAGTTTGAGATTCCCCCAGAAAGCAGAGCCTGAGACAAGGGTCTGCATTGCAAGTAGTTTATTTTGAGAAGGGGTCGCAGGGAACCAGAATGGAGGATTGGGAAGAATGATCAAGCTGATCAGTGCCCTGGACGACTAGGCTCAATCATGCTGCAGCCCTCTGAGTTGCTGTATACAGTAGCCTCAGAAATTTCCACTTCCTTCTGCCGAAGGGGGCAGTCCACCAGTTCGTGTCTCCCTTTGGGTATGGATGGCAATGTGGGGTGACTCCCCCACAAATTTAAATCTGTGCATATGTATGAACTCAGCCTCCCATAGGCATCCTTCACTGAGGTATCAGATAAGCTCTGGGCAAGAAAGCAACAGACACCCATTATCTCTGAAGTCAGTAGTTGAATGGTTACAGCTGTGTGAAGCTAGTTGCCGGAACTACAGCTGGATAAAAAAATGGCTGAGGCTATGAGGAGGTCACAAGTAATACCCAAATATATAAATTTTCTACTCTGTTTAAAAGTAGTAATTGTCTTCACGATGTTCACAGTATCTTGGAGAATGACACATATGCAGATAATGATAATAATATGGCGGGCAGTAGCATCAATAATGGCAGCTCAGAGAAGGACATGGTTACTCTGCCTGAAACAGGCGGGAGTTGGGATGGCCTGTGAGACTCCACAAACGTAACTTATGACCTGCGCCTGGACCAGACTTTGTTAGGTGGAGTGAGAAGAAAAGGACATTATAGGAGAATGTGGGGAGAAGAATGGAGACCTGAGCTCTTCAGGAGGGAGGGATGTCCTGTGTAGAGTGCACTGAGGGTGTCATTGGCAGATGAGGCTTAAAAAAGTACATTAGTGATGGATTGGAAAGGCACAAAATGACCGGCGTTGAGTAGGAGAGGAGAGAGAAGAGACACTTGAGACAGCATTGGTGTGAACTTTGATGGCCAAATTTGGGAGACCTTGGGAAGTAAATTGAACGTGGGAAGTCAAACAATTTTCAGTATTGAATGGATTTGAGTATGGTTTTAGAAAGGAGTGGGTAGTGAGGGTGGAAGCCTACTTGGCTGAAGGTGGAAAAAAGATATAGTACAATCTCCAGAGAAGTGCAAATATAGGAGATACAGCCTGGGGGATATAGTGGAATAAAGTTGGAGGTTTTAGATCTGATTATTCCACCTGCTTAACAGCTGTGTGAATATGAAGACTTTAGATAATCTTCCTAAACTTCAAGATCTTCATCAAAATATGAGGTCAAAAATAGACACCATACGAAAGTTTTGTGAGCAGAAACAATCCAGATATCCACTGATGGATACATGGATAAACAAAATGAGGTACACACATAAAATGGATTATTATTCAAACTTAAGAAGCAGTGAAATTCTGATACTTGCTCTAGCATGGATGGACCTTGAAAAAGCTTTATGTTTAGTAAATAAATGATGTAAAAGGACAAATATGATATGATTCTACTTATATGAGATACCTAGAAGAGTCAATTCATAGAGACAGAGAGGAGAACAGTGGTTATTGGGGACCGAATAAGAGGGGAAGGGGGAGTTATTCTTTAATGAGTACAGAGCTTCAGTTTGGGATCATAAATAAAGTTCTGGAGATGGATAGTGGTGACAGTTGCACAGCAGTGTGAATGTGCTCAATGCCACTGAACTGTATGTTTAAAGATAATGTAGGGGGCACCTGTGTGGCCCAGTCACTTAAGCGTCAGATTTAGGCTCAGGTCGTGATCTCGTGGTTTGTGAATTCGAGCCCTGCCTTGGGGTCTTAACTGAGAGTGTAGAGCCTGCTTGGGATTCTCTCTCTCTCCCCGTCTCTCTCTGCCCCTCCCCCACTTGTGTTCGCTCGCTCTCTCTTAAAATAAATAAACTTTAAAGATAACTTAAAATGGTGAATATTTATAGAATGTATATTTTGTCATGATAAAAAACAGTTAAGTGTGTGAGAATTAAGGTGGGTAGTGCATACACATGACACAATTTCATAGCAGTGATGATCAGAATGCTCAATAGGTTCAATACGTTCAATAGGTGTCAAGATCTTGGTGAATGAGGAGAAAAGGGACATGGGTGAAGGTCTAGGAAAGGAGGTCAAGACACTTCAGAGGAAACAAAGAAGGAAAGGACAGGCGTAAATATTTGAGTCCATTTTTAGGTAGAGGGGAAAAAAAGGGTAAAGATCTCCTGCCTTTGACTCTTCTCTTGGTAAAAGAGTGTGAAGGTTGAAGGTGAGGTCGGGGACTTGGGGAAAGTTACAAAGCTGTGAAACAGCTGCTGTGGGTGGGAAAGGAAGCAGACTGGGGAAGAATAAAATAATTGCCAAGGAGCACAGAGGAACCAGCTGAGGTTGAATATAATAAATTTGTAATGAAGCCAAGTGAGCATGGCTATGTCATTTTCTCTAGCAGCACTTGGCAGCATGGAAACAACCCAGAGGCACAGTCAGTTGGATTGATTTCGGGAATGGCAATGGCAAGACAGTGTGGTCAAAAGTCAAAGAGTTGAGGGAATGGAGGGTACTCAGAAGAATACAATTTAATTGGTTGACCATGTGGTCCAGGCTGGAGAAGGAAGGAAGAAAAAAAGAGCAGGAGGGGTTGAGAGACGGAGAGGGAACCTGGAAGCAAAGGACCAGAGGTTTTGAGAAAGGGAACATAGAGTAAACATGGATTGCGATCAGAAGTTAGAATGCCTGCATTCAAGATTTTGGAGGAATAGTTCCAGACATTGATCAGGTAAATGCTTAGACTGAAGACAGGTGGGTGGGAATGAAGTAGAGAAGTGGTTCTCAAACTTTAGGTGCATCAGAATTACCTGAGGCTCTTTAAAATGTGTTTTGTGGGGTCTAACACCCAGAGTTTCTGATCAGTAGGTCTGGGGCGGGGCCAGTGAATCTACATTTCTAACATGTTCTCATTTGATGCTGATGTTGCTGACCCGAAGACCACACTTTGAGAACCACTGGAGTAGAGCACAGAGAAAAGTCTACCTAATGTTAGGGGGTAGGTTGGATCGGTGTAGGTATTGTACAAGGAAGAAGGTGCAGATACTCCGTTCCGTTTGCTGAAGTTTTCAAGGAACATGAGGAAATGACCTGGAAGGTGTGAAGGGGATCATTAGGAGAATGGAGAGTAAGGAACATAAACATGGTAAGGGGTAAGCATGAGATCTCTGCTAGGTTGACCAGTTTACTGTCCAATGAGGGCTTTAGTGTGGCAGTCAGTTCACAGGCTCAGGAACCTTAAGGACCCCTAGATAAGACTGCACTGACTTATATATGCATGCTAGGTAGTTTAATGATTTAGTGCCTTTCAGATCAATGTTCTTTGGATTTATGCTATATGGATACATATGTTTATCCATATATATTTATTTTGCATTAAGATGTATTTAGTGAGAAAAAAATGTTAATGGATCTTTCTGCTAAAGACATTAAAATTTTATGTGTCTGGGGCGCCTGGGTGGCGCAGTCGGTTAAGCGTCCGACTTCAGCCAGGTCACGATCTCGCGGTCCGTGAGTTCGAGCCCCGCATCGGGCTCTGGGCTGATGGCTCAGAGCCTGGAGCCTGTTTCCGATTCTGTGTCTCCCTCTCTCTCTGCCCCTCCCCCGTTCATACTCTGTCTCTCTCTGTCCCAAAAATAAATAAAAACATTCAAAAAAAATTAAAAAAAAATAAAAATAAAATTTTATGTGTCTAAAAACTGTATCCATATCTTGTGTCCAGCATAAAGGATTTTTTACATGTACTTTATATTTTGGTATATTCAATATGCAGTCTTTCCATCACTCAGAAGGTTTAATGGATCACAGTCATTAAGACAGTTGTAAAGTCTCATTGAAAATATGTTTAGGGGCACTGGTGGCTCAGTCGGTTAAGCAACTGACTTCAGCTCAGGTCATGATCTCACAGTTTTTGAGTTTGAGCCCCACATTGGACTCACTGCTGTCAGCATGGAGCCTGTTTTGGGGGATCCTCTGCCCCACTCTCTATGCCCTTCCTTCACTTGCATTCTCTCTCTCTGTCTCTCTCTCTCTTTCAAAAATAAATAAACACAATAAAAAAAATATTTATTATGGGGGCCTGGGTAGCTTAGTTGGTTGAGCGTCTGATTCTTGATTTCAGCTCAGGTCATGATCCCAGGGTCGTAGGATCAAGCCCTGCATCAGGCTCTGTGCTGACATCACAGAGCCTGCTTGGGACTTTCTCTCTCCCTCTTTCTGTGTCCCTCCCCTGCTCACTCCATCTCTCTGTCTCTCAAATAAATAAACAACAACAAAAAAAGAAAATATGTTTAAAAGTCCTCATTCTTTCTTATTGACAAATGTTTTCCGCTTAGAATAACAACAACACTTTTTTTGTGTGTGTGCAATTTTGACCCAGACAACTTTTTGGAAGGCATATTAAAGACTTTCACATTTAGATTTTTAAAATAATCAAGATAATCCTCCTTTCCCCAGTCAGCAGCACCAAAACCTGCATTATTCAGGCATAGAATTTTAGCTGATGCTGTTTAGCATTTTCAGACAACCATAGGCTTGTTGATCTCAGAATTTGTAGAAAGATCTGTCATTTCAGAGTTGGATGGGGTGAATGCTATTCCCATTCAGCGGAGGTAAGTTGGTGAAAATGAGGTAACACTTTCAATTTCTGCTGGCATTAGACAGGTTTTATGAGCTTCCCTGGAAATCCTCAATACCTCCATTCCCTAGACCTTCAGCGTCTCATGGTGAAGTTCCTGTGGGGTACACTTAGGGCAATGGAGAAAAGGAGAAGGAAGGCAGCCAAATTCCCTCTCCCTCCCCTCTCTCTCATTGGCTGCTCCACGGTAGTTTCTCTGAACAGCCTGTCGGAGACGTCAGATGCGGTCCACCAGGGTTGGCTGTGTCTCTTCCCAGCTTCTAGGGAATCAGTGGCCACGCATCACCTTGCATCTCTTGCCTGTGTTCCCTGCCTTGCCTCTTGTTTCCTCACTCTCACTGTCCCGGCCACGCACCTCCTAAATACAGCATTTAACACTCAGTTTTTGCCTTGGGCTCTGTTTCCTAAGGAGCCAGGTCTGAGACATTGCTCAAGGCACTATCTACTTTGGTAGGAGCAAAAGGACTTACATTTCACCAGGTCTATAAAGAGTCGTATTTAGAAGCCAGTATAAACTGCCATCATGTTCCCAGTGTAACTCAAGGGTATTTAGAGCAGTGACTCCCAGTATAAGGTCCTCAAGTCAGTATAGAGTCAATATAGTCAGCATGACCTGGGAAGTTCATAGAAATGCAAATTCCCAGGTAGTGTTGCCCAGAAGTGTGTGTGTGTGTGTGTGTGTGTGTGTGTGTGTGTGTGTGTTTAGCCTTCCCGGTGATTCTGATAAACCTTGAGACTCCCTGCTTCAGAGCTTCTTTTAAGATTGATGCCTCAGGCAGCTACCTGACTGGCCTCCCCATAACCTGAGAACTGCTCTAAGAAGCAAGCCCGTTCTCAAAGACCGATGTCTATGAACGAAAGGCACGTGAAATCGAGACTTAAGTGTCTAATTACTAACGCACAGTTGAATCTATGCTGAATTTCCAGTGACTATATATTTATAGCTTCTTTTCAAGTCCACCCATTCCAGATTGCTGAACAGGCCCAATCTGTATGTTGCTTGGTGAGCCTGGGAGTAAAGGAAAGTTGATCATTTTGAGTGACAGTTCACTGAGACATTGCAAGTTCATGGGGCTTATGCTACCTTACAACAGAACACACGTCTCCAGTGATTGAATACCAGTGGTTCCTTAAATTTGGTGGTGCTCTCCTCTGGACAGCGCTGGGTGAACAGCGAAATTCTCTCTCTGTCCTCTGCTTTTATAGGGTTGTATTAGAACACATTCAGCTTGGCCTGACTGCTCTGAGATTCAGTTGTTCAGTCTTCAATTGTGATAGTATATATGTTTCAAGAAAAGGAAGTAGGGAAGGCTAGATGAGTCTAAATATTTGGACATCAGAAAAATCTCTGGATGTGGACATTGCACCGTCTCAGCCACGGGAGTATGTAAGATTTGTGTATCCAACTTCCTTTCATTGTCGCAGGTATTTTTCTTAGCTTAGTTAGCTAGATAATAGTCTTCTTGGCAAAGGACACATCTCACGATATGTATTGAAGTATGTTGTTGGGAACATAAGCACATTCTAATCGTTTCATAGTATACACATGCTGTTTTCAGATACCCTGGTGTGCTCTTAATTGATCTTTCAAACATATGGTACAGTAAAAAGCTGTTGAGCGGGAACTGAGAAACTTCTCTTTGTCATTTTACAAATTATATGGCTTAGCACTTAGTTTTCATCTTTTATTTATGGAGTTATTAATTGAATATTGGAATATTCATTGAATATTAGAATTTTATCAGATGGCAATAGTTACAGCATAATCAGTGCATTTTTAAAGGTTTATTATTTAAAAATAGTTTAAACAGCTTAGCCATTCACCATGGAAATAGAGACAGGGGTAAAAACACTTAAAGCTGCCGAGACTTGAAAGGAATGGAGTTAATATCTAGCTGTCATAAAGACTTGGGTTTTTTTTTAGTTTTATAACATAACTAATGGATAATGATATAACGATGTGTTTCATGATATGGTTTCTTCTCCCCACCCATTTATTGGTTGCCTTTTTATTCTGTTTCATTTGAAACAACTTATTTATGATGGTAAAATTATTCTATGTCAGCTTTATTTATAATGGGAAAACTTGGACATGTCATAAATGACCAATGATGGGGCATTGAGTAAATCAGTTATGATATGTCCCTAAAATAAAGTATGTTTCAAAATTTAAAATGATGTTTTAGAAGTATATTTACTAAAATATCCAATTGTTCTCAAAAGAACAAAGGTAGTTTCAAATGATTCTGGTTTTGTAAACTAATGTGTTTGCCCTCCTCTTAAGTATATATTTTAAAAAGGAGCAAAGTAGCAGAGGTGTCAAAAATAGAGGTGACTTCTGGTAGTGAGATTACAGTGATATAAATTTTTTGTGTCTTTTTTTTTTTTTGTTTTTAATGTTAATTTTTGAGAGAGAGAGAGAACATGAGCAGGGGAGGGGCAGAGAGAGAGGGAGACAGAGGCTCAGAAGGAGGCTCTGTGCCAACAGCAGAGAGCCTGGTGTGGGGCTCAAACTTAGGAACCATGAGATCACAACCCGGGCTGAAGTTGGACACTTAACCGACTGAACCACCCAGTCATCCCTAAAAATTTTTTTCTCTTCTTTGCTTATTTATATTTTCTAACTTTTCTATAATGAATATAATGCTTCATTAAGCCATTCAGCTGTTTCTTAAATGGAACAAATCAAAATAGTACATGATCATCGTTGATGAACCATTGTTTTTCCTCTTTGTGTTTATTTCCTGTAAATTTAGAAATGCCTTTGGATTTACTCAGAAAACGTAATGGGTTTTGGGTTAATAGTTTTGTAACCCATTGCTTAACATTAACCCCCAAATTAACTGCCTTACAACAACAGTACGTTAGTCCTCATGATATGTTGTGTTTGCGTACCTCTGCTTGTTTGGTCTGGCTTACTCATATAGCAGCATTTATCAGGAACCTCTGGGGCTTTAAGGTCCAAGATGACCTCACTCACCTTTCTGGAGGTTGATGCTGGTTGTTGACTATGAACCTTGATTCTCCTTTTTATGGCCTCTCATCCTCCATTAGGCTAGACCAGCTTCCTTTCCTATGGTCACCAGGCAGCCTTACTGGACAGAAAGGGTGGGAGTGTGATGCCTTATGGGACTCAGACTCTGGAATTCACATGGCATCACCTCTACCATATTACAATGGAAGATCAGGTCATGAGGCCAGTGATAACTCATGGGGTGAGAAGATAGGCTTTTTGTGTGTGAAGAAAGGATCAGCAAAGTACTAGTATGTATATTTAATTTGCCATGGAAATGACCAAACCATTAAAGGCAGACTCTCACAGTTATGTGTGGTTCTTACATCTTGAGACTATCAGTAATTCCAGTGTCATATTAAAATATTATATTAAAACTAAAATGTGTTCAATGTTTAGTAAGCATGGATTATCTCATTTAATCAACAGAATGACTCTTAAGGGGAGGTACTATCATTTTTTTTTTTTTTTCTATTTTACAGAGAAGGGAAATTAGGTTAAGAAATAATAGCCCTGTTGCTTAGGTCACAGCCGGTTAGTGGTGGAGACCAGTTTTAAATTCAGATTCTTACCCCCAATCTGATTTCTTAACGTCTCTGCCTATGCTGCCAAATACAATAGTCACTAGCCACATGTGGCTGTCACAGACTTTTAAAATTGGCTGGTCTGGGAGCGCCTGGGTGGCTCAGTCGGTTAAGTGGCCGACTTCGTTAAAAAAACGTTAAAAAAAATTTTTAAATTGGCTGGTCTGGATTGAGGCACACTGTAAGTATAAAATATATACTTTTTATGAAGACTTAATACATAAAGAAGAGAGTATAAAATAGGTCATTTTTTTAGATTGCTTGTATGTTGAAATGTTTTTTTATGCAAATTGAATTAAATAAATTATTATTAAATTAATTTTACCTGTTTTGTTTTACTTTTTCATGTGGCTAGTAGAAAATTTATTTTTTTTTAATTTTTTTTAACCTTTATTCATTTTTGAGAGACAGAGAGAGAGCATGAGTGGGGAAGGGGCAGAGAGAGAGGGAGACACAGAATCGGAAGCAGGCCCCAGGCTCCGGGCTGTCAGCACAGAGCCCGATGCGGGTTCGAACTCACAAACTGCGAGATCATGACCTGAGCCAAAGTCAGACGCTCAACCGACTGGGCCACCCAGGCACCCCTACTGGCAAATTTAAAATGACATAAGTGACTCACATCTGTGGCTCACATTACATTGTGATTGGCCAGTGTTGTTACTCTGTACGCTGATGCTTTTCAGTTTCTCATAGTTTTTTTTTTTTTTTTTTAATTACATGGCTGGAGACCATATGTTATTTCAAAGCATAATATTCAAATCATTTTATACCAATGTATAATCTGCACTTGCCAACAATAATTGTAGCAGCCTTAAGATCCAAACACAATAATAATTTAGTGTCATGTTACTGCAGAGAACTACTACAAAGTGAGTACACATTTTTGCACCTTATTATAATATTCATAAGTACCAAATTGCTTGGTTTAAAAAAAATTTTTAATGTTTATTTTTGAGAGAGAGAGTGAGAGGGAGAGAGAGACAGAACATGAGTGGGGGAGGGGTAGAGAGAGAGATGAAGGCACAGAACCTGAAGCATACTCCAGACTCGGAGCTGTCAGCATAGAGCCTGACGCGGGGCTTGAACTCACGAACCAGGAGATCGTGACCTGAACCGAAGTCGGACACTCAACTCACTGAGCCACCCAGACAGCCCTGTTTGATGTTTTTAAAAAAGTTAATTTAAAAAGTTCCATCGTGTTTGTATTTCTGTTTTCTGTATTATTCATCTTCAATTATTCTAATGCGGGTCATAGGAAAGGCTAGAACCTTTCAATTTGCCTTTAACCCTTATTTGTGTGGAAACCCAAGCCGGACATCTGTGATAGCCAAAGACGCCTGCCTTCTGGTTTTCACCATCGTTCTTTTTCTTTCCCTGGTTGACCCATTCTCCCTGCCCTGATTGTCTCAGTTGAGGAATTATTGCCTCGAGAGTTCACCTGTCTTGCTGTCACACTTGGCTTATTGCTTTACTGGTCCCTCGGCCAAAACCTCAGGGTGGCCGATCATTTGGACTCCTAGCACTTCATTTTCTAAATTAAGATAGGCAGATGTGTTGTTCCATACGAGAAAGGTTTTCCAGAAATCTCATGTCATTAGTAATTTGGCAATGCCAATTACTAACTTCATCAATTTCTAATGGGTTTGTACTTGGTCTTTTTATGAGCTGTGCTATTTGGAGCCCTTGAAATCTAGCCGGGTGTTTGGTTTAAACACCCACCAGGTGAAGCGGCTCTTTGGAGCGGTACTTCCTCTTGTTTGAGCACAATTGCATGTGCCAGCTTGTCTGTTTGGTTTATAAAGTTCATCACACACAAGGTTAGAGAAACTCCTGTGGAAAAACTGAAGAGTTTTACCGAAATTTGAAAATCAAATGCTTAAAAATCTGCTGTCTTTTATGAACTGTTAGACTGTGCCATATTGTGTGTTTGTTTCTTTTGTTAAACTCAAATATATTCAAAGTGTGCTTATATTTCAAGGGTAGGTTAGGTTGAATTCTTGTCACAAAGGCAAATGATGTTTCCAAATTGCTAGTAGCCAAAATATCTTCAGGGATACTCTTCTTGACATTTCTTGAATATTAAAACAAAAGAAGTCTGTTCTTATATTCAACAAGAAGGAATCCAATATCTCTCTTGCTAAAATAAAATGAGATGGTAATTGTTTGAGAAAATAAAGTTTAACACCCGTATGGACCAGGATTTTGCAGCATTTCTTACCATTAATAGGGTATGTTCCTTCCTTCACATACAAATTAGAAAAGGCTAGTGCCGATACCCACTGGATTCTTTATGAAGCTCATAGACCTTATCAGTTTCTTTGCAAACCAGTGGTGTACCTCCTCTAAAGCATTGGCTTAAAAATTAGAATTTTCCAAATTGCCATACAAGTTTGCTGAGCTAGCAGAATACATTCCTGTCATTTATTTTCCTAAGTTGCACTCCTGCCTCATTTAAAATGAAGACATCCCTTTGAACAAAATTAATCGTTAATTTTTTTCCAAGTAGGCTCTTGAAAAATGTGACATTCTTAAGTAGCTAATATGTTCAGAATAAAAATGGGAAATTCTTTGGAAATCTGTTTGCAACCTAGCTTTGCTCTGATTAATAACCCTTGCAAATGTGTGCTTATTATACCATAAACATGACCTTTATAAAAACATTAGAAAAATCAAACTATGGATATGCCATGTCAGAGACTTTTTAAATGTCAGAAAATGTAATGCTTTTAAATTAATGTGATTTTATAATACTTAACTGTTGAGGGTATTTCTGAACTTTTTATGCATTTGGGGTTTTTTAAAGATTCTTAAAGCAATTCTGTCATTGAAATAGTCAGAGTTGTCTCAAATTAGATGCTAAAGAACATAAAGGTACTTGGAAAGATAAAAAATAAAAACAATTATATTTTTTGGTTTAGTGTGGCTAAGCTTGCCAAACATATAAGGTATTTATTACCTAAGTTTCCTTTAGACCCTGACCAGACTGAGCAGTTGAAGAATGTTTTAATTCAAAGAGAAATGCTTCCTAAATACGGTGCTTTGGGGAATATGTGCTTAAAGGGGACAAAGGGTGGCACAGAGCATGTCAGGTCTTTTTTGGAGTTGATAATGGTGCCTGGCAGTGCAAATGTGACTGGTTCGATGGGGGAGGTTGAGGACATCCACCTTACACAATGTTAGATTTCTGTCACTGTGTAGTAAATGTACCAGGAATTCGGAAGCTTAAAATAAGAGTTATTTATTAGGTCACACTTGGCAGAAGTCCAGCACTGGTGCGACTGTGTTCCCTGCTCGGAGCATCATAAGGCTGAAACCAAGATGTTGGTTGGACCAATCTGGAGACTCTGGGGAAAAGCTAAAAATCTGCTTCAAAGCTCATTCTTGATGGTGGGATTCAGTTCCTATGGTTGTAGGACTGAGGTTTCTATTTCCTTGCTCCTGGGGTTGTTCTGAGCTCCTTAACCACGTGGCCGCTATCTGCAAGTCAGCAACAGAACGTTGTCGCATCGTTTTGGTGCTTCTGTGGCCAGCAGGAGAATGTTCTTTGCTTCTATTATTTCTTTTTAAAATTTTTTTTAAACGTTTATTTATTTTTGAGACAGAGAGAGACAGAGCATGAACAGGGGAGGGGCAGAGAGACAGGGAGACACAGAATCCGAAGCAGGCTCCAGGCTCTGAGCTGTCAGCACAGAGCCCGACGCAGGGCTCGAACCCACGGACCATGAGATCATGACCTGAGCCGAAGTCGGACGCTTAACCGACCGAGCCACCCAGGCGCCCCATTCTTTGCTTTTAAAGAGCATATGTGATTAGCTCAGGCCCACTCCAATAATCTCCCAATTTCGAGGTCCCGTCATTTAGACTAACATAATCACAGGAGTAATACCCACCAAATGCACAGGCCTGGGGATTATGCACAGTGTGTATACCAGGAAAGCAGGAAATCTTATTATTCTGCTCAACACTCACAGATACACATACCCTTGCCCGGACCTGGGGCTTATCAATTCCATTCTCTGGCCTCAGGATTCTTAGCGCTTGGTCTGTGGACCAACAGCATCAGCATTGCCTGTCAATTAGTAAAACATGTAATTTAGCAGGCCTTACTCGAGACTCAGTCAGAAACTCTACATAGAGTTTCACCTCAGCAGTGAGTATTTTAACAAATCCTCCAGGTATTTCTGATGCTTACAAAGCCTGAGAACCACCGCTTTAGACCATGATCAGCAGACTTACAGCTGGTGCTAGAGAACTAAATCTGGCTTGATGACTGTTTTAGTAAATAAATTTTATTGGAACATAGTCATATCCATTGGTTTGCGTATTGTCTGCGGCTGCCTCCACATTACAATGGAGGAATTACGCTGCAGACCATATGGCCCTCAAAGCCTAAAATATTTATTATTTGGTCATTAAAAAAAAAAAAAAGTTTGCCTACCCCTGTTCAGGGAGTAGATTACTTGATTGCTGAAGTCTCATCCTATTTTAACCTGTTCTTATCCTGCATATCTTCCCATATGAATCCTGTAAAATTGCATATGAGATTTAGAAGCCCATTTTCCTAAAAAGTTTTAACCCTTGACAGTCATTCCTGCTAGAGGGCCTTAAAGTGTGCCATTTCCTCCAGACATGGTTGCAACTAAAATAACTGATTTTATCCTTCCTCTGCACTTTCCATCCTCTGCTTTTTCCGTCTTAAGTGAAAATGGAGAACATCTGTTCACCACCCTTCCTATATTACTTTTCAAAGAGTCGAAGAGACTCACCCTGAGTCTCTTACCTTCAGGCAAACATTGCCAATGCCTTTAGCTTTTCCCCATTCCTTCTCTTTCCCTATCTCCCTACCCTTGGATCATGTCTTTTTCTCTGCCTTGGATATTTATTTACTAGGGTGTGTACATCTTTTGTGAGTTATTACACTGTGAACACACTTAGCCAATCTTTCTGGTTTCAATATAAAAAAAAAAAAAAAAAAACAACAACAAACAAATGAACCTTCCAATAGTCCAGATTTTTGCTTTTTATTTTGTGAAGACTTCTATGTGATTGAGTTTCTTCTGACCTTACCTGTTTCTGAAGTTCACTAAATGTGGCCTGCATGCCTTACTTTACATGCTTTTCTCTCCAAAATCAGTCCAGCAACGAGGTTTCTAATATGATTAATTCTTATGTTCTGAGGCTGGACTCATTAATGTCAAACATGTGGCGTAGGGAAGGTTTTCACTGACATCTCGTATTTTTAGTTGGCCAGCCAATTGTTCCAACATACTCTAGGTGCCCAATTTTAATCGTACAAGCTTTTGCTTCATTTCTGTCCATTTTGTGAATCAATCAGTCAATAAAATCTCAATAAAATCTTTCTCTTTCTGTTAGTCCCGTTCAGTTTGATCCTTAGTCTTGGTATCTTCTGATCTGTGACACCAATTTTGTTTGGTTGTTTTGTTTCAACTTTTTGTATTTCTTTTATCATTCTTTGTCTGGAGTCTTCCAGAACACATGTTTTTTCTGTGGGTTGCAGATATATGCAGAGCTCTTGTTTTGTCCTTTTTGGTTTCCCTTCTGCCCTGCTTTATCTGTGATGTACATTTGTGCTCTTGGTATTATGGATGTCTTTGAGGAACAGCCAGCTTTCCTAAGCTTGCCTCTTGAGGTACGCCCTGCCATTTCCTTTAGCAGATTAAAGCCTGCTCATTTGAAATATCTCATTACTGAAATAATCACTTTTAATTTACCAATTGGACAGCCTTTACCTTTCCAGAAACATAATGAATAATATAATTTGCTCCATGCCAATCAAATTTGGATCCCATGTGCCAGAAATGTAGGGTTTAACTCATAGACTCTATTCATAGACGTTCTCTGAACATACAACTTTTTGAAAATAAAAATAACATGTTTTGAAGATTTACCTTGCCATATTCTTATGTTATCAGGGAAGGACTTCAGCTATTTTGTAACAGTATAATACTCTGAAATGTGATGGGAAACTCTGATTTTTTTGCAAGCAGTTCTGCTATGCTCATATCCAGAGTTGGAATTTATCAATCAGTCGAGACCCTGCCCAGCCAGACTAGCTAAATGAAACTGTAGCCAAGGATAATCGAAAATGGAAGACAAAATTAAAAATAAAACGGCGGCAGACGATCCAAAATATCTACTTGGTTTTGCAGCAGCGGCCATTAAAGAAAGGCTGTCCATACAGCATGGCTGTCTATGGGGAATAAGAAATAGAAAATTATGAGCTGGTGTATAGGAATAGAAAAGAAAGGAATTGTGTAGCACTCATGATTTGGCTAGGGGGATTTGAGAGAAAGAGCCAACTAAAGTTTTGGCTAGACTAATTGGATTCTTCAGCTACAAGCAAGACTGCCATAAACAATTATTATCAAGATTTCCCCAGTGCCTATGTGCCATCTGAAACTGTCTGCCTGGAATCGTTGGGGAAAATGTAGCAAATGGACAAGAAAGCTACTCATAAAATTAAGTGGCCTTGATTCCAATCCATGTGAATACCGGAACATGTGACATTCTGGTTAAAAAAATAAATAAATAAAAGTGTCAGTCATGTCTGATGTTGTTAGTTAAACATCACACATGGCTCGCTACTAAAAATTAAAAAAAAAAAAAAAGTAGGTTTCAAACTGTATAAAAATATGGAGCGAAGACCAAAGTAAGGCCAACCAACATCCAGTTAAAAGCTGGTTTGCTTTTGCTAATATATGGCAATATTAACCAATTGTACTGTTTTTACTTGATGGTTCAGAAAAATATTCCATTTTATTAAACAAGAGAAAACTCGTATTCCAAAGGGGAAGCTGAAGAGAATCGGGATGGAAAAAGGCATGTGCTCTTTCTCTCGCTATTGCTTTCATTTTATCTTTATTTAAAGGGCTTGGGATCATATTTACTTTCATTAAAACTTACCCAGGGCATTCACAACAGTGGGCAACCAATAAATATTTGATGAATGTTTGTGAGAGAGAGAATGAACGTGCCGGGACATAGATCCGAGAGGACAGAGAAGTGAGGGGCAGGAAGAGAGAAGAGGTGACTGAGCAGGGAAGTAATTGAGAACACAGATAAGAAGGGGAAGACTTGAATCAGAGTGACCGAAAATAATAGTAAATGTTTCCATGCTGGATTCTAAGTCGGCTGTTGTAGACACAGGGCTTGTCTCTGTCTCGTGCAAGACTTTGTCAGATACTGTCATGCTTTTAATGACTTACTTTCCAATTTGAAAGACAGAAATATTTCTGTGGGTTACCGTCAGCTCTTCAAAGAGTCGGTGTTTCCATATAGGGCATCTTTTCGGGTAGTTTCTATGTTGTTTTAGTAACAGTTCCGTCTAGGTCCAGTGGACCATCTGTGTATCTGATTTGGATATGATTCCTTAGAGTATTGCTTCTTCCTAACACCTCCTGTCTCCTTCCTTCCTCCCTTCCCTTTTTATTTCTCTCTTTTGAATATTGTTTCCTGTGCCTACCACCGCAATGCTCATATATCAAAAACAGGCATCAGCGAATACTTCGCATTCTTCATAGGGATAAACCAAATAGTAGTAATGCAATTAAATACAGTTTGCCACTTCCCTTTACTCTCTTTGGATTAGTTTTCAGAGAAACAGTGTCTTACTTATGCATTCACTCAAGTACACTTCAATGCCCATGATTTTCAAAGCACTTCATTAGGCGTCTTGGAAAAAAATCAACGTAACACAGACATCGACACCCCCCTTCAAAAACTTTTTTAGCCAGAGCCGAATAACTCTACTAGTAAACAGAAAGTAAGACCCAACATAATGATTTATGAGTCAAACAATAACTTTAATAAAATCAAATTTCACAAAATACTGTGTAGCAATTTATTTCCTATCATTTAAATAAAATAATAATAAAACGGCAATAAGAATAGGTACTATAAATTTAGTATTTACTCTGTTAAATATTTCTGCACATAATCCTTAAATCTTGTGATTTAGGTGTTACTTTCCTTAATTCGTAGGAGAAGAAACTACATAGCTGTGAAGTTCCTTAGGACATGAAAACTTTGGAATTCGGATTTAGGTTTCAAATAACAAAGCCTGTTCTCATAAGCACTTAAAATATTCCGTGGAAGTTTCCAAAAGAGAAAATTGATTTGGGTGCTAAAAGGACAGGGGGAGGGAGAAGTGACATTTCAGCTAAACCTTGAAGGGCAGGGAGGAGTTAAATAAGCGATATGAATGTGAACAAATTAAACAAGTATTTTCCTTATCTTAGTTATACGATGAAGCCACTCAGTGGTATGAATAGGCAAGAAAAGGTCATAATGACATTGATAACATGGGAGACAGATAGTTTGCACTCGGAAGGCATAATGACTTCTGAAAATGATATGCAGGACAGATCAGAATCATTCAGGAAAATGCAGGGCCAATTTCAGAAGAGATGCTTCTTGCAGAATTTCTCTCCTCTCTCAGCAGGCATTCCTGCTCAAAGCAATTTGACTCATTCTGTTTTGTTCTTCCTTTGGGATTAATGTCCTTTCAAAAGCACACAATAATCTCTGCAATTTAAGGCAAACAGGCCCATGAATTTAAAAGGACTCACTCCAGTTCTCGTGTCTGTGATCAGAACCCCTTTGCAAGTTTCTTTTTAAAGTCAGTAGTTCTTTCATTTTCCACAGATCTTTCTGGGTTTACACTGATCATGTCAACCCACAGGCTTTCCACTCTCTGAGACACATCAATGAGGAAGAATAGCTATAAGGAAGCTGCATGTTCTCAAGGTGTTCAGTGACATCTGAGATGTGAGGGGGGGTCTCAACAGAACATCTTCACTATGTCAACAGTCACTGTTGCAGAAAGCCAAACCCTGGAAGTCTCCTACTTACTGAGAAGCAGGTACAGATCTCCAGTTGTCCTCATAACCTGGGCAAGCTTTGGCAGAAAAGTCAAATGGCCCTTCTTAACCCTCTCACCAGATTCTAACCCAGAGAAGGCTGAACTGTTCACCAAATGGCTTGGTATAAGGACACCCATGAGTGTGATTTCACTACCCATCTTCCCATGCTTGCAAAGCATTTCCATGTATCTTTGAACCTGACTGATAATAGTAGAGTTTAGGATGCCCTAATGCCATTGTGTTTAGGTCATTTTGAGTATCATGTTGGGGGGAGCAAACTTTGACCAAGTGGATGAGATACCATCGTGTCGTGCTGGAAGGGTAAGGAGGCCTACTAGATACATGATTGATTGGTAACTATGTCTTGAGTACTAGAAAAGAAAGCAGTATCATGGATTTGTATCCTTGGCTTATGGGGACAATGGATAGAATATGATCTTTACCAAGAGCAGGAATATTGAGATCAGTCAATCTCTGTTTGCCTTCCTACTCTGAATTAGCTGCTACAGAGTACTTAATTTCATACAGCCTCAGTTTCACTACTACAAATATTAAATTATTGAATTAACAGATTGTGAAAATTAAAATCCAACCTGTAGATAAAGCACTGAAAAATTGAGAGTGGTTATTATTATTTTAATGTTTATTATTGTTGTTTGAAATTGAATAATTCACTGTATGTAGGCCACCACAAACCAGCAGAGTACAATTAAATTACTGGTATATTTTTTCCTAATTGCTAAATTAAATATTTCTCTTCAAAATTCATTTAGGCCTATGCTATCTGGATATTCAAATTCTCATTCTTCTAGTAAGAAGACGAGCTTCTAGTAAATCCGTGGTCAAAGAAAAATCAGAGACAATTTCTTTGATGCCATACCTACATCTGTCGATTCTGGCTTGAGTCTGAGTTGACTCAAACCAATAGGTATTGGTAGCACAAATCAAGATGTGTATGTACCTCAAGGCAAGTGAGTAACTATGTATTTTAGGAAGGTGAGACGTTGATCATGGCGGCCAGAAAAAACCTGCGGTGTTCTCCTCTTTACTTTGGTCTCCGTTCTTGGACTTTTGGTCAGTGCCTGGTATTCTCTGAGCTCAAGGCCACTCCAGCAGACCCTCTCAAACTGACCCTTTAATGCCCGTCATCTTCACCAACATGGCTCCCAGAAGGAACAGCTCCCACTGGTTATTTGTTTCCCCTTCATTTTAGTTTTGTTTTAGTCCTCGTATTTAACTGCAGTATTTTTATGATGTCTTTTATGTATCACAATACAGAGGTCCCTTTTCATTATGTGTTGCATTTTGATGATGGCTCCATAACCTTGGTATGATGACTTTCTCCTCCCTGAGGCTATAAGCAGTTTCTGGGTTTTGTTTTGTTTTGTTTTGTTTTGTTTTGTTTTGTTTTGTTTTGTTTTGTTTTGTTTTGTTTCTGGATTTGTAAATCCTGTTTCTGCTCCTTCCTGGCTATTTGAATGTGAAAACAGGTCCTTTACTCAGAGGCAATTTCTGTTTCCATCAATACCTTTATCAGATTGGTGAGAATCACAACGTGGTAGGTTTTGAGAGGAAGAACAGTGTACTATAATCAAAGAATATGGGCTTTGGAATCAGACATCTCTGGTTTCTAATACTTCTCGGCTGTACCACTTAAGGTGGTTTATCTTCAGTAAATGGATCCCACTAAGCCTCTGTTTCTTCACCTGTATAATGAGAACAAGGATATCTTCATTGTTTACAAAAATAACGTATAGAAAAAAGAACCTAGAAGATAATAAATGCTCAAGATAACAGGACTTCTTATAAAAATTTTTTAAAAAATGGCTATGTGTATCTTCCCACTTGCAGTCACTGATAAGTATTTTATTTCTCTTCCATTTTAAAGCCAGTCATTTTCAGGACACCATAATTACTACAATTCCATTAGTAACTGATTTTACATCTTTTCCAAGAACTAAATGTTTCAGAATTAAAAGAAAATATAAAGTTAGGTTTGTTTTAAGCAAAACCTGCCAGAAGAAACAATCCCATTGAGGCCGAGACTAAACAGAGCACATGTCAGCTCCACAGGGAATGTTCCTGAGGAAACTGAAATAAGAATTTCTTTTTGCTATTACAGAGTTTGTAAGAATGTTCACCAAAGCAATGGAAACCAGAACTCACAGTTCTAAACCTTAGAAGCTAATGGATACTACGAATGGAGTGTGCTAAGTGTAGGCTCCTTAAGACGGCCAAAATGTGATCATCGCTGTTTCTAATACATTTTATTTAATA